>NC_133352.1:10302724-10902724 GCF_030506205.2 Paramisgurnus dabryanus
GAATAATAATAACTAGAAAATGCATTTCGGGACGAACTGCAAAAGTGTGCTTGCTCTGGTGCGGTCACTAACGTGATTTGTGAAATGTAAAATTTTAGAATATTTTTTTATCTTGTGCATCCTTGTATTGGAAATCAAATCCTCGCATTGTGAAAGCATTGCTGAGACACACACACACAAACACACACACACACACACACACACACACACAAACACACACACACACACACACACACACACACACACACACACACACACACACACACACACACACACACAAATGTACACAGGCTTGTAACCAGGGGTGTTTCCAGCATTGAAGGACATCCGGGGCTTAGCCCAGACCATTTTATGTAAATACAGGGATCACTAGCCTACATCACCTGCTCTAGCTAGCCTAGAACCAATTATAATGGCTGTGCTGCACATCACACTCATTGAGAATTTAATTTATTTACTCACTTAAGTACACATAACCAAAAGTTTATAATATGGAACATTACATTGTTTTATGCAGTTTTGTCAATGCAATTATTTCACGACCTCTATTTAAACTACAACCACCATCTTAATAACTGGCAAACATTAAGCTAGCTTCTAATAAGAGAAATTATACTTTTAGATTTTGTCAGGGCAGTTAAATCAGGTGTATTTTTGTCAGCGCGATACGCATACAGTGGTGCAGGTGCTGGGCTGTGAGCGATAGGCGATTAACTGTAAATCGTTTAAATTGCACTCTTGTGTGAGAACGATGACTCACATAATATTTGAGCCTTCTGGAGCCTTTGTCTGCTTTGAACTTCGGAGAAACGCCAGCTAGTTCACAAAAAACGTTTCCGTTATTAAGACGTCTAATGTCATTGTGGATAAGCAAGTCATAATTGAGCCGACATATCAGACAACAACTGTCGGAAAAGGAGTTGTTATTGTAAGCTGGAAATACAATTTATAAAGTTAAAACAGCCATAGAGTCTGTGGTCTCTTAACTCGCCACTGTCAGTCTTCGCATCTTGACGCGGGCAGACCAAAGCGCGAATACACGTGAAGGGGTGACTCGCGCTCTGCATTTCATGCAAAAGATGCACGCACATCAAGATTGCGACCCTGTCCTTTTGCTTTCCATGTGAAATCAATGCTTCGCTGAGTGATTGACAGCATAATGATTGACAGCAAAATGCAATCGTGTTCCCGTTAGTTAAGCATACGATTTAGATATATAGCTTTTCTTATCTGAAGATTATGTAAATGGCATATACGCAGTCTTCTAGCTGTGGCAAGCTGTGTTTTAATGTGTCATACATTTCTCAAAGTCATGACTGTTTAAATACACTTGGCATAACATGCATGATTTAAGGTAAAGTGACACTTTTTCGCGTCAATTCACAATCATTTAAACCATGCAGCTGTTATAGAGCCGATGCCAAACGATCACTGTTACGCGAGGACGCGAAACTGACGCGTCTTTACAAACTAATACATTTATAATGTATTACATTGATGAAAAAGGGAATTAAACTTGTCATGCAATATATTACTGAAATAAAAGAAAGGGTTTTACGTCTGAATCCCCGAAACATACCTGTATGTGAGACTGCACGTTCTCCAGAGAGCTCGCGTTGATTCACGCCTTCAGAATATAAAATCCATTTGCAGTTTTGTAAACAAACGTATATGAGAAATATTAATATTCCATCGGATTTAGTATCAAATAATCCTCAGTATATATAGTTTTCAATAGGCACGGAATTAGTTTGGGTCTAGTAACGTGTGAAGGCAAGGCAATTAAACACGCTTGGGCTGCCCTCTAGTGGTAAAAGCTAATGACATTTTTATTTTTACACAGGTTTTAATTGGACATTTTAAAGTGGAAATAACATAATATAGACATGTTTCTGCAATATTTTTTTTTCTTGGGCATCTTCACATTGGAGTCAAGAGTTCATATAAAATTTTTGGTTAATAAATGTTACAGACATATTGAGATTTGAACTACTTCCTGTTTGGCGACTACGCCATAGGTATATTTTGGTCTGTGATGGGCAAATGCTTCCGAAAATCAAAAATCCTTCTAGTAACTTTTATGAGGCTTGGTCCAAGGATCGTGTACGTGGAATTTCATGAAGTTTTGACAAAATTTGTGACCTGTGAAACTTTTTTAAGGTTTTGTGTTCTATCCAATATGGTGGCCGAACGACATGGATCTGTGACTTCATCTTCTCAAGCAACTTACACCGGTACTGCCCGAACATTTTAAAGTTTGAACGGCGTCTCTGCGTCAAACGGTCTGGTCGCTAGAGCTGACACAAAAAATCTACCCGGGAATAATAATAATAATAATAATAATAATAACTAGAAAATGCATTTCGGGACGAACTGCAAAAGTGTGCTTGCTCTGGTGCGGTCACTACTGTGATTTGTGAAATGTAAAATTTTAGAATATTTTTTATCTTGTGCATCCTTGTATTGGAAATCAAATCCTCGCATTGTGAAAGCATTGCTGAGACACACACACACACACACACACACACACACACGCACACACACGCACACACACGCACACACACACACACACACACACACACACACACACACAAATGTACACAGGCTTGTAACCAGGGGTGTTTCCAGCATTGAAGGACATCCGGGGCTTAGCCCAGACCATTTTATGTAAATACAGGGATCACTAGCCTACATCACCTGCTCTAGCTAGCCTAGAACCAATTATAATGGCTGTGCTGCACATCACACTCATTGAGAATTTAATTTATTTACTCACTTAAGTACACATAACCAAAAGTTTATAATATGGAACATTACATTGTTTTATGCAGTTTTGTCAATGCAATTATTTCACGACCTCTATTTAAACTACAATCGCCATCTTAATAACTGGCAAACATTAAGCTAGCTTCTAATAAGAGAAATTATACTTTTAGATTTCGTCAGGGCAGTTAAGTCAGGTGTATGTTTGTCAGCGCGATACGCATACAGTGGTGCAGGTGCTGGGCTGTGAGCGATAGGCGATTAACTGTAAATCGTTTAAATTGCACTCTTGTGTGAGAACGATGACTCACATAATATTTGAGCCTTTGGGAGCCTTTGTCTGCTTTGAACTTCGGAGAAACGCCAGCTAGTTCACAAAATTTTTTTCCTTTATTAAGACGTCTAATGTCATTGTGGATAAGCAAGTCATAATTGAGCCGACATATCAGACAACAACTGTTGGAAAAGGAGTTGTTATTGTAAGCTGGAAATACAATAAATAAAGTTAAAACAGCCATAGAGTCTGTGGTCTCTTAACTCGCCACTGTCAGTCTTCGCATCTTGACGCGGGCAGACCAAAGCGCGAATACACGTGAAGGGGTGACTCGCGCTCTGCATTTCATGCAAAAGATGCACGCACATCAAGATTGCGACCCTGTCCTTTTGCTTTCCATGTGAAATCAATGCTTCGCTGAGTGATTGACAGCATAATGATTGACAGCATAATGCAATCGTGTTCCCGTTAGTTAAGCATACGATTTAGATATATAGCTTTTCTTATCTGAAGATTATGTAAATGGCATATACGCAGTCTTCTTGCTGTGGAAAGCTGTGTTTTAATGTGTCATACATTTCTCAAAGTCATGACTGTTTAAATACACTTGGCATAACATGCATGATTTAAGGTAAAGTGACACTTTTTCGCGTCAATTCACAATCATTTAAACCATGCAGCTGTTATAGAGCCGATGCCAAGCGATCACTGTTACGCGAGGACGCGAAACTGACGCGTCTTTACAAACTAATACATTTACAATGTATTACATTGATGAAAAAGGGAATTAAACTTGTCATGCAATATATTACTGAAATAAAAGAAAGGGTTTTACGTCTGAATCCCCGAAACATACCTGTATGTGAGACTGCACGTTCTCCAGAGAGCTCGCGTTGATTCACGCCTTCAGAATATAAAATCCTTTTGCAGTTTTGTAAACAAACGTATATGAGAAATATTAATATTCCATCGGATTTAGTATCAAATAATCCTCAGTATATATAGTTTTCAATAGGCACGGAATTAGTTTGGGTCTAGTCACGTGTGAAACCAAGGCAATTAAAAACGCTTGGGCTGCCCTCTAGTGGTAAAAGCTAATGACATTTTTATTTTTACACAGGTTTTAATTGGACATTTTAAAGTGGAAATAACATAATATAGACATGTTTCTGCAATATTTTTTTTATCTTGGGCATCTTCACATTGGAGTCAAGAGTTCATATAAAATTTTTGGTTAATAAATGTTACAGACATATTGAGATTTGAACTACTTCCTGTTTGGCGACTACGCCATAAGTATATTTTGGTCTGTGATGGGCAAATGCTTCCGAAAATCAAAAATCCTTCTAGTAACTTTTGTGAGGCTCGGTCCAAGGATCGTGTACGTGGAATTTCATGAAGTTTCGACAAAATTTGTTACCTGTGAAACTTTTTTAAGGTTTTGTGTTCTATCCAATATGGTGGCCGAACGACATGGATCTGTGACTTCATCTTCTCAAGCAACTTACACCGGTACTGCCCGAACATTTTAAAGTTTGAACGGCGTCTCTGAGTCAAACGGTCTGGTCGCTAGAGCTGACACAAAAAATCTACCCGGGAATAATAATAATAATAATAATAATAATAATAATAATAAGAAGAAGAATAATAAAACTTAAGAAGAACAACAAGTGTGCTTTTGCAAGCACACTTAATAAAACTTAAGAAGAACAACAAGTGTGCTTTTGCAAGCACACTTAATTACTGATGTCATACGCCGGTCTACAACGCGACGTAAAACACGCACCCAGTTTTTACTACCACAGGTGCTTGTAACACTAACCAGACATCCAAATGCGCCATAACCACAGAAAATAAATAAATAAACCCACAAGCGAGCTACCTGCAATTAAGACACGAGCTACCAGTAGCTCGCGAGCGACGTGTTGGAGACCCCTGACGTATTGAAACCAAACTTTGTACATGAACTTGGGACTGCAATGCGAGGATGGACAAGATAAAAAACATTCTAAAATTTTACATTTCACAAATCACGTTAGTGACCGCACCAGAGCAAGCACACTTTTGCGGTTCCTCCGGAAGCGCATTTTTCTTATTATTATTCCCGGTAGATTTTTTGTGTCAGCTCTAGCGCCTAGACCGTTTGACGCAGAGACACCGTTCAAACTTTAAAATGTTAGGGCAGTACCGGTGTAAGTTGCTTGAGAAGATGACGTCACAGATCCATGTCGTTCGTCCGCCATATTGGATAGAACAGAAAACCTTAAAAAAGTTTCACAGGTCACAAATTTTGTTGAAACTTCACGAAATTCAACGTACACGATCCTTGGACCAAGCCTCACAACAGTTACTAGAAGGATTTTTGATTTTCGGAAGCGTTTGCCCGTCACAGCCCAAACTAAATGTGCGTTGACGCCGCCAAAACAGGAAGTAGTTTATATCTCAGGAACGCTTTCACGTATTGAAACCAAACTTTGTACATGAATTTGGGTTTCCAATGTGAGGATGCACAACATCAACAGAACTTTTTTTTTCTAAAATTTTACGCCGCCAAACAGGAAGTAGTTTATATCTCAGGAACGCTTTAACGTATTGAAACCAAACTTTGTACATGAATTTGGGTCTCCAATGTGAGGATGCACAACATCAAAAGAACATATTTTTTTCTAAAATTTTACGCCACCAAACAGGAAGTAGTATATATCTTAGGAACGCTTTCACGTATTGAAACCAAACTTTGTACATTAATTTGGGTCTTCAATGTGAGGATGCACAACATCAAAAGAACACATTTTTTTTCAAAAATTTTACGCCGCCAAACAGGAAGTAGTTTATATCTCAGAAACGCTTTAATGTATTGAAACCAAACTTTGTACATGAACTTGCAGTTTGGTTGTGCAGGCTGGGAGTCCGGCCAATAACACATTGCAATAGTCCAGTCTGGACAGGACAAGAGCCTGAACTAGGACTCGTGTAGCATGCTCAGATAGGAAAGGTCTAATTGTCGTCAGGTTGTAGAGCATAAATCTACAAGAGTGGGCGGTGCTGGCGACATGATCCGTGCAACTGAGCTGATCATCAATTACCACTCCCAGGTTTCTGGCTGTTCTGGAAAACGGAATGGTCGAAGAACCTAGCTGAACTTCAAGATTGTCTTGAATTTTAGGGTCAGACGGTATGAAAAGCAGTTTTGTCTTAGCAAGGTTCAGCTGGAGATAATGATCCTTCATGTGCGGCCCGACATGACCTCATTTTTTTATCAAACAAAGTAAGACTTTCCAACTTAGGAAATGACATTGTCTATTTTCAATTTGCCGAACCCTATCCAATCATATAATTCACTACTAAATTACCTGCTGTGCAGTCTATCCCTGGTCAAAACTCTTCTCGATCCTCTTTTCGTCGACCACCATAATCAACCGGCTACGAGATTTTGGTTCTAAAAACATTTAAAATCAGTTGTAATCCAGCAGGTCAATTTTCTGCTCATTTGTTCCATATCAGTGCAACTGCCGCTGAAAAAGGCCTCTCTCACCAGCAAATTTGGTTTCTCTGTCGCTGGTCATCAGAAGCATTCAAATCCTATATTAGATTCAACCAATTTCATATCAGAAAAGCTCATGTATCTCTAGTTTGTTTATTTGCTTCACATGCATACTCATTGAAATAAATAAATAATTGTATGTATATTTATTTATCTGTCTGTGTGTTTATAGTATCGAGAATGTGTATGTATATTCGTATATTTATACCCAGTTTATTTTCACACATTGTCACACTTTACCGTGCACAGACCTACCCGTCTGATACGGCGAGCACCTAAGCTAAAGCTCCCTTTGGACGCTGCGAGGGTCCTCCTGGTTGGACACCAAGTGTTTAGCTTTTTTAAACCTTATACTCTTTCGTTGTTTGACTGTGTCAGATGCTGTGACAGTCCTCCAGGTCGGACGCTTAATTTAGCTTTTTTAAACCTTATACTCGAGCATTTGCAAACTCGTGAATGATTTATACAATTATTTATTTATGATTTTACTTTTCCTACTGAAATACAGTGAATTGAACAATGTAAATGTAAAGTAATGCTCATAGAAACAAGTTGATAGTTTTTTCCTCAGATCACACAAACACTTATCCTGAAGTTTAGACAGAAATCTGAGAGATCATTCATGTTCTTCACTCTCTGTAGCCTGTATGACTGCAGTATTACAGATGAAGGTTTTGTTGCATTGGCTTCAGCTCTGAGATCAAACCCCTCACATCTGAGAGATCTGAATCTGAGCTGTAATAATCCAGGAGATTCAGGAGTGAAGCTGCTCTCTGGTGTACTGAAGGATTCATGCTGTAAACTGGAGAAACTACAGTAAGTGTTATTATTTAAATGTTTTTTCAAGTGTTTGTGAGGACAATAAATCTGTCAGTGATAATACTGATTTAAGATTCATATTTCTTAACTACATAAATAATTTCTTAAATAAAAGCTATAACTGATTCAGTGACTTCATTTAATTAAATTGATAGATTAAAAACCGTAATGAAAAAATACATAATAACTTTTGTTATCTACTGAAAAGTGATGCAGGAAACACTTCATGTTAATAACTACATGTTAACTAAGCCATTACTAGAAAATAATTGAATACATTAAACAAAAATTACTCATCACATTATTTTATGTTTTCAGTACATTGAGTGCTTTGTGCAATTTCTGCTTGAAAATCAGGTCTAGGATCAGTTTTTGTAATTTCATCCAAATATTTTAAGTAAGTAAAAATGTACATCCAGCCGGTTATTATCACTGAATAAAGCTGACAGGATGATCAGGACTTGTATAACCGTCGGCTGAATGTACATTATCCCGCTTCAGTTATTTACTCATAGCAATCAGCTGAACACAAAATATTATTTTAAAAATATTTTATTAGTTCATTTGTAATGCATACATGTTAAAAAAAAATGCGCACATAAGGATTTATTTGGTTAAAATGTTTCCACTGTAGTTTATGTGCATGTTTTATCGCATAAGAGATTTATTAGACTCAATTATTTTTTAAATTTATGCACATTTTGGCTTTTCCATCCAGCGTTTTTTATGTGATACTGCAGAATGGAAACATAGTTATTTTCACTTCCAGCACAATGCTCTTTAATGCACTTGTGCCCATCTGTTTGTCTATGGGTGTGCTGGTCAGAAAATGTGGTGTGTTCAGGCCCATTGCTGGCGTGTTGTTATTTTGAGGCAATTGAACACTGCAGTATTTTTTTCTTATTTAAAGGCTATATTAGTAATATGCGCCTACCTTAGTGCACAACGTGCAGAAACTCTAAAGTGGGTGGCACACTGGGCGAGAAGCACAGCGCAGTGTCGCTCCATGTATTTGCAAATTAAACACATTATTTTCTATTACTGTACACACACCGGCGGCGCCTTACAGCGGCTGTGACTCTGGATGCTGCTCAAATTCCTGCCGCACCACTCACATAGTTTAACATTAAATAACATCTTATTTGTCCAAAGATGTTATGCGATGTGCGATACCTGCAAGTTGTCCTACATTCTCACCTGGTATGCAAACTCCTTAACACGCTTACACACAGAGAGATGCTCAGGAGAGAATTTTTGTAACAATAGTTATTGTATGTTTCAGAAGTTCCTATTTGCTGTAATGACAAATGAAATTGGTTTCCTCTCTAGAGAAGCGCTCAGCTTTGCTCTTGCAAATTACGCCATGTAAAGAGCAAATCTGTCATGATGCAAGTGCAACTGGCTTTTAAAGGGCATGGGAGATGAGACACTGATTGGTTTATTGCACGTTACACCCAAAACACACCAATGACTCATTGAGAGAATAGAAAAAAAAACCCTTTTGGACCATGAGCCTGGCACGCCAATCATTCATTAAAATGGCAAAAGTGGATTCAGAAATGCCCTAAGTGCACCTGTGCCATGCGCTTCAGACCATGAACTTGGATCATTAAAATAGGGCCCATAGAGTGAAAGTCAGAGGTTTAAACATGCAGGAATTGATTGGATTAGCAGTCACTTAAAAACAAGCATATTTTTTCTAATTGATTATTATTTTTCTTTAATAGTTATTGTAGATGTTATATCTTAATAAGCAGTTAATCTTATGTGAGGTTCAGTCTGGAAGTCTAACCCTACAGTCACATTAGCTACAAAAGTAAGCGACACCATGCAACATGTACTCCCTTGATGGGCGTTCCTTGGCTAGTATCTAAGCGGTATCAAAAGTCACTTTAGAGGTATTGTTAAATGACAAGAACCATGTTTTTGGATTTAAAAGTATTTATTTCTCGATAAAAGTAACAAAATATATAAGATAAAATGCCAAACTTATCAGATATATACATGTATACGCATTTTCTGCCATCTTGAATTTTTTCTTTCACCAGAGCAACAGACCTACGTCACGCTGCCCCTACACTCCGATTGGCAGTCGCTTTGTCGCATCGCTCAGCATTTGCATAAAATAGCCTTCTTGACTATTTTGGCCCCACCTTGCTCAGCGCAGCAGCCAGCTTGTCGCTGGCAAACGGCCACTCCCATTGAAAATGAATGTTAGCCTGTCGCTCTGTCTTTGTCTCGTGTAGCTAATGTGACTGGGGGGTGATGCTGCATTCAGTGCTGCAATACAGTGATCAGAATTAAACATTCAGCTGCACTCAAGTTTCATCCCAAGGCTCCTTAAAGCCTTGACACTGGGCAGTCTGTAGCTTTGGTCTTACTAGACCTCAGCTCAGCATTTGACCTGGTGGATCATAACATTTTATTGACACGTCTTGAAGCATGTGTGGGTTTTCGGGGTATGGTCCTCCAGTGGTTTCGCTCTTATTTATCTAATAGGAGTTACTCGGTCTCCCTTGGGCACCATTCTTCATCTGTTAAAAAGTTAAGCTCTGGTGTCCCACAGGGATCTATTCTCGGCCCGGTACTGTTCAATCTCTATATGTTACCTTTGGGTTCTATTCTAATCTATTTGCCTATAAAGCGTGATGACAAACTTGCTTTTAAGTCTATACTAGAGTGTTTAGATGAACTGAAACTTTGGCTCGCTAGTAATTTCTTATGTCTTAATGAGAGCAAGTCTGAAATCATTTTGTTTGGTTCAAATGATCACAGCTCTCCTGATGTTGAACTTGACACTCTGTTACCTCAAAAAGCCAGTTGTGTGAGAAATCTGGGTTTTTTGCTTGATAACAGCCTTAAGCTTGACAAGCAGATAGGTACTGTGGTAAAGTCTTGTTTCTATCATCTGCGCCTCATAGCAAAAGTTAAACCCTTTCTGACTGATAAGAACCTTGAAACTGTTATGCATGCATTTATATCGTCCCGTCTTGATTATTGCAACTCTCTGTACATTGGTGCCTCTCAGTCTTGCATTTCACGATTACAGCTTGTTCAAAATGCTGCTGCCCGGCTCCTAAAAGGAAAGCGTAAAAGCGAACACATCACACCAGTTTTAATTTCGCTTCATTGGTTACCTGTCAAGTACAGGATTGATTTTAAAGTTTTGCTTTTTGTTTATAAGTCTTTGAGGAACAAGGCACCACAGTACTTATCAGAACTTCTGCACCGGCCATCTCAGTCTAGAGCTCTTAGATCTGGACATTCTGATTTATTGTTTGTCCCTAGAACTAGGCTTAAAAACAGGGGTGACCGCGCTTTCGCGGTCATTGGTCCGAAGTTATGGAACAGTCTCCCGGCCCACATAAAAGCTGCTCAAACACTCTCTATTTTTAAATCTGTCCTGAAAACTTACTTTTTCTCGTTGGCATTTAATGTTATTTGATACTAGCTGTTGTGTTTTACCATATTTTTATTTTTAAATTGTTTTATCTAATTTTGTTCTCGTCTCTGTAAAGCACTTTGGTCAATTTTAAATTGTTTTTAAATGTGCTATACAAATAAACTTGTATTGTATTGTATTGTATTAAACTTAAAGGATTTTAATTTATTAATTTAATGAGATTATAAAACTAAAACCTAACCATCAACAAAGACTAGAAAATAAAGCTAAACATAGAAATGACATTTTAATGTATGTTTAATTTATTAGTGTTTAAGCTAAGGGTTTTTTCTTTTTTCTTCAGGCTTTCCAGTTGTGGTATTACAGATGAAGGTTTTGTTACTTTGGCTTCAGCTCTGAGATCAAACCCATCACACCTGAGATATCTGGATCTGAGGAATAATAAACCAGGAGATTCAGGAGTGACGCTGCTCTCTGATCTAAAAATGGATCCAAATTGTAAACTGAAGATATTACTGTAAGTTTTTGACTCTTAATTTAATTATTGATGCTTTTATTTTATTTTATTAAAAGTTAATTTCATTTTAAAACCGATCAGTGATGGTGTATTATGTCTGATCTTTCTCTTTAATTTTTCAGTATTTGACTTCTATCAGTCAGACACTCAATGTTGAAAACTTCAAGACCTTCAGCTGGTGAATCAAAATATCTGTTGTTATTAATCCATTAATATTAATCCATTTACAGGCTAAAGATTTCTGTACACGGATAGAAATTTACTTGAATATGAATCTACTGTATGTGCTGTCAGAGTCTTTCCCTAATTTGTTGTTGGTTTTCTCCTCATATTTTTTGTTAATTAATAATTAACAGATGCGTCATCACGGTGCGTGGCATGGCTGCAAACTTAAAGCATGTTTTAATTACACTGTATGAGAGGTGTCCAATTATGACTCCCTGGATGAAATGTCTACAGTGATAACACATTACATAGATGTTTATGTGCAGACAGTGATAACCTCTAAGAAGATAAAGAAGGCTGCAAAACAAATTAAGTGTTTGGATAAGGAGTTAAAGGGAAAATATGTATGGCAAGAAGGGCATACAGGTTAAAACTAGAAGATGCCTTTAAAAGTAATAATGCAAAGCAGCTCTGTAAAACTATGAAGGGAATGACAGAATTATCAACCAAACAGAATCCAATAGTAGTGGATACTGAGATGAAGTTTGTGAATCATTTGAATGACTTTTTTGTAGATTTGATAAAGGGAAAATTCTGATAAAGAGCAAGAGTTTTATTAATTCAGAGGGGTCAAGTAGGATTGAGATCACGGTTGAGCATGTGAATTATATTGTCACTTATTCAGGAGTAGCACAGGGCTGTGTGAGTTCACGTTTTCTGTTTACTTTATATACAGATGATTGTAAAAGAGACAATGCTAACACACATATATATATGAAGAGTTTGGTTCCAAAACGCAATAAATCCATTTTGACAAATTTCGGTAAAAACGTGTTTTCTATACCAAGAAAGTGACAAGATGAAAACCACTATTTTCTGTTACAAACTTTCACGTAGCATCTTTAGGTTATAAAAACATAAGAAATTCAAATCCATAACTTGATTTTCAAAGATTTATTATAAAAACTAATTATTTTTTCCACAAAATGCAATAAATCCATGACAGTTTTTTTATTTCAAAATGCTATAAATCTATTAAATCAATGTATAAATGTGCATTCATCTTTACCATTTTATATTTATTTAGTTGACTAGTGGTATACAATGATTAAAAAATAAACATTAATGGCATTAACCAAAACACTTACTTTGTTATATTAAGAACACATTGCTGCGGTTATATTTGACGTCGTCTCTTTACATTTTCACAGCGATCAGCTGTAAAATGTTTTGGTCCCGCTCGATTTTCGTTGACTTTGAGTAAAATAATGTAAAGTGTTTCATAAGATCCTCTGGGGTCAATGTTTTAGCATGAGAAGTTTGATGCTGTCTGGAGAACAAGCAGCCGAGTGCCTCTCGCGGAAATTATTAGATGTTGATGGCTTACGTTTCTTTCCCGTCACAGAAAACCATCACAGGTTTAGCAATGCTATTAAAGTATTATTTTGTTTTGTTTGTTGATTACGAAGTACAAAGTAGATGAGGAAAATTAGGATTCCGTGTACTCAGCGCGCCGCCATGTTTGTTTACATTGCGTGAATGGTCCGCTGTAATATCAGGAATGGATTTATTGCGTTCTGTAAAAAAGGAGGAGTGGCGTTTGTCGCATTTTGGGAAAAAAGGGAGAAAAGATGACAGAATATCACGGCGGGTATTGGATTTTGCGTAAAATTAATTATTTACTTTTAACTACTGACCTGATATAATACTGATTTTGGCAGTAACTCATTTTTTTCAAAAATGGCGTTTATTGCGTTTTGGAACCAAACTCTTCATATATATATATTATGTTGCACTGTTGCACACAGATGCAGAAGGGCAAAGACGACAAACTTTCCGTGTCTGTCTTTGTCTTGCGCGCGCATTTCCGCGCAGCTTCCAAAGCATTCTCAACCACGGACAAGCGCGGACGGCTCCGTTCGACACATACGCAGTACAATGATTTCTTATACAAATGTTGCTTCAGAGCGTCATTTATCTACATCATTGGTATTATTTTGATTGTTTTGGTGCCCTCCAGTGGCGAATTCTAGGTATTCCACCTTTAAGGTTTGAATATGCAATACAGACACAGATTTAATGGTTGTTTTACAAAACATGTATTTTATTTTATTCTTAATGTCAACAACACTTGACCGTGGCTTTTTCACAAAAGACAGTCTCACATAAAATAAGCATAAGGCCCGCTGTCCCTGAAAAATATACATGGTCCCTGATAAAGATAAGCATTCTCCCTGAATGACGTGCACACACAGACACACAAACACTCTGACACACACAGGGCCCTATTTTAACGATCTAAGTGCATTGTCTAAAGCGCATAGCGCAACGTCTAAATGGGCGTGTCCGAATCCACTTTTGCTAATTTAACGACGGGAAAAATGATTTGTGCGCCGAGCGCATGGTCGAAAAGGGTAGGTCCTATTGTAATGGGAGTATTTTGGGCGTAACGTGCAGTAAACCAATGAGAGTCTCAGCTCTCATCCCCTTTAAAAGCCTGTTGCGCTGGCGCTATGTCTAATCCTAATTTAGATGACGGACTTTGTAAACTGAAAAACTAAGCGGAGGAAGAAGATCCCTAGTTTAAGATTAATGTTAAATAATTGTGTTTTTCACTTGTATTGAAATTGTTATTTTTTATTAAAACCTTTAAAACCGGTTTTCTTTTAGTCATGGAAGTAAAAAAGCAGGCTTTTATTTGCTTTAAATGTATGGCTAGCCAATATCATCAAAAAATTATTTACAAGTATGTAAGATAAGGTTTGTACTCTAAAAATACTTTATTTGTAACAAACAGGAGATAAAGAATTTACAAACGGCTCTCCTCACGTTTCAGCACTTTGGACAGCGTTTTTTTAGCAAAGAGTTTTTTTTAAGCATTACTTAAAAATGTTTCTCATCTGACCATATCCACAGGTACAGAGTCATCATATACAATAAATCCGTGAGGTAGCATTAAAAAAACATTTAAAAACAGATGCATTTGTTTAAAGCAAAGCATTTATTTACTTACGAGGCTGCAGATGAAGCAGCTCTTTGTGCCTTCTAACGTCTCATAATTAATCCTCATTTATGTCCAAGAGACTCACTCAATAATAATCTTTTACATTCAATCCTTTAATCTTTCATATTTAAAAGCATTTTTGTGCTGCTGCGCATTTATGTACTTTGTGATAAGCAAACCCGCGTTGTCCTCCCGTTTATAGACGCATATTACTAATGCGCTCTTTAAATAACAAAAAACATATTGCGCCATTGACTTTAGACTTTAGAGCAGGTTTTTGTTGGTCAATGGCGTAGTCTATTTTAGTTGCCTCAAAATAGCAACACGCCAACAATGCGCCTGAACACACCTCGTTTTCAGACCACTGCTCATGGGCGCAAAAGGTGGCGCAAATGCATTTGCCATTTAAACAACGCGGCGCTAAACGTGAAAATTAGGGTGGAAACTAGCGAAAGACACTTGCGTCGCGCATTGCGCTGCATTGCGCCGGGTGTAAGATAGAGCCCACAGTTCCGCTGCTAGCCATTTTGGTGCCCTAAGCAAGAATTCCTTTATGATGCTCCCCACTCCGACGCCGAGAATTTGGTAAACATATAATTCTTAATACCAATAACACAATGGGCCCTATTTTAACGATTAAAGTGCATGGTCTAAAGCGCATGGTCTAAACGGGCGTGTCTGATTCCACTTTTGCTAATTTAACGACTGGAAATATGGTTTGTGCGCCAAGCGCACGGTCGTAATGGGTGTGTTTTGGGCGTAACATGCAATAAACCATTGAGAGTCTTATCTCTCATCCTCTTTAAAAGCCAGTTGCGCTGGCGCTATGTCTAATTTGTTGTAAATGTATGGATATCCAACTTCATAAAAAAATTATTTACAAGTATGTAAGAAAAGGTTTGTACTCTAAAAATACTTTATTTGTAACAAACAGGAGATAAAGAATTTACAAACGAGCGAAGGGCCTTCCAGCACTCGGACAGCGCCATGAGATTATATAGCACTTTTCACAATTAGTAATTGTTTCAAAGCAGCTTTACATTAATAGAAGTAGGGGAAACATGATAGACAACATAAGTAGCAAAATACAGCGGCTGAGATTAAACTGAACAAGGGGCCGTTGTAATATGTAACATATAGAAGGGGGTGCTAGGTTAAGCCAAAGTCGGCTGACTCCCAGGGGTGGAAAAAACCCCTAGGAGAAAAACCCAATCGGAAAAGTCCTAGGAGGGAAAAAAACCCTTGGAAGATACATATATATAAATTTAAGTAAACTGATAAGGAGATTAGACGGGTTCAGTCGGTGGTCGTTTGGCAGGATCTACCACCTTTAGACACTTTTGATATTCTAGGGATAATTAAAGACCAGAATTTTGCAACTGCGGTGTACTTAATGGATTATATTCTGATAGTAATTCTTTAAGATACGAGGGTGCTAGACCATTTAAGGCTTTATAGGTCATTAGGAATATTTTGTATATAGTAAATAATATCATACCAATCATTATTATGTAAGTATTAACATTGCTTACAAACTATTGAGTTATAAAGAATGTGAACAAAGTAGTTGAGATTTTTAAAGTACTATGTATGATAGATATTTAACCAATAGACAGCACTTCACTCTACAATTAACTAAATTCAGCCAGTAAAACTGTCTAAACACTACTCTTGTACTCTGAAAACATGAACAGTAAGAAATGTATGGTTCTCAACAAGGAAAGGCAAATAAAAATGTGGTATAGGAAAATATCATAATTGAGAGAAGAGAAGAAAAACGGTTCAGTAGTCTCACAAGAGTTTAATTTGTATCAGAAACATTTTAGCTTCAGAATGTACTTCAAAGAGAGCAGAGTCTTAAACTCAGTCACTCTATAAGATACAGATCAATACACAACAAAAATCTCTTGAGGACTTTGTAATATCTGTTGGGTAAGCAGTTTAGAAAATAAATATGTATAAGGATGATAATAAACCATTGTTCATTTAATTTATTGCAAATTATAAAAAATACAGATGTTTCTTTATTGTGTAAAGTGCTTCATTCCAGTGATAGTCTACCTGAAGAACCTTGACAAATATTCTCTGAAAGAAAATAAAGTTTCCATAGAGAAAACTGTGTCAAGACCCAATGATATGATATGATCAATTTCTATTGACAGTTCTATCAGATGTGTTAGAAAACAGATAAGCATTTCTATAAGAAGTGTTGTATTTGGAGAACAGAGGTTTTCCTTTAGAAATGTTTGAGAACGGATAAGCTTTTCTATCAGGGGTGCTGCAGTTGGAGAACAGACAGACATGTGTTCTATCAGAAGTGTTAAAGAACAGTCTAGCATATGTTCTATCAGAAGTGTTGTATTTGGATAACAGACAGAGATATGTTCTATCAGAAATAGTGCATGTTTTGTAGTCAGCTTTATTTCTCTTCCTGATCTTTCAGCACTCTTTAGCTTCATTACAGCATCTTGAATGTTGGTCTTCAGTAGGTCCAGAACCACAGCCTTCACTTGAAACTGTTTGGTTAACAAAGTTTCATCTTCTGCTTTTGAATCTTGGCTTGATAATTTTACCAAATTCAGAATGTATCTCATATGTAGCTTGTATGAATTTATTGCTTTGTCAGCATTCTCCAGGTCAGTCAGTGCTTGAGCGATATAGCCAGGGTCTTTTTTAGTTATAATTGCCAATGCACGATTATACTGTGGGATGATCTCTCCATAATCCCCATCCTCCACAGCTTTAGTGTACATCTCAATGCTTTCTGCAATGTGTCCATTCTGACGGAGTTTGTTTCCAGACCTGATGTAATAGTAAACCATTGAGGATGGAGATTCTTTACGCAAAAGTTTTTCCTTTGCACTTTGCAAGTCCACCTTTAATTGCTCCTTAAGTTTGTCAATGGATTTTTCCTCACTGAAATTCATCAGGAGCCAAGGACCCCAGCATTCATGAAGAGATGACACAATGACATCACGCTCCTCAGAAAAACAATCATTCTCATAAATCTTGTCCAAAATCTCAAGGTAGACTGAGAAAAGCTCTTCCTTTTTTGTAATTTGTGGAATCTCTTCTTTTAAGAATCTTGAGAGTCTGATCTTTACCACAATATTTCTGGCCTCTTTTGCTCTATCCAGATTACTTTTCACTAATGTGAACGATTCCAGGTTTAAAAGCGTTGTTAGGACAGAGACCATTATCTCATGATTTTGAGAACTGGGATTTTCTTTGTACAGATTAACGGCGCTCTCAAATAGACTCTCTGTAAAACCACATGTAAAGGTATCTAGATATCCCAGGCAAAAACTTGCAAGAGATGTGTTTAAGACCATCGTCATCATTAGTTTGACAAAATTTGAGAAATGACTGCAGCACACAATAAGTTGAGCAGACCCTGGACTTCCTTTACGTGCGGTTCGACCAAAGGCTTGCTGTTCTACACGGACATTCAGGGGCAAAAAGGTTTGCACCACAAACAAACCTCCAGCTTCATTAACGCTCTTACAGACCTTTAAGTCTGTGCCTCGACCTGCTAGATTAGTCGCAATGATGACATCACCCGGTTGAACTGCTTTATCTACTATAGTTGAGTTATCCATGTTGTTGTTTATGTAGAGTTTTAGTTTGCCCTTCAAGATGGTGCCATCAAGATCCTTATACAACATTTCTGCACGATTGATGGTTTCACAGATAACCAGTGCTGCTCTTGGCCCTCTATAGTCTGTGGAGTACACTTGTTCCTTCACAACATTACAGATGTTCCTGATCCAATCCTTCTCTTCAGGTATTACCAAACCTTCCAACTCATAAAGTTTCCTACGTCTGAATGAGGGGATTTTACATGTCTTTATGCCTTTGTAGAGCTCTTCCAGCATGTCAAGCTCTGTTGGGTCTCCCAATGTTCCTGTGATCCCATAGATGTTGTTGTATTTCTTGAATAAGCCCACATAAGACATGAAATTTGTTATAAGAGTCATGTTGGACAGCTTAGTTTGGTGTTTCATCTCAAGGAACTGCTGAAGTCCTTCCCCCCATTTCATATTGTTCTGCACGACACCAGTACAGCTGTAATCTACAGGAACAACTCCATCTTCATAAAGGATGTATTCATGCCCAAGAGTCATTTTTTGGGCTTCGAGGGCATTTTCAATCCAAGTTTGCAGCTTGCCATCAATGAGGTCTCTAAGGCCTGGGATACAAGGTACATTTTGTTCTTTTTTTAACGCAGTCAGATATACTTTTTTAAGACTTTCCACCAATGATGCAACCATAAGTTCCTCCTCCAAGTGTACAACACGACACTGTCCACATCCTAGAAGAACAAGAGATACTTGTCTTATATTTACACTTGAAGTGCTAATCTCATTCAGTTTTCGTATCTGTCCATCAGGCTCTTGGAGATACAGTTTGAAGTCATATTCAGGAAAATTTCTCACAAACAGCATCAAAAAGTCCACCATTTGGGCATCACTTGCATTATCTAGTTGTTTTAAAACATTCTTCACGTCTTCTTGCTTCTGTATTGAGGATGTTGTAGGAAGAATTCCAGCATTCACAGCTGCTTGCACAACTTTGAGTTGATCAATATTATCATTTTCAAAAATCCTTTCTGACAAAATCTGAGACAAATGTTGAATAGGACCTAAAATCTCTCCAGTGTCTAAATGCTTCAGCTGGTTGACAATGTACCAGATCTCAGCCAGTATTCCATTCAATGATTCCATGAGAGGAACATCAGTGCTCAAATAAACCACCTCAAGACCTTTGTCCAACATCAGAGAGTCCACCTCATCCACTATCACACATTGAAACTCTCTCTTAGGTCTCACATCCTTTCGGTGAAAGTGCTGTCTCAGATAATCTCCAGCAAAACTCTCAGTCGTACCATAGACCACCTTGCAATCATAACACTTCTTCAGGTCACTGTCTTTGGTTTTGTTGGTATTGACACCAACAGTGATACTCATTTCCTTATAAAAGGGTGACCATTCATCTGCATCTCTTTCAGCAAGTACAGGAGAACTGGAGATTATGTCAGGAGTTTTTCCTATCATGGCCTGATATGCAGCAAACATAGCAACAATGCACGACTTTCCTTCTCCTGTTCCAACCTGAACAAGCTGACTGGACTGAGAAAGAACAAGAAAGCACCAGCTCACCATCTGAGTCAGTCGAGGTTTCATTTTCATTGTTTTTTCCACTGCTTTGCAAAGTTTAAACAAAATGTCTTTTATTCCTTGTAGGTGTGGTGCTGTGGAAGATGACAGACATTCGGACACGGATAACACAATATCTTTCACTTCAGTCATAACACGTTCATCAATAACTTTTTGTTCAGAGATTTCCTTCATAATCTCATCCAGTGTTTTCTCTTCATTATTTTTGATTATTTCATCAATTCTAGAAGCGCAATCCACAAATTGATCATTATTTGGTAAAGTCAAATCTGATGCTCTGATTTTGTGAATCTCCACTTTATAAAGTATTTTCTTCATCCATGTGTAAAAATCCTCATTTGTGTCATTAAACTCTTTTAGGAGGGCTGTAAACAGTTTAACAACATCTTCTTTTTTCCATTGTCCATTCTTAAACAAGGAAAGCAGTCTTGATGACAATAGAGTTGTGGACGTCATTTTGGCTTTATATTTTTTTCCTTATTCAGCAAATCTGTATGTGGTTAAAAAAAATCACATAAAATTAAACAAACTAAACAAACTTGCATAACTGCACCATTTCTTCTCAACATATTTAAAACACTTCTGACATTGCTTCTAAAGTATCAGGAGAAGATAAAGCTTTTCTGTTCTTAAAATATTTTATTTAAACTCTCCTCTGCAAAAATATTTATTATATAATACTTATTAATCTAATTCTAAAATAGATAATATTTATATACTATATTATCTTACTTAAATATTATCATACTTACAAATTGCGAGACGTTATTGTTGTTGTGGAGTTGTTACAGCAAATCTCATCTCAACTTTCTGAAGACTCCAGGGAGTTACATTGACAAATAAATAGGAAGTGGATGATGCTCTGTTATTCCCCGATGTGGTTCAGTTTGTCACATGATTTGAAGGAATCAGATGTCGGTGTTTTTATTTACCCATTGTTTCGACAATGCATTAATAATTAACTATGCAATAACAACTCTCTTGCAATAAACTATGCACTGTTTAAATTTGGTTAACCAAATTCAATGTATAATCTCTATAGCTTTCTGTAGTCAGTAAACTTGTTAAATAGTTTGCTGTTTCACTTTGTTGTTTTGGTTACATACCTTAGGTCTAACTCTCCGCCCCACAAATCCTTTTTGGCACAGGTAGGTAATGAATTTGAATACTGGGTTTCACTTTAAGATAAAATCAGCTGGCAGCAGTTTACACTTTCAGTTTAAATGGTGTTGGTAAGTACCAAACATAACCAACAGTAAATATTAGTGTCTTTGTTCACATATTTGACTGTCTTTCAGGTTCTGCAGGTGACACGTTTTTTAATCGAAAAACCTTTTGCAATAAATCTTTCATAATACTTAAAAAATGTATAGCTTGAAAGCACTGTATAAAATCATCTGCCAAATTTATACATTTAAAGCAACACTATGTAGTTTTTTTACCTTTAAATAATGTCTCTAAATTATTTCAGTGATAGAACAACTTTTAATTGGACAAATTGTACTGTTGCTGCAACCTGAGGCATAAAAAAATAAGCTTGGTTCTGGTTGGTTGTCAGTTTAGGTCATGGGTCGGTAGGGAATTTTTTTTTTTCCAGTGGTAGCAAGGGATAGGTAGGAAATTGTTAAATATTTAAATTGAATAGCGGATATATTTGAGGTGACTTTGGCTATATTGCGTGTTTGTCTCACGCAGCGCAGAGCCACGTCTCCACGGATTATCTCTTTTTAATGGTGTGTGTGTGTGTGTGTGTGTGTGTGTGTGTGTGTGTGTGTGTGTGTGTGAGAGAGAGAGAGAGAGAGAGAGAGAGAGAGAAAGAGACCGAGCGAGAGAGAGAGGAGGAACAGTAAATGCAGCTGAACGAATACACTGCGTGTTTTAAAGTAAAATAAATAAATAAATAACAAAACGCAATATGTGGAGGCCAGTGTTGAATCTGTCTAACTAGAATTAGTCTAACTTATGTGTGGGAAACACTGTATGATATGAAAAATATCTTATGTGAGCCTGTGGCTAAAGTATAAAAGTGGAACTCTTTAACAAATTTCATAATCAGGGCTTGACATTAACTTTTTTTGCGCATCAGCCAAAGTGGCTAGTTGTTTTTCAAAGTTACTAGCCACTCAGCATTTTCACTGACCAAATTTTTGTTGCTGGTAAAATAAATTTTATATGATTAAACTTGACTTTGGCATCCTAAAATGACTTTAATTCGAGCAAATTTACTTGCTAAATTAGATGCAGACTGAATATCAAATGCAGTCTGACTACCCAAATTAAGGCAACATTTATTAGCTGGTATATAGCTGGTATATCAGAGATCATATCATATATTTAGGTGCATGAAAAACATGCTAAGTAAGGCATAAATAAATTAACTTTGAATGAATATATTAAAGCAACACCAAAGAGTTTTTTTACCTTAAAATAACGCTTCCAAAACAGTTTCAGTCGTTCATCCACTCTAAACAGGGTGAACAGCACTTTCACATTCGCTTTGCAGCCCTCTATCGGCCAAAACCGCACTAAAGAAGTTTCCAAACGTCGGGTAGTGGTCCTGTAGTGCGAGTGAATACTACAAAAACTTGCTTTACGGCAGACCTACAATCCAATCAGAGCCAGCTATGCCTCAGTATTTATGACAGTGGGTAATGGACAATTACGCTTCTAACCTGTAGGGGGAGCAAAGAGCCAAAACTCTTTGGTGTTGCTTTAAAAGTAGAGCAGTGGTGTAGAAGAAACACTAATTCTAAACTGAAAAGATAAACACAAAACTCATTGACAACCACTTTAAATATTTATTAACAACAGCAGTAAATAATGTCAAGAAATGTACATAATTTTACTGTCAACTAGTTTATGCAGATGTATTTTATAAGCTTGATCATGGTTTCTGGTAAAAGTGATTTAAGACTTTTAATGACAAATGTCGAGAGGGCATTATTATTACATTAAAATGATGCGCGAACCTCTCAGCTGGCGGGTTTCCTTTGATTTCGTGTGCATTCAGGTATGCGCTGAATTTCTCTCCGCTCTTGCCCTGAGAGTGTGCACGCAATTTATATCTTTTCAATCACTTCCATGCAATTGTTTTATCTTTTCCGAAGTGTGTATGCGCAAATCCATCAGCTCTCGCACGCTCTCTGGAAGGTGACGCTTTGGTCCGCAACGCCCCGCTGATCGCATGCGCCTCTCTCAAAAAAAGGTCTCTGTGCGTTACGCTGGGTGCAGAGTGCTCATGGGAGTTGTAGTTTCCCAGTGTCGCATTGCGTATTGTTTATCATTTCGCATAAATTTTAAGAAAACTACAATAAAAAATTATATTCAACCTGCCAAAGTGGCTAGTGGGATTGGCTGTCTTACCCACCACGGCCGACATCTATCTGCATTTGGCGGGTGTTAATGTCAAGCCCTGGTCATAATACCATAAATTCAAATATTATAATTCACTTACTGTCAGCAAAAATGAGCCTTGGTTTGTGCTCTTTGGAAGAGAAAAGCCTACTTGCATATCGTTGTTCAGCTCGTCTTTTTTGGTCTGTAAGTTACAACTTTCGGCGGGGGCAAAAGATTACGTTGCTGTGCACGAAGCAGCATCTCGAATGCACACCAAAAGTTACCAGTGCTTTTGTAACGTTAAGTGACAATGATGTGTGAACGATTGTGTTAACTACCGTATAGCTGCCTTGTTTGATAGCATCGCTGGAGGACGTTGCATCGCGTACTTTACAAAAACGTAAAAGGTAAATTATATTTCGCCTCAAAGTTTTTTTATTTGTGTATTTATTTAATGTGTATTATTTCTTCCCCAAGCTCTTAAAATAAATTTGAGTAAATAAATTGGCAGGGTCGGTCGGAATCCGGAACCAAACTAATTTTTTTTATGCCTGATCAGCCTCCTAGCTGCTACAAGCACACTCTGAAAGTGTGCCCCGCCCCTCCCCCTGCCTGCAGAAGAGTGTCTGATACCAGGCACTGTTGCGCTTTTCAACCACACTGGAAGCAGTGCAAACATGAGAACATATAGACCCCTTGCACGTGCCATGACGGACGGCGGAAGTGCTATGTTGTAGACGGACGGCAAGCCGAACAAGTACGTGTTTGTGTTCGTTAGGGTCATAAAATGGTTATTTCGTGTTGCTATGATGCACCTACCATTACAGAAAAGTGGCATAAATACATTATTTTTACATGAATGTTATTGTTTAATGCTGCAGTGACACCATAAATTTCATAGCTGCCAACTCTTACGCATTCACCGTGAGACCCACGCAATTGACCCCATTCTCATGCCACACATCCATTTTCACGATGTAAGTAGCTAAACGAGTGCTCGCAGTACTGACACTTTTATATTTTAGCGTACCTTCACTGTCTTTTGCGTGCCACCACTTCTCACGTTGCTGGTACTATGGCAAGCGAAAAGGACATATTTACGGAATAAATGAATCGCGTTTACATCCAAACGCCGTATTTAACGGCGTTTAAAACAGAATTTGCGCCGCTAAATACGCCGTCGGGATTCCAAACGCCGTAAAAACCACGCGAAACTCGGCAACAACGCCGTTATTTACGGCGTTTTATAATCCAATCAATGACGCCGTTTTGAGACGCCGTTTGTCTTGCCATTTACGCCGTAAACAACGGCGTTATCTTCTGTCAAAGACGGCGTAAAAAGCGGCGTTTGCTAGTGGTATAATGAGCCCCTCCCATCAGTTTCCACAGCCAGTAGGTTTGAACCGTTCTTACCCAATCAATGATGAACTGAGTCAGGCCAGAGCAATTCATAATGATCATCCATGATGAAATAAGTGTTTAAAGATTACATGCATGCGCAGCATATCATAAATGGGCAGCAAATTATAGTTTTTTCTCTAACGTTACTAAGATTAAATATATTACTAGTAGCTTAAGGAAAATACTGCATCTCTGTATCATGTTAAAATAGGAGCGGTAATAGCACACCAACCTCATTTAAGGTGTCCCAATTATTAAGTAAATACCTCGACATTAAGTAAGGTGTTGAAATATTTCACAGCTTTGAGTAAACATGAAATCCCACCTGGTGTAACAGAGCCCAGATCAACTGTATAAGTCAATTAGTTATGAACCGTCTCAGTTAGCCTGGTGGTTAGAGCATTTGGTTCAAATGTTGAAGCTGCTGTTGTTCAAGTCCAGTATGGAGCGGATTAAAATTCTTATAATTTTGTTTTGTTTATCAACATCGCTTATTTTTTAATGAGACTGTCAATAAGAAAGGAACGCATAGAATAAGTATAATATAGTTTGTATATATAAGTGATATTTCAAAAATATGTTATTTATCGCAAAAGTTAAGGCTACTGTCCACCGACATATGCTGTTTGAAGACAATTGTAAGATTTTTGGAATTAAATACTTTTGTTGGTATTGCTTATTTCTTATGGATCTTAATCTCCATACATAAAGCCGTAGGCCGTGTGAAAGAGAGAAAGAAAGATGGAGAGAGAGCAAGCTGTGTTTACATGTGTTTGTAAGAGGCTACAAACTTTGTATAATAATATAATGAGAATATTTATAATATTTATCTGCGGCAATAAATAATCCATTTGAAATATATCAACATGTATTTATTCATTTGCTGGATGGTATCGGCACTAAGCGAAAACTAGGCCAATTACTAACACTGAACTGCAATAAGTAAATGAACTAGTGTGCCCCGGCTATCAGTGGTTAAATCGGTCTCTTTTTCTATTAAACAATTTTATTAATTCACTGTATTTATTTCTATATTTGTTTTGGAAATGCTTTATTTTTTCAAATGAATCTGCATGTTTTTATTGATTTTAAAGTTTGCCATTTAAATGGAACGGGCGGACTCGCAGTATTTCTGTCATGTCAGTTAAACTTGATGGAAATATGCGGTCCAGCAAAAAAACTAAATATTTTTAGATCATGTAGGCTAATATTTTAATTATTAAGTGTATTTGTTAAATAAATGCATTATCTGACAATCAGCATTTGTGATGGGACGCATCTTGGTTACTTTAATCATTTCCGTAAGTACAAATTATTGCTACAACATGATATTTCACACATCGTATGTGCTTCTTATTTTATAACAACAATATATGGCCCTTTTCTATTCTAACACGGAAGGTTCTATTATACAAGATTAAAATTTTTAAAAAGATAAAAAATTTGATTGATTGAGTCTGTGAAGAACTGACATTCATAAAACCCAGCCCTGGGCTGAAGTTTAATCGATCAGCGCTGCGGATTATTACTTCAAAGTTTTGAGATTTTCCAAAGAATAGCCATTTGTGTAATAGTTTTAAATATCATTGCATAGAGCACTTTGTATTATCTAGCAATTGGATGGAAATGTGAAAATATTACTTGTGTATTACTCGGAGAGCATTAGAATATAACAAAATATGTTTGCAGTTACATATTAACAATGTCATAGTCATGTATATTTATTTACACTCTTGTGAGTTATTGACAACAGCAAAAATATTCTCTGTCTAAAACATTTTCTTTTAACATCACGTTTTTTCTGAAAAATTGTACTTTCGTCACTGCTCTCCCCTAAATAAAATCCAAACTTCATTGAACTATTTAAAAAAAACACAGTAGACTGCTCACAATATGGATTATTCATGGAGTCCACCTGTTTAAATACTGTTAAAATACATGGGTTATTATTGTACAATAAAGTAATACTTTTGGTCCACATATCTTTGGTCTTTCCGGGCAGCTTACTCGATTACTTGTAAAGTACATTTCTTGTATTTTAATCAATATATTTGAGAATGTCACACTTAGCCTATTTAAGTTTTAAAAACTGTAATAATTGCTTATTTCAAATTAATATTTTAAGTATTTAACATATTTATAAAAAATTTAAAAAGCTGCAAAAAATCATACACACACACACACACACACACACACACACACACACACACATTAGTTTTAAAAACTATAATTCTTACTTATTTTAAATCAATATTATTTGTATTTAACATCAACTTAAAAAAACTTTAACTATAATTTTTATTAAATATTTTTGGTTAAACATGTTAACATTTTATTATTTGAGTAAATGAAGGAAGCAAAAAAGTAGATCATATGTTAATTTAAAAATCACATCAGGGCCAAAGGTTTTTAATCAGCAGCAAACTGCGCCTCTTGCTGGACAACAAACACTGCAGGAAAGTAATTTTACACTTACAATATGTAGTCTATTTTGTTAATGAAATATTGTCTGTTTCCTTGCGTATACAACATAAGGTGCATTTATCTAAATACTTTCGGATTCTGTAATATTACCTGTACAGTAACAAGCAGCTTTTTTGCACATACTGCTAGAATAATCGTTTTATTTTACGTATATATTCAGGTCACCAAATTGTTAATACAGCTGTGCTACTTAAAATGTGTGTCAAATAATCAATTTCTGATCGTTTTATTACTGCACAATGTGGCTGTATGCAGCTTAAGGATTTTGGACAAATATGTTATTTAATGTTAAACTGTGAGAGTGGCGCTCTGTGGCGCTACAGGGATTTGAGCAACGTCCAGAATCACAACAGACAGCCGCCGTCAGTTGCCCCCAGTGTGTGTATATATAGAAAATAATGTGTTTGTATTTAAATTACATTGCGCTTTTCGTCTGGTGTGCCCTTCAGACGCGTTTCACTCCTGCTTTGCGACAAGCTTTGATCTCACCCGTCTCTTCATGACTCTCCACTGAATGCATTTAAAACATGTTCATTTAAATAACGTTACCTTTTCAATGTGTGCAGGTGCATGTGTTTAACTTGTCAAATTTGACAAATAAATGCTCAATAAAATAACCTGTCGCTTTGTTTATCATTGATAACTGATGGTTCAATATGAAATTAATACGCTTCACATTAAGTAAATAAAATTTTTTTTAGTTAAATAATACTCACAAAAATGTCTACATCTATTTAACATTTCTTTAGGATTTTTGATTACATATACTCAATTTTTTTGTGATAGAAAATACATTTAATTATTGAAATATACTAAATGAACAGATTTCAAATTTACTCCATATTTTTAAGTGTATAAATGAAAAGTTTTTAAGTGTATTACACAAATGGCTATTGTTTAAAAATTCTTAAAACTGTGATCACTTTTAGTAATAATCTGCAGCGCTGATCGAAAACTTTAGCTCAGGTCTGAGTTTTATGCAGACCAGTTCTTCACAGACTCAATGAATACTTTTTTTAGACCTTGCTTGTAATATAACCTTCCATGTTGGAGTAGAAAAAGGCCATACATTGTTGTTATAAAATAAGAAGCACATGTGTGTGAAACATTTTGTAGCATTAATTTGTACTCACGGAAATTATTAAAGTATAGTCAAACCTGTTCATTAAGGAGTGTCCCAATACTTTGTCATGACAAAATTATAAGACTTTCTTTCTGCGTATTACAAAAGTGCTGAGTGTCAGATAAAATGCATCGTTTTAACGAATGTGTAACCCACACAACACACAAGGTTACTGGAGTGCAATTCTCTTTATCGCCTGCAGCTGGCGCAGGGAAATCACTCTGCCTGCAGGTTGCCAGGCAACCTACTAGTAAACAAACACGCTTTCTTCCGGTTGAAGACGTTGCTTGAAAGTATCAAGAACTGTTTGAAAGCTGTGAGAGAGAAAGTTAAGCTGCAGGATGTTGAGTTTTTCAAGATACCTCCGATTGGTTTTTTAGAAAGGGATAGATCTGAATCTGACCCTGGCGGTCAGTGGTGAGCCAACCGCAGAACTGAATGGACCAAGAGCCTCTTGTGGCCAGCCGTGGCATCTTTGGACCTATCATCATCATCCTTTGCCTTCATTTTAAAAACAGATAGTGAAGAGAACATATACTTCAAGAAACACTGAGAACTTCTATGGACTCATTCTTCATTTGAGTTATTTATTTTGAGTTTATTGTGCACTATGCACTCAGGAAGCCGACTTAGGTAGGCAGGGAATGTAAATAATTAATTTATTTTTTATAATACACTTTATAATAAATTTTCAAATTTACCTGTTTTGTGTTGTCTGTTTTCTGCTAACCTTTTACTATTTCAGGCTCTGTAGAGCTTCTGATACTAGCCCAGATCTCATTTCCTAATACTTAAAGTGCGTGTTGCAGGTTTTTTTTACGAATTTGTGCAACTTGCTTGTGTGTAATAACCATTTAAAGTGTTATCCATTGTATTTTATGTTGTTGGGTATCACAAAACCCGAAAAAGTATGAAAAAGTACAGCGGTTTGCAATGATTCTCCTTTCCCCCACAACGCACTGTATGACGTCACGCTGGGGAGAGAATTTACCAAAGCCGCATTGAGAGCATTGAGAATGACTATAGAAAGACGAGTAAAGTACAGTTCTGATAGCGCAGATTACAGACAGACAGACAGACAGACAGACAGACACAGACAGACAGACAGACAGACAGACAGATGGATAGGCTAGTATAGAGAGATAGGCAGACAGCCAGATAGCATAACGTTAGCATATCTTCGTGTAGAAAGTAAACAAACAATTAACATACTCGTGCATGCTGGCTTGAGGGGGTCCATGATCCTGCCTGAAGTGGGTGTAACTTTATGCGATCTTCAGCACAAACGGTTTTGGCAGCATGTCTCTAATCCTGGAAGGTGAGTGAGGCACGTCACATCTGTTCGCGGGGGCCAGCGACCCAAACGCACTCACTTTCTTACAGCCAGTAGCGGAATGGCAATCGGCAGAGTCGGGACTTTCCCGGTGGGTCGATCTAATAATAGTTATACATTTCGAGTCAACAACACCGTCTGGCGGCGTGATGTGCGCCGGTTCCCGCAGCCCGCTGGTCAAAGTGCAGCCTCTCTGCTCAACAAAGTATATGAAAGTGCCCAACCTGTTCGGCACGTCCAAACATGTACAGGATTTATAAAAATACGGTGATCAATGAGCGGTTCCTCCTCAAATGGCATAGTCTGTCGTGATGTAAAAAGCCGCAGAACGCCTGTTTATTACAGTATGTATGCGGTCGGATCCGAGTGTGCTGCAGCTGCTGACTGCTGCGTATAAAATGATAATGTGATTCGTTATAATCGCATAAACAATATAACAAAGCATCCTTTTATTTCAGAAAACAATATATTTGAGATATTATTTGATAGACTAGTAAGGATGTTTAAAAATCTCTAGCCTGGTGGTCAGGACATGAATGGATCCAATCAGCAGATTTGCGAAGTTTTATTTATCTCCACAGATATCATAAATAATAATTAGCATGGTAACTTTGCAGTATAACACATTATATATTTCCTACGATGTATATATGATTTCCAAATTGTATACGCAAGTATTTAACAGCAATAAATGTCTCATCTATCTCTATGGCTCTGGCTGAGGCTTTCTCCACTTCTACCCAACATGACGTCATCGCAGAATTGCGTAAAAAAAACCATTAATACCAAAAACGTAAAAAAAGTGTTCTTTAAGACCATTTTTGAGACATTTAAAAAATTATACACATATCTTGAGTGATTTATGTACCCATTAATCGACAGTGGTGGTTAACCTGCAACACGCCCTTTAAATTAGTTATTAATTACACTAATTTGAGACAAGGGGTTACAAGTGCACATAATAGTCAAAATATTAGCATATATATAGGCCTACACGTAAACTGAATATATTTAGTTTTGCTGGACCGCGTGTTTATATTTCCATCAATTTTCGCTTAGTGCTGAATGCTGATTAGTGCTGATACAATCCATCAAATAAATAAATACATGTTGATACATAGTTCAAATGGTTTTTTTTATATTATTGCAGATAATTCATATACGAATATAGCCTACCAATATTTGTTCTGTCTCATTATATTATTATACATGTAAACACAGCTCTCTTGCGCTCTCTCCATCTTTCTTTCTCTCTCTCTCGCTCTCCACATGGCTTACTATGGCGTTTGAGATGCATAAAAAAGCAATACCAACAAAAGCATTTCATTCCAAAAATCTTACAATTGTCTTGAACCAGCATATGGCGGTGGATAGTATAGCCTAAACGGAACAGCAGTCGATCAAATTATTAGAAACATGCACACCCGCTGGCCGTTCGTCCAAGAAAGTCAGCGGAGGTGTGGGCATTCCCGTAATTTCGGTGGTTTTAAATATGCATAAATATAAACATAAATATAAACACATAAATTTGCCTATTGAATTTGCCTAAATTACTTTTCAAGTACAATGCACTCAAAATGAACAAAAATGGCTAAGGTAGAACAAAAAGTTAGTTAAGTCCAGTAATTGTCCGCATACTTCATGATGAGCACTGAAGAAAGCATGGATTGAAACGTCTGCTCTCTAGTCTGTTTTTTATACACTTTGCACTGTTGTCACTTTTGCATAAAATATTTTTGAAATATCATTTATAGACTATTTACGAAATGTGCTAAATTGCATGAACATTAAAAATCTCTTATTCTATGCGATCCTTTTTATTGACAGCCATTAAAAAAATAAGCGATGTTGATAAACAAAACAAAATTAAAAGAATTTAAATCCGCTCCAAACTGGACTTGAACCGCAGCAGCATTAGAACCGAATGCTCTAACCACCAGGCTAACTGAGACAGTTCGTGACTAATCGACTAATACAGTTGATCTGGGCTCTGTTACACCAGGTGGGATTTCATGTTTATTCAAAGCTGTGAAATATTTCAACCCCTTACTTAATGTCTTGGGTAAATGTATTTACTTAATAATTGGGACACCTTAAATGAGGTTGGTGTGCTATTACCGCTCCTATTTTAACATGATACAGAGATGCAGTATTTTCTACTATAAGCTACTATAGTAATATATTTAATCTTAGTAACGTTAGAGAAAAAACTATAATTTGCTGCCCATTTATGATTTGCTGCACATGCATGTAATCTTTAAACACTTATTTCATCATGAATGATCAGTATGAATTGCTCTGGCCTGACTCAGTTCATCAGTGATTGGGGGTTCAAACCATAGACAGTAAAAGAAATGGACACAGCGACCCCATTGGATTCAACGGAGACAAGTGAAGTCAATTAGAAGCACGCACTTCCTGGGTGTCGAGCGTACTGCGCAGACTCAAACTGAGCTCAATGACGTGGATGTCACGTGAGCAACCTGTCTGGCAATTGTAAGTCTTCTAATAGCCGTGCCACGGGAAATCTGAATCACCTACTGAATCTTGCAGAGACGGCGAGCGTGAACAGGAGCACATTTTGGTTAGTATTCTGATTAGTAATCTCCCTTGACTTTATGCCTTCACGTCCACCCGATTGCCTCATAGTCAGTAAAAGATTGCCTGTGAGCTTCTCTCCCAGTCCATACGGTAATTTCTCTACTGTGCGACAGAAAGTCGCAGGTTATGACGCAATCGTTAGCCTATTTTTACAAAAACTGCTTCTACTGGGACATAACGTAAGATACATGGTAATGGAGCCTTTTATACATTTTCGTGTTTCTTTAGAAATAATTAATGGACAAATGGAGTCTTTAAACGCCTCAGATGTAAAGTTATTCGCTGTCAAAGTGACGCCAAAATGAATGGGAGTCAATGGGATGCTAACAGCAGATGGGTGTTCGCTAAGCAATGGCGGCGTCCAGGGAAGCTTCAATAAAATATGAAACCCTGCCCCCCTGGTTCAAACCTACTGGCTGTGGAAATTGATGGGAGGGGCTCATTATACCACTAGCAAACGCCGTTTTTTACGCCGTCTTTGACAGAAGATAACGCCGTTATTTACGGCGTAAATGGCAAGACAAAGGGCGTCTCAAAACGGCGTCATTGATTGGATTATAAAACGCCGTAAACAACGGCGTTGTTGAGCTTGAACATGGGGCGTTCTGGGAAGGACCCAATCGTCTGTACACGTAAGTGAATTATTGCGCAATTAAACATGCTTACACAATAGCCGCTTTCCTGCTGGAGGAACCTTTTCACAGTTCCTAGAACTATTGGCTAAAGTTCCCGGATGTTCCTGCGGTGCAAACATGCCAACTAGGAATGATATTAGTTTTAGGAACTCCATTTGGAGGAACTAATTTAACTCCTACTTCAGAGTAGGGTCTAAACCAGCAATATAGAAACTACCCGCGACGTTTTTGTACGCTGATTGACCAAACACACATGGAACACCTGCAGTCTGTATGCTAATTTGTTTCCATAGCAGATTAACAAAACGTATATACCCTATAATATCTATTAAAGCTGTAGTATACGATGTTGAAAATCGGTCGAAAAAGCCTGAGACGTTTGGGAAGTTTAAAAAAGATCATCCCGCCGCCCTCAACAAACACACCCCTCCCCTCTGTGCTACCTGATCCCTCCCACTGTGAAAGGACCTGGACAACGTCACTCAGTCAAGCTGTGATCACCGGTATTAAACATCGGAACATTCACAACAACGTTTGGCATAAGTTTCCCCTCATGAGCCTCGTTTACCCTGGTCAAAAGTGCTACCTAGCCACACTAATTGCACAATAATTATTAGTTAGCATTGCTAAGGTTTTGAGTATTTGTTATAGCAGCACACAGCTCATCTTGTTAAAATTCCGATCAGCTCGAACAGAAACCCGCTAGGTCTATTGAAATATATTCAAGCACTTTAAGAAATATAATTACCCTTAACTTTGACCCGTGATAGGTGATGCTAAACAGCTAACATTCCAATGCCGACTGGCAGCATGAGCATGGTTAAGGCTGCACGATTAATCGCACGTGATTGCCACGCGCATCTCGTCGGTAAAGCCGGTTCCGTGATTAGAAGTAAATCGCCATCAGCTGCTTTATCCGCTATTATGAATGCGATATTTCCCCTCTTGTGAGTCTGGCAGTTTCTCAATCTGAAGGCTGCAGCCTGCTGCGGTCGCATATGCAGGCTGCATGCGTCATCAAGCCTGATTTATTTAAGTTAATTGAGCATTACATTTGCAAGTCATAAACATATTACAACAATTTACGATTAACTAAGAATAACAGTCAACTTTATAATTGTTAATAGTCTGAAATAAAAGTATTGATGACGTATGCAGCATGCAAATGTGACCTCCTGAGGCCGCAACATTCGGATTGAGAAACGGCCCATGTGTAGTAAATGCAGCTCCATCTGAAAGCAGCTGATGGCAATTTACTTCTAATCACGGAACCGGCTTTACTGATGAGATGCGCGTGACAATCGTGTGCGATTAATCGTGCAGCCCTATGCAACATCATAAAAGTATGCTCAACAAAATGTCAGCCGTGTCAGCGTCGGTTTTCAGTCCCACATCTCCCTGAAGCTTCCTGCAACGGTCAATGGTGGACCCTATATTGATTCTACTTTGAGTCTGGCTTTCTACACATTTTTTTTATCTCTGCTCTTTCCTCTACAGACCTTCTCTTGCTGCCGTCGGTTTGTTTTGCTCAATCGCTGAGCTGGTGCTACTTTGCTAGCTAGCATAGACTGTCAGCTAGTGGGGGGTGCGGTGCGGTGGGGTTGGCGACGCGAGTGTGAGGTGGAGTTTCAAGTGGAGCAGGGGATTGGATGAGAGCAGTTAACCAATGTAAGCTGTCCGGCCGGACAGCTTACATTGGTCAACTTCTCTGCAGCTGTACACCCAATAGAGTACATGGATTTTTTTCATTCTTTTTTCTCTTCATATTGTTAGGATTTTACTGTAGAACCATAACCAGCATCTAAACGAGGTTATAAATAGTGAACAATTTTTGAAATTGTAGACCATAGCTTTAACACTAAAAATATTTTTAAAAAATATAAGCCTAATAATAACAGTCTTTAGTTGACTCATTGTACCATCACAAAGAACCAAAAAATCACTCTTCAGAACATTTTCTTTCACAGTTCCATGCTGGTGGAATGATCTCCCCACCGTCATCCGTAATGCAGTCAAAAGACAATTGAAAACCTTCTTTCGCAAGCACTATACCCCATAGAAGAAAAAAAAAATTCCTTTACCTGTCATTCTCCCTTCCTTGTCTGTCTTATACGTTCCTGAGCAATGTCTGCACTTTATGTTTTGAGCACTTCTTGCATTTATTTTTGCCTCGTCACGATGACTCCCTTAATTTAGTCCTAATTTTGTAAATCGCTTTGGATAAAAGCGTCTGCTAAATGACTAAATGTACAACTCTGCCATGTGTGAAAATCAAAAGCAGCTTCAAACACTTGTTTAACAAGAGATTTTCTTCTTTTTTTACTGTCATTAATGTAGGTCAAGGAGACATATTAACCTGTAACTACTTGGTCGGAAAGCGGCTAATGTTGAATCACATGAACCATTTAAAAAAAACCAAATTATTTTAACATTGAGAAACTCACTCAGAAACATTAAAACAATGCTTCTAAAAAATTTTTTCAATTCAGTTATTTTGTATTTTCTGCGTTGTCTGCTTTTGTTGCATTTAGAATTCATATCATGTCTCTAAATTTGGTGCTTTTGTAGCTGCTGACCTCCACATGCTGACACTAATGGAGACCATGAAACAACAGATGAACCAGCTTTCGATGAATGTGAGTGTGATCATGGCCAGAATGGCACCTGCTGAGCCTGTTGTGGACATTCCGGAGGAGATCTCCTTGCCCCTAGCCTCCTTCGAGGAGGTTGATCATTTCGAAGGATGGTTGAAAAACACAGCCAAAAAACAGCACTTGGTATTTATGCTTATATAACATCTAAGCACCCATTACTATGTTGCCCATACCTCTCTATCATTTATCAATCTCTTACTTCTCACTAATTTAGTCTCTTGTTTCCACAGGTGGGGATGCTGGCCTCCATTGGGGGAAGAGACACAAAAAACATAATATTTAACATTTTGGCACACATTTTTGCCGACAGTGTAGCCAAATCAATCAATTGGAAAGGGATGAACAACAAAAGAAAATTCAGTGAGATGGCAACCAAGGCCATTATGACTCGTAAGTATTATATATATATATATATATTCCTTTCACTCAGTCTTTACTCAATCCCCTTCTCTCATTCATTCACTCACTTGTACAATGAACATTGTACGTGAACATTTACACTCACGGAGCTGAAATGTGAAATGTAAAAAAACTTGTCAAATAGAAGTTGAATATTAAAATTTGCACTCTCATACAATAGTCACAAACCTGTATTCTGTCTATTGTCTGCGAGTGCAAATTTCAATATTCAACCGAAGATTTTTACTTTACAGGTTTTCACATTGGAGCTGTGAGTGTTAATGTTGACATACAAGTACGAATATGTATTGTACGAGTTCTCAAATTCACGTCTGTGTGCTCTTGAGTTTTGCTACTGTTTACCTTCATACTATTCACTCCACACTTTAGTCACATTTATTATTTATTTGTACAAGCATTTTACTATAATGTCATGTAATAAAGAATTTTTTAATATTGATTCTAATAATTAATCTTTTTCTTTGCTTTTTGTATGTTTTACAGGAGCAGTGAGGAAAAATCGTATGTCCGACAAAGCTACAGACACTGAAATAAACCATTACGCCATCAGGTGGTTTAATCTTGCATGCGACCGCGGGGGTGGCCGCCGTGCCCGGTCACACCCACCTAATGACCAGTAAATTGGATAAGAACGCAGAGTTCACTAGGTTTTACTTGATTTTTTTTGTGCATCTGGATGTTTACTGGAGAGCGCAGGGCAGCGTTTGAGTTTTTCCAAATGAGTTTCTTACAGCGTTTGAGTTTTTCCAAATGAGTTTCTTACAGCGTTTGAGTTTTTCCAAATGAGTTTCTTACAGGTCCATGTGAAAAGAGCTTCAAATCTCTAGAAATGATATAGATATATATGATATGTAGCATATATATATATACACATACAAAATGAAATAAGTGACTGATTATTGTTTTATTTTGTGCATCTGGATTTTTACAGATGGTTGTTCGATTTAGAGCATAGGGCAGCGTTTCAGTTGTTTTAGATGTCCATGTGAAAAGAGCTTTAAGTCTTTAGATCTGATTTGGACTCTTATATCATTAATAAGAATGACATTGAGACGTGAGTGTGTATATACAAAATGTTATATGAACAAATGTTAGTTTCTTTTGCCTTTTTAAAATAAATTAAATTAAATTTCAAATTGTGGTGTTTGGGTCTGATAGCATGTGAATAACGGACCAGGGCCAGATGAGCCCCAGATGTAAAATATGATTCGCAGATCTGGGCCAGATCTGCACCACACGTCATGGCATTAATAACTGTTCTGGTCCAGTTCTGGCCCAGATCTGTTTCTGATCCGTAAATTCAACCTGTTCCGGCATTGGGCCGTTGGAAAGGATGAGCCCGTTCCAGGTCTGTTTAGCGGATCTGGGCCAAATGTTAATGAAGACCTGGCCCAAATCTGGCCCAAATTAATTTTGCTGTCTGGGTGGCTTACTATGGCGTTTGAGATGCATAAAAAAGCAATACCAACAAAAGCATTTCATTCCAAAAATCTTACAATTGTCTTGAACCAGCATATGGCGGTGGATAGTATAGCCTAAACGGAACAGCAGTCGATCAAATTATTAGAAACATGCACACCCGCTGGCCGTTCGTCCAAGAAAGTCAGCGGAGGTGTGGGCATTCCCGTAATTTCGGTGGTTTTAAATATGCATAAATATAAACATAAATATAAACACATAAATTTGCCTATTGAATTTGCCTAAATTACTTTTCAAGTACAATGCACTCAAAATGAACAAAAATGGCTAAGGTAGAACAAAAAGTTAGTTAAGTCCAGTAATTGTCCGCATACTTCATGATGAGCACTGAAGAAAGCATGGATTGAAACGTCTGCTCTCTAGTCTGTTTTTTATACACTTTGCACTGTTGTCACTTTTGCATAAAATATTTTTGAAATATCATTTATAGACTATTTACGAAATGTGCTAAATTGCATGAACATTAAAAATCTCTTATTCTATGCGATCCTTTTTATTGACAGCCATTAAAAAAATAAGCGATGTTGATAAACAAAACAAAATTAAAAGAATTTAAATCCGCTCCAAACTGGACTTGAACCGCAGCAGCATTAGAACCGAATGCTCTAACCACCAGGCTAACTGTACGGTGGCCCTGAGGTGCAATTTTATTTACAAGATTTAAAACAAATTTACAAGTTTTTTAACAAATTTACAAGTTTTTTAACAAATTTACAAGTTTTTTTTTTAACAAATTTACAACTTTTTAAATAAATGTACAAGTTTTTCAACAAATTTACAATGAGTGAACACATTTACAAGTTTAACAAATTTACAAGTGTTTAAACAAATTTACAATGAGTGAATAAATGTACAAGTTTTTTAAACAAATTTACAATGAGCAAACAAAATGACAAGTTTTTTTTAACAAATTTACAATTTTTTAAATAAATGTACAAGTTTTTCAACAAATTTACATGTGTTTAAACAAATTTACAATGAGCGAACAAAATTACATGTTGTAAAACAAATTTACGTTTATTACGGAAAGGGTAGGTACAATACGCTGACGTCACGCATCCGGGACTCCGGTCACGTGGGAAGAAACCCGGAAGTATCGCCGTGAATCACATGAGAGTTGCAAATGCGATGTTGTGTATTAGGCTGTACATCATATTAACGTAAAGAGAGTGATAATATATATCCTTTCATCTATTCCCGAGTGACTCAAAGGGATATTGGACCTTATTTTCAGGTAAGTGAAATAGCTTTAGTTAGCTAACGCTAGCTTTCCAAGTTGCACACGTTTCGGATGGCAGTTATCAAAATAATTCACTGACTTTCTCATTAGATTACAGACAACACGAGAGGGTGCTCCAAACTTTTTAATCAGGACTGCATTGTTTGTTCGCTCCCGGGGTTACATAGACTGAAAAGGGGAAGCGTGACGAGTTTGTTTACATGGTGCTGTAAACTCCAACCCAGGAGGACACTTCAGAGGAATCAAGGGTGCGTTAACTTGTTCGATGATATAATCTGAATAATCTTTAAAAGATTAAGATTTTATGTAATGAGACGATTTGTTAAAATTACCAAAATTTATACTATGAATTATATTTTCATTTAATCCTCTCTAAATGTGATAGTACTGTAATGTTTTATCATATTACAAATACTCGAATGGTGCCTAAGCAAACTGACATTTATGTCAGATAGATAGATAGATAGCCAAGACTGAAATCATGATTATGTTAATTTCCAGTGTCTGTGATGTTGAAACACTAAAGGAAGAAGAGGAGGACCACCATTTGTTTCCTGATCAGAACACAAGAGAAGAGTGAGAAAAAAATTAAGCAATTCATTGATGAAAATTAAAACATGTAAATAAATCTTATGACCTCCTTGATATTTCTTTTTTTACATGCAATTTTCTCCTCTTTCTCAATACACAGATCTAACAGTGGTTTGGGGGCATTGCAAGACCATGATTACCTGGAAACATCTCCTATTCTGGAAGAGCACAACATCATGCTCGCAACATTTGTGTCCTGGATCAGTTTTTCTTGTTCCTCTGCTGTATGAGGCAGGGGCTTCTTTCCGCAGATTTAGCTGTAAGGTTTAAAGGTCCCGTTTTTCCTGATCCCATTTTTTAAACTTTAGTTAGTGTGTAATGTTGCTGTTAGAGCATAAATAATACCTGTAAATTATAAAGCTCAAAATTCAATGCCAAGCGATATATTTTCTTTAATAGAATTTCCCTTTTAAAGCATACAGCAAACGGACGGTTTGGACTACAGCCCTCTACTTCCCGATTGAATGACATCCAAAGAAGAGTTTTTTTTTACTAACTCTCACCCACAGGAATACGTCAGTCGCAAGCAAAGCTCAAATGGCTCTGCTAAGTTAAGTTGCTGTTAAATCACAACACACTAAACAAACTACTACACAATCAAAACTCGATATATATTTCTGAAGGAGGGACTTCATAGAACAAGGAAGAAATCAGCCCGATTTTAGGACAGTGAAAACAGTGCTATAGAGATAAGTAATTATGTGAAAAATACTGTGTTTTTTTACACACAAAACATGAACACACGCTATATTGCACACCATAAACACAATCATAGTTTAAAAACACAGGAAAAACAGGACTTTTAATCTGTCCAAGGCAACAGTCAGTCGAATATGCATAAAATGGGCTAATGTCCAAACATCTTTTCACTTCACAAGAGGTGCAAAGTTTGGACTCTCATTCTCACGGCACCCATTCACTGCAGAGGATCCAATTGTAAGCAATGTAATGCTGAATTTCTCCAAATCTGTTCCAATGAAAAAGCAAATGCATCTATATATTGGGTGAAAAATTCCTTTAATCCCAAAAACAGACTTTTTTCATTTAAATGTTTTTACTTTGCTTTACTATTACAATTTGTACAGTAAATAGAAAATATACATTGGAACAAATTTATAAACAGTGGTGTGAAAAAGTGTTAGCCCCATCCAGATTTCTCATGTTATTGCATATTTATGTCACACTTTTATGTTTCAGATCATCAAACAAATTTAAATATTAGTCAAAGAAGATAACACAAGTGAACACATCATGCAGTTTTTAAATGAAGGCTTTTATTATTAAGGGAAAAAAAATCTAAACTACATGGCCCTGTGTAAAAAAGTGTATTAGTACCCATTGGCTTTTAATGTAAATATGATTGGTTCTAAAAATGTACATATATTTTTTTTTCATACTTCATTTATAAATAAAACTATATTTTGAACAATGAGTGAAATGCAGTTTCTTTAATGTAAAATAGTTGTTCTAATAATGTACAGTTATTTACTTAACACGTCTCTAATGTGTGCGTTACATGTTTGTTAGAAGTGTGTGTGTGTGTGTGTGTGTGTGTGTGTGTTGTTCCTGGCTTTATATGCTGTTGGGGAGCCATTAGTTAAAAAAAACAAGTCCAACTTAATTTTTACCGACTTCCATTTGTCTCCATCAAAGTAAATGCGTTCCAGGTGGATTCGGAAGTCAGTTCTGGTTTTGACAAAAAAAATCACACCATGTTATCCCTGTGATTCCTCTGAAGTGTCCTCCTGTAGTTGGAGTTTACAGCACCATGTAAACAAACTCGTCACGCTTCCCCTTTTCAGTCTATGTAACCCCGGGAGCGAACAAACAATGCAGTCCTGATTAAAAAGTTTGGAGCACCCTCTCGTGTTGTCTGTAATCTAATGAGAAAGTCAGTGAATTATTTTGATAACTGCCATCCGAAACGTGTGCAACTTGGAAAGCTAGCGTTAGCTAACTAAAGCTATTTCACTTACCTGAAAATAAGGTCCAATATCCCTTTGAGTCACTCGGGAATAGATGAAAGGATATATATTATCACTCTCTTTATGTTAATATGATGTACAGCCTAAAACACAACATCGCATTTGCAACTCTCATGTGATTCACGGCGATACTTCCGGGTTTCTTCCCACGTGACCGGAGTCCCGGATGCGTGACGTCAGCGTATTGTACCTACCCTTTCCGTAATAAACGTAAATTTGTTTTACAACATGTAATTTTGTTCGCTCATTGTAAATTTGTTTAAACACATGTAAATTTGTTGAAAAACTTGTACATTTATTTAAAAAATTGTAAATTTGTTAAAAAAACTTGTCATTTTGTTTGCTCATTGTAAATTTGTTTAAAAAACTTGTACATTTATTCACTCATTGTAAATTTGTTAAACTTGTAAATGTGTTCACTCATTGTAAATTTGTTGAAAAACTTGTACATTTATTTAAAAAGTTGTAAATTTGTTAAAAAAAACCTTGTAAATTTGTTAAAAAACTTGTAAATTTGTTAAAAAACTTGTAAATTTGTTTTAAATCTTGTAAATAAAATTGCACCTCAGGGCCACCGTATAACTGAGACAGTTCGTGACTAATCGACTAATACAGTTGATCTGGGCTCTGTTACACCAGGTGGGATTTCATGTTTATTCAAAGCTGTGAAATATTTCAACCCCTTACTTAATGTCTTGGGTAAATGTATTTACTTAATAATTGGGACACCTTAAATGAGGTTGGTGTGCTATTACCGCTCCTATTTTAACATGATACAGAGATGCAGTATTTTCTACTATAAGCTACTATAGTAATATATTTAATCTTAGTAACGTTAGAGAAAAAACTATAATTTGCTGCCCATTTATGATTTGCTGCACATGCATGTAATCTTTAAACACTTATTTCATCATGAATGATCAGTATGAATTGCTCTGGCCTGACTCAGTTCATCAGTGATTGGGGGTTCAAACCATAGACAGTAAAAGAAATGGACACAGCGACCCCATTGGATTCAACGGAGACAAGTGAAGTCAATTAGAAGCACGCACTTCCTGGGTGTCGAGCGTACTGCGCAGACTCAAACTGAGCTCAATGACGTGGATGTCACGTGAGCAACCTGTCTGGCAATTGTAAGTCTTCTAATAGCCGTGCCACGCAGGGGCGGACTGGCCATCTGGCAAACCGGGCAGTTTCCCGGTGGGCTGACGTACTTTTTGGGCCGATACATCTCATACTATATTTGTCTGAGCAGCCCAGTTAGCGTCTTTTTTTCTAGACAGACCGGCCCACTGACATTTAAGCAGCAGCCCATTGGTTATATGCAGATATCATAGGAAATAGCAGTAAATACACACACCTTGTTCTCTTCTGAAGTTCACGCGCACTGTGAGACCGTGGATTGAAGACGGCGCTAAAACGCAGAGTAAAGACGGGGCGGAGCTAAGAGGGCTCGTGTGCGGCACAGTCCTTGGCTGGGGCCCTCAAAAGTTCATTTGCCCTTAGAATCGTCCTAACTTTCCCCCCCTTACGGCGCCCCTGACCAGCACAGTCATCGTCCTTTCTTTTCCTGAATAGACCGGCCCACTCACATTTAAGCAACATCCTATTGGTTATTTTTTTTTTATTGACATTAAGGTGGCCCAATCACCGCTTTGGTCTCTGTGCAAGAGAGCGTGCATCGTCGGTCAGTTCACGTGTCAAAACAGAGGGAGATAGAAAAAAACGCAAGGGTGGCGCAGAAAAACTGCGCGACATAAAGAAGCAGGCTCTTCAGGCAGACGCTGCAAAATGTGTTAAAAAACACAAATGTTTTCTGCGGCAGCAGGACCTTCAACTCGTGTCGCTGGTGATGATGATGATGGTGGCGGTGGTGGCACTGGCAGCACCAGCACGCAAAGTGTCAGTGAGGAGAGGGAGAGAGACGAGGGAGAAGTGAGTGTAGTGCCTGCGGTAAGCAGAACTGCTTTCAAAACACAAGTGTAGATAGATACCCCTTGATTAAACTGAGTCAAAAACACAAAATATGGTGATAAAGCTGCAATAAAATAATTGCACTCTTTGCTCTGTCGCTACGAGTGTATCTGATTCGTAGATTTTTCGTTGATTGTCTGTTTCAAAACGTATAATTTCTCTTCAAGCAAAATCAAACAATCGAGGAGATCTGCTTACAGAAAAATATATGTTTATTGTATAACTTGACAGATAATGTTAAAAATATCTATTACTGTAATCACACTAGTTTAGTTCTGTGAATGTAGTGAATACTTTCCTGTAAGTACTGCAAGTAATAATCAGTTTTCAATATTACAAAAAGTCAGCAATCCAATGGCAAATTTTGCCAATTGCATGAAGCTTGTTTTAGGATTCATAAGTGTAGATTATACAGTTTTATTGCATTAATAAATAACACGTTCTAGCAGTGTTTGTTGTGTCAACTCTCACTATTTTCTACTAATTGGGTTTAGTGCTATACATATTTAAAGGCGTGCAAATATGGGTGGTATTTGTAATTATACACTGCAAAAAATGATTTTCAAGAAAAAAATTCTTAGTATTTTTGTCTTGTTTTCAGTAAAAATATCTAAACATTCTTAAAATAAGATGCTTTTTCTTGATGAGCAAAATGACCCAAGAAAATAAGTCTAGTTTTTAGACCAAACATTTTAAATTTAAGTGATTTTGTGCATAAAACAAGCAAAAAAAAATCTGCCAATGGGGTAAGCAAATTTTTCTTGCATTTAGTGTTTAAAAAGAATGTTCAAGAAATTTTGCTTACCCCATTGGCAGATTTTTTGCTTGTTTTATGCACAAAATCACTTAAATTTAAAATGTTTGGTCTAAAAACTGGACTTATTTTCTTGGGTCGTTTTGTTCATCAAGAAAAAGCATCTTAATCTTAATATTTTTGTCTTGTTTTCAGTAAAAATATCTAAAAATTCAAGGAAATTTTTTTCTTAAAAATCATTTTTTGCAGTGTATGTAGTGTGGGCCGGTTTGGGCCAAAATGCCAGGGCCGAATTTTTGTCCCAGTCCAGCCCTGGTGCCACGGGAAATCTGAATCACCTACTGAATCTTGCAGAGACGGCGAGCGTGAACAGGAGCACATTTTGGTTAGTATTCTGATTAGTAATCTCCCTTGACTTTATGCCTTCACGTCCACCCGATTGCCTCATAGTCAGTAAAAGATTGCCTGTGAGCTTCTCTCCCAGTCCATACGGTAATTTCTCTACTGTGCGACAGAAAGTCGCAGGTTATGACGCAATCGTTAGCCTATTTTTACAAAAACTGCTTCTACTGGGACATAACGTAAGATACATGGTAATGGAGCCTTTTATACATTTTCGTGTTTCTTTAGAAATAATTAATGGACAAATGGAGTCTTTAAACGCCTCAGATGTAAAGTTATTCGCTGTCAAAGTGACGCCAAAATGAATGGGAGTCAATGGGATGCTAACAGCAGATGGGTGTTCGCTAAGCAATGGCGGCGTCCAGGGAAGCTTCAATAAAATATGAAACCCTGCCCCCCTGGTTCAAACCTACTGGCTGTGGAAATTGATGGGAGGGGCTCATTATACCACTAGCAAACGCCGTTTTTTACGCCGTCTTTGACAGAAGATAACGCCGTTATTTACGGCGTAAATGGCAAGACAAAGGGCGTCTCAAAACGGCGTCATTGATTGGATTATAAAACGCCGTAAACAACGGCGTTGTTGCCGATTTTCGCGCGGTTTTTACGGCGTTTGAAATCCCGACGGCGTATTTAGCGGCGCAAATTCTGTTTTAAACGCCGTTAAATACGGCGTTTGGATGCAAACGCGATTCATTCATTGCGTAAATGTGGACCTTCTGGCTTGCCATACTGGTACTTTGCTGCAAAGAGTCAAAGAGCATTTCACTTTATGTGGCGCTGCGCAGGAAGTTCGGCAGCGAGGACATCAGAGTACCGCGAGAGCAAGTCGAAATGTTACAAAAGGGTCCGCCTTTACCTTTGCTCTTGCGTTACTCTGATGTCATACGCCGATCAGTCAGCTCCGCACCAGTCGAACACTCAAAGCGTCAAGGTCTGGATGAAAAGCAGAGACCTGCCCGGATTCCACGCACGCAGATACCCTCAGAAAACAGCAATTTTAATCAACCATCACTCGCGTGTGCATGTTTGCGGTGACAGGTTTTAATAAAAGAGAAAAAAGTCAATTGATATTTGACATATAAACAGTAATATATACGAAATATAATTATATGGTCTTGACATACACATTATCTGTTGCTTTAGTTTAATATAAACTACTCATTTGGTTTATTTGATTGTGACAGTCCCTCTATCACCAATGACAAATCATCACGTTAAGCTTCTCTTTCTCAGTGGATAAACTGAATCAAAGCTGCTGTTATCTGCAGTTATACATTTTACAGAGACCAGTAGCCTATTCATTAGATTTTAACTGAACTTTTTTGGCACTTTTATCAGAAGGAAAGCATAATAGAAGTGTGTAAAATAATAGTAAAGACTCTAATCTCAGGCATTTAAACTCAGTAAAAGCTTTTATTTCAATTTAATTTCTAAAATATGATTCGATTTGTATTGTGAACCATTTTAACGCAGTCTTTTCCAACTATTTAACACAGAAATAGCTAAAATCCACACTATTATCAATTGGCAAATGGTTAGGACTTATATAAAAATTTATTACCACAAACCCCCACCCCCCAAAAAAAATCTCACTCCAAGCTGAACTCAGAAGTTGGCAGCTCTGCAGACTTTTAAAAGCCTTAATCAGCACCAGTGTATGGGGACATCCCGTTTACCACATAACGTTAGTGGTACAAATCATGCGGGCTGAAGTCGGGCAGACTCTGCGTTTAATGAGGTCCGTGAAAATTGAAGGAGGAAGAAGGTAAGGGTCGGTATCCAGTCCCCCTATCTCTAACTTCTCTAAATTGCGCTTTTTGTGAGGACCTACCAAATGCCCTACCTCGACCGATAACGGCACAACAACTTCCTTAATATAAGAAGCCATGTATTTTAGTGTAAATATATTTAAACTGTTTAAAACTAATCAAAAATCCCGCTCGTCTATTACTAATCAACCTAGTGCGTCAGTGATTTTGCCGTCCAGCATGGCGTCGTCACGTGGTCTAGGTCACGTGTTTGCAAAGGGTCTATATGAACCGACGAGAGCAGACTATAGAGACAGAGCGCCGATATGCAAATTTGAAAACCACGCCCACCGGGGGGGAAAACAATCCAACCATCTCCATTGACTTTGTATTGCGAGAGGCTGCATCCTTGTCATTTCTGGCTTATAACAAAAAACAGAATAATGCCTAAAAGCTGCTGTGTGACAATATGTACAGCTAACAAGCCAAAGAACCCAGAAATAAGTTTTTATAAGCTGTCGAGCCGTAAAACCCAGCTTTTAAAGAGAATAAAGTGGATCGCCGACTACGTTTCCCCCTAGTGGACGCAGTTCTACTAATAGAAGTACTATGAAAAGTTGCCTGTTTCCACTTTTGTTTCTTTAAACGCTCGTTTTATGAGGTCGACAGCTTAAAAAAAACTTCTTTCTGGGTTTTTTGGCTTTTTAGCTGTACACCTTGTCACACAGCAGCTTTTATGTATTATTCTGTTTTAAATTTTAATCTGTAAATAAGTTTTTATAAGCTGTCGACCCCAAAAACGAGCGTTTAAAGACACAGAAATGGAAACAGGCAACTTTTCATAGTACTCATATTAGTAGAACTGCGTCCACTAGGGACTTTTTCTCCTTAAAAGCTGGGTTTTACGGCTCGATAGCTTATAAAAAACTTACTTCTGGGATCTTTGGCTTGTTAGCTGTACATATTGTCACACAGCAGTTTTTAGGCATTATTCTGTTTTTTGTTATAAGCCAGAAATGACAAGGAGGCAGCCTCTCGCAATACAAAGTCAATGGAGACGGTTGGATTGTTTTCCCCCCCGGTGGGCGTGGTTTTCAGGTTATGACGCGCGGCGCTCTGTCTCTATACGGGTGTGCCTCATAAGTCTTGAAAAGTGAAGCCTCTGGCTCTTTGATCGCCCCCTGGTGGCTGGCTGCAGTACAAGTCATAACCCCGCCCTCTCCATTCAAACAAATGGGACTCTGCTCTAAATTAAAAAATTATTTACACTTCCAATAAAAGTTTCCGAAAGATAGTTTTAGTCATTTTAAGTAGTTGTTATCACATTGATATATGTTCAAGTGTTCATTTTTGTGATAACTTTCATTTTAGCTAGTTATTTGATGCTATAGAAACGGGGCGTGTCGTTAAGATTGGCGTGGTTTAATTGGTCGCGTGAGCGTTTGGGCGGAAGTTTGATACCGCGGCTCCGCCTCTGGCTCCACGGACGATTTCTTCTGCGCATGCCCTGGCTCCAAACTGATGTTTTTACGTAACATGGCGGCGACCGTGGACGGACATTTTTGGCTTCAATTCATTACAATGGAGGGAGGCGACGTCGCGTCGTCCATCTTTTTTTACAGTCTATTGCTGCGTCCGAAACCGCCTACTACATACTATATAGTACGCGAAAAGCAGTAGGCGAGGCGAGTAGTATGTTCGAATACATAGTATTCGAAAAACAGTATGCGAAAAGTACCCGGATGACCTACTACTTCCGGTTAGATTTTGCAGTGTGTATACGATGGACGCTTCACTATCCCATGATGCCCCGGACGAGGAGTTATCCAACGAAGAAGAAGAGGCACGCGGCTGTTTTCGCGCTGAAATGACATGACGTGATGACGACGTATGTCACGTGATGTAGCAACATGGCGGAATGTAGTACGTCCGAATCTCATTCATACTACCCGGATTCATACTATACAGTACCTACTGTTTTAACGCCAAGTAAGTAGGTACTTCATCTAATTCAGTACCTACTATACAGTATGCGGTTTCGGACGCAGCCTATGTCTCTATAGAGTGCCGAAGTAATGGCGTCACTTTGTAGGCTAAAACGCGGAAGTGAGTTAGCATTTTAGCACTACGGGTTCCCTCGCCCTGAAGTCTATGGGTTTTTTTGAATGGGTTTTTGCTAAATCGCCTGAAATAAGGTCTGTGGTTAACAAAACCTCTAAATATTTTCACGTTTTGTTCTATGACATAAAATACACCAGTTATAATCTGCTTGTGATTTTTTTAAACTTTATTGTGCCTTAAAAACGGTGGTTGCTAACAAGTTGCTAATAGGGACTACATCCTTGGCGGGGAGTTTAGACGTCATCATGACAGGAAATCTGTCACTAGCCTTTCAGCCTCACGTTCTCAGAAGTTTACCTTTCAGTTAATATACATAATAACATTATATATTTAGTCTTTTCAAATTGTAGTTTTTCCAAATATTGTTGTACTGTGGAGAGACTGTAGTTTGACATGTTAAGGTTTTGTCCGGAGATGCAACCACAAGTCGTCGATGAAAGATGCTCGTTTACCGTCCGATGTTCCCCAGCGGAGACTGTTTGTGCCGTAAGGTAAGCTAACACAACGATGATTTCCATGTGAACACCGTAGTTACTGCCTTAATGTGGCCATGCACGACCAAACTTTAATGGTGCATATTGCTCAACACGCGAATGATATGATACTTTGACGGTCAGATGGAATTAAAAAGGCTAAGTTAGCAAGAATAAACGTTTTTCATTACAAAATCAACAGCTAAAATAACTTAGGCTACCTGTGTCTTTCTCTTAAAATATCTTAAAGCTTGTTTACTTTGCTGTTAAATAGATTAGATCCGCTGCAGTTTTATTAAAGGCTAACGTTACTTCGAGAAATGTGTTTAATTAAAATATTCAAAATAATACCTGGTTTATTGACATTTATTCAACTTTGCTTTACCCACTAATAATAATGATTGTAGTTATTTGTAAACAGCACTAGTTAGGCATTAGATAACAATGATATTAATCTTTGTTATTTCAGTAGTAAAGTGTGATTTTTGTAATTTTAATTTGTAAAGGTGTAACTTCCATAAAACTAACACTGCTTATTTTGAATTTATCCTTAGACGAGCTGACCGGATGCCCAGTGTCCATTCTCGCATCTGCAGCTGTCATTTTCCTGCAGGGGATAAAATGTCCCCGTTTTGTTTATATCCACAAATGATGTTCCCACTGGACAAATTTTGGAAGATCATTCATACTCCCTGAGACAGGATAGGGCTGATGTGCCTAAAAATGTTCCACCACCCATTTATAAAGAGGAGGAAATGGCTACAATTTATGGCTGACAAAGATGATGAACCATCTCCGGCTGATCAACCCCTCACTATCAATTCTGAGGAACAACCAAATAGTAGCACAACTAAAGAAGAGCTGCAGTCTGGACGAAGAAGAAGAATCCAGCTTGAGATTGAGTTAGAACATTCCATAACAGAGATTCATCTTCTCAAAGTCTAACTCCAAAGGCAAACGAGTAACTGTCATGACAGGTATTCAGCTTTTCAGATGAGTGAAAGTGTGATTCGAATGGAGACAGGATTGCCAGATAGGGATATTTTCAGTGCTGTGTGTGAATATGTTGCTCATTTTGAGGATTCCATTACGTACTTTGCTGGATGGAGGAGACCCAAAGAAATCATCCTTGAGGACCTTGATTAAAATTCGCCACAACTATACACACTTGCACTTGCATTTTCCATGTGGGCATTCACATTGTGTTGCAAAAATACCTTTTTTCCCTGTAGAGACTTGTCATGTGAATTATATAGTATATAGTTTGTTTTCAGTTTACTTATTTTATGAAAATAAAGATGTTTACTACAAAACTTGCTGCAATGTTTCTGTGGATTTGTGATTGGAGCATTTTGTTAACTTTTGTTTAATTCCCAGAGAACACGCTGATATCTATAGCTTGAATGCACTGTAAGTCACTTGTCTAACAAATACCAAAAATTAAATGTTAAACTATTGTAACTATACACCAGTCAGCTCACAGTAATGTGAGATAAAATTTACTACACAGGCTCTCACATTGGGGCTTGTGGATTACCAGGTAAAAATATATAGAAAATGTGAACAAAATTATATGGTTTATTTAGGGAACATGTATGGTTTAATTATAATATATTGTATTTAAGCATTGATGCTATTGGACAATTCTCTTTAAATTCAACATATATAATTATATATAACTATTATATTAAATGTTTGGAATTTAACTGTGTTCTGTTTGTTCAGAGATTGTAGTTCCCCTTCGAGGGAACTCGAGCTGCGTCGCCGAAGCTACGCTATGGGAACGCCCTCTGCGTGATTGCGTCTGAAGCACGTATGTCAAATCAGTCCAATGGTCAAGTGACACGTCATAGGCGGGTGACGTGGGAACCAGGAAGCTATAAAAAGAGCACCCAGCAAGCCAACTTCAGCTCTTTGTGCCTCAGCAAGCGAGTGTGTGTCATTATCATGTCTAAGTCCAAACAAAGTTTTAAGGAGTGTGCTTCCCCGTGTCCTCGTTTCATTACGAGCGAGGACTCGCATCATCTCTGTGTTATGTGCCTCGGGGCACAACACGCACGATCATCTCTTGAGAGGGGTGGTTGTGCACATTGTGATAGGATGCCGCTCCGTACGTTGCGCTCGCGGCTCGCACTCTTCGAGGAGGGTGGGGAGCCGCGTGTTCCCCACGGTTCTGGCCCCGCTGCTGCCGAGGCAGAGCGGAAGCTGCGATCGTGGGGATCACAACTAGATCTCGCGGACGAGCTTGAGACGGGTCTCCCCCTTTCTCAGCCTTCACCCGCGGGATCTAGTGCCCCGTCTCTGGATTCGGAAGCACGCGCTGCGGTTTCTTCCGCCCAGGGTGGGAGCTCAGATTTGCATTTATCGTCGTCCGAGGAAGTCGATATTATGTCTGTCGACGTGGTGGACGCTGAGGAGCCTTCTCATTCGTCCCCCGCGTTCGATGATTTGATGGAGGTTGTTACTAATGCCGTGGCTCGCTTAAAATTAGACTGGCCGGCGGAGACTCAGAGCGCGCGTCCTCAGAGTATGTTAGATGAGCGCTTTTTAAAACAGAAACCTCAACCTTCGCGGCGCAACATGCCTTTCTTTCCTGATCTCCACAGCGAGCTGTCGAGATCATGGAAAGCTCCGTATTCAGCCCGTGTTCATACCCCTCACGCCACCATGTATTCCAACATTGTGGGGATGGGTGAGCACGGATATTTAACGATGCCCCGGGTGGAGCAGACGCTTGCGAGCTATCTCTCCCCCGCTGCGGCGTCATCATTAAAATCGCCTTCGCTTCCCACGAAACCGGTTAGGTTAACCTCATCTTTAGTGGGTAAAGCTTATAAGTCTGCAGGGCAGGCTGGGGCTTCACTGCATACCTTAGCTGTCTTACAGGCGTACCAAGCAGAACTGCTTAAAGATTTAGATGCCGAGGCGGGGGGTACATCTGATTTATTTAAAGAGCTTCGTCGAGTCACTGATGTGTCACTCAGGGCGATTAAAGAAACTGCGAAAGCCGTGGGTAGATCGATGGGAGCTCTCGTAGCCACGGAACGCCATTTATGGCTTAATCTGTCCGAGCTTAAAACCTCAGATAGGGCTTTTCTCTTAGACGCGCCCGTTGCGCCCTCCGGTCTCTTCGGCGATGCCGTTAATACTGTCGTCGAGAGATTTACGGAGGCTCGTAAGCAGTCGGCGGCGTTCGAACGCTATCTCCCCCGCCGTGCTCTTGATTATAGGGCTGCTGGGCGGGAGCAGCCATCGACATCATATAGAGCATCGCAAAAGCATAGTGTTGCCACTCGTGGTCCCCCTCAAAAAAACTGGGGTTCGGGCGGTCGCGCTCAGACATCATCCAAGCAGAAAACAGACCTGAGGGCTGTTATTATGGCGAGGAAGGCGTCGGCTAAAAAGAAGTCCTGAGGGACGTAGTGTCATATTTCCGAGGGCAGCCCCCAATCGGGGAGAGCCGGCAGTCACCTCACAACACGGTGCCCGTCTCTCCTCGATGCCCTCGGGATGCCAGTGTGTTAACCCCGCCGCGGTGTGTGTTTCGGGGCACAGCGGCTTCATATTCTTGTGTGACTCGTGCGCGGGGCACGCAACACCTCTCTCCGAGGAGGGAGGCATTAATATCACCCAGGTTGAACCCTGCCAGTTTGGTTCAGGGCACCGGGAAAAGTTTAAGCAGTACACAAAAAGCCAGTCTCGAGAGGCTGGTCCCCCTTATAGAAAATTTGGCAGCGTGGAAACTCCTGCCAAACGTGTCTCAGTGGGTTCTGCAAATAATAGAAAAGGGCTACAAAATTCAGTTTTGCAACCAGCCACCCCAATTCAACGGCGTGTTATCTACCATAGTGGGTGCTGGGCAGACTCTAACAATGGAACAAGAAGTAAAAACTCTCTTGTGCAAGGAAGCCATAGAATGTGTTCCTCCTCACAACAGGGAGTCAGGGTTTTACAGCCGCTATTTCATAGTTCCAAAGAAAGACGGGGGGTTACGTCCGATTTTAGATCTACGTCATCTGAACCGGTCTGTTGCAAAACTAAAGTTCAAGATGTTAACTATAAAGCAGATCGTCACACAAATCAGATCCGAGGACTGGTTTGTGACGATAGATCTAAAAGACGCGTATTTTCACATATCTATCCTCCCGCAACACAGGAGATTCCTGAGGTTCGCCTTCGGGGGCGTGGCTTACCAATATCGGGTTCTCCCTTTCGGTCTATCTCTGTCACCCCGTACATTTACAAAGTGCATGGATGCAGCGCTGGCTCCATTACGACTCCGGGGCATCCGTGTCTTAAACTACATAGACGATTGGCTAATTTTAGCCCAATCAGAGAGTATGGCAGCGCAGCATCGAGATGCTGTGCTGACCCACATGAGAGAACTGGGGTTAAGGCTAAATGCAAAGAAAAGCATGCTCTCTCCAGTACAGAGGACAGCTTTTCTTGGCGTTATATGGGATTCAACGACAATGCAGGCACATCTGTCCCCTGCTCGTGTGGAATCCATTCTTTTGGCTGTAGGCAGAGTGAAGTTAGGCCAGTCACACACTGTAAAACAATTTCAGAGGTTGTTGGGGCTCATGGCAGCAGCGTCCAATGTGATACCCCTTGGGCTGCTTCACATGAGACCGCTACAGTGGTGGCTCAAAACCAAAGGGTTTTCCCCGAGGGGCAACCCGTTCCGTCTGATCAAGGTCACGCGCAGATGTCTTCGTGCCTTAGATCTTTGGAAGAGACCATGGTTTCTCTCCCAAGGACTGATGTTGGGGGCTCAGTTCCGTCGAGTTACGCTGACAACGGATGCTTCCCTCACAGGCTGGGGAGCAACTATGGGGAGCCATCTGGCTCATGGATTATGGGGGGCCAGACAGCTCAGCTGGCACATAAATTGCCTAGAGATGATGGCAGTGTTCTACGCCCTGAGATGTTTCATCCCTCACCTGCGGGGCCATCACGTGTTAGTCCGGACAGACAACACGTCGGTAGTCGCGTACATCAACCACCAGGGGGGTTTGCGTTCACGCCCTTTGTACAAATTGGCGCGGCATATCCTTCTGTGGACACAGGGGAAGTTGCTGTCCCTCAGAGCAGTGTACATTCCCGGGTGTCTGAATCAGGGAGCAGACGTCCTGTCGAGACAGGGGCTGAGGCCCGGGGAGTGGAGGCTCCACCCTCAGGTGGTGGAGTCCATCTGGACGAGATTTTACCAGGCGGAAGTGGATCTGTTTGCGTCCAGAGAGACGACACACTGTCCGCTATGGTTTCCTCTCACACATCCAGCACCGCTGGGTCTGGATGCCATGGTTCAGCCATGGCCGAGGCTACGGCTGTACGCTTTTCCCCCGATCGCTCTGCTCCCGGGAGTTCTGGAAAGGGTTCGTCGCAACAACGTCCGCTTGTTGTTGGTTGCCCCACTCTGGCCGAACCGAATATGGTTCTCGGACCTGGTGTCCCTCCTCGACGGCTCACCTTGGGAAATACCCGTCAGGAGGGATCTCCTCTCTCTGGCGGGTGGCTCGATTCTTCACCCCCGCCCAGAGTTATGGAAACTGTGGGTCTGGCCACTGAGGGGGCCAGACTCATAGAATCTGGTCTCTCAGCTGAGGCTGCTGAGACCATTCTTCACTCCAGAGCTCCCTCCACGAGGAAGCTTTATGCCTTTAAATGGAGAGTCTTTACTTCCTGGTGCAGCGAACACCTGCATGACCCTGTGAACTGCCCAATTGGTACAGTCTTGGAGTTTCTGCAGGAAAAGTTCACCGCAGGGTTATCTCCTTCTACACTGAAGGTGTATGTGGCGGCCATCTCGGCTTACCATGTTCCTTTGGTCGGGCAATCCCTTGGGAGAGACCCGCTGGTGGTTCGCTTCCTTCGTGGCACTCGGAGGCTGAGGCCTGTAGTCCGACCCAGGGTCCCAGCTTGGGACCTGGCCGTTGTGCTGGAAGGTCTGTCCATGGCTCCGTTTGAGCCCATTGAGACCGTTCCAGTCAAGTTTGTGGCACTTAAGACAGTACTTCTGTTGGCAGTCACTTCTCTGAGGAGAGTGGGTGACCTTCAGGCCCTGTCGGTTTCCCCTACGTGCCTTGAATTCGCACCGGGGATGGTTAAGGCTTTCTTGTACCCAAGGCCCAGCTATGTGCCTAAGGTACCGACTAATGTGCCACGACCTGTCGTACTTCAGGCCCTCTGTCCTCCCCCATTTAGGGATAGGAATCAGGAAAAGCTTAACTTGGTGTGTCCAGTGCGAGCACTGGATGCCTATGTTCACAGATCTTCTTTGTGGAGGAGGTCTGAGCAACTGTTTGTGTGCTTTGGCTCGCCCAAGAAAGGCCTGCCGGCGACCAAGCAGACACTCAGTAAGTGGATAGTTGAGACTATCTCTCTGGCTTATGAGACCACTGGACGGCCTTCACCTATCGCCGTCAGGGCTCATTCTACCCGGGGTATGGCAGCCTCTAAGGCCTTGTGGCTAGGGGCTTCAATGCAGGATGTCTGTGATGCGGCAGGCTGGTCCTCTCCGCTCACATTCGTTCGGTTTTACGAGTTAGATGTTGGTGCTACGCCTGGAGCCCAGGTGCTCATGTCTTAAGCTGTGCGCGTTTTTACACACAGACAGGCATTTGGTAGTATGGTGTTTTGGTACATCGTTCCCATAGCGTAGCTTCGGCGACGCAGCTCGAGTTCCCTCGAAGGGGAACGTCTCGGGTTACGAATGTAACCATTGTTCCCCGAGAAGGGAACGAGACGCTGCGTCTCCCTGCCATACTCCCTGCATCCCTGTCTCGCCTTGCTTCGGCACAATTTAGCTGAAGTTGGCTTGCTGGGTGCTCTTTTTATAGCTTCCTGGTTCCCACGTCACCCGCCTATGACGTGTCACTTGACCATTGGACTGATTTGACATACGTGCTTCAGACGCAATCACGCAGAGGGCGTTCCCATAGCGTAGCTTCGGCGACGCAGCGTCTCGTTCCCTTCTCGGGGAACAATGGTTACATTCGTAACCCGAGACGTTATCTTATAAATACATAGAACACTTTATTTAACTCCTCTATGTCTCCATAGTTTTACTTAGTGTTGCAAAGTAAACATGACAACCAAGTACAGTCAACAAAACAGTTTTCTATATTATATTCAGGTAGAGAAGTTTTTATATGAATTGGCAGTCTTCATTCAACCTCATCGAGAGAGAGAGAGAGAGAGAGAGAGAGAGAGAGAGAGAGAGAGAGAGAGAGAGAGAGAGAGAGAGAGAGAGAGAGAGAGAGAGAGAGAGAGAGAGAGAGAGAGAGAGAGGAGAGAGAGAGAGGAGAGAGAGAGAGAGAGGAGAGAGAGAGAGAGAGAGAGGAGAGAGAGAGAGAGAGAGAGAGAGAGAGAGAGAGAGATATGGCAGAACACAGACCAGGAAAGAGAAAAAATAGCATTATCTTTAGTAAAACAGTAAATGAGATATGAACACATGACCCGAGTGCTCAATAAACCTCACTGAATGATGATGATCTCAAAACACAGTAACCAGCTTTTTCCTATCTTTACCTTTTGCAGGAATGACAAGCTTCAAGCTACTTTTAAGAAAAATATTGAGTAATTTTAAGCTTTAGTCGGACAGAGATGAGTGAAGGTATGTTGTATTACTTACCTGTATTAATAAATAAATTATATACCAAGGACATCTTATCCAATCAACAGCTAAACTTGGGACTTCATCTATAATCACAGGGATTTAAATCTTGACTAGCACTTCCTTATTATTACCTACAGAATTAGAGAGAAAAGGGTCTTACTTTCATCCCTTTAATCTCAGTTATCCGACTCAATGTTGCTCACCTGAAGAGTTTGCAAAAATATATTTACTTAACCTGATATATTTTGAGAACATCGTGGCTTGCTTTGTTTTTTTCTGATGGTGTATATCACCATCTTGTTTCTCATTGATTAACAGCAATGACAATTTGCATTTTAAAATCTTTATTTTGCATTTATTGTGATTTCTTCCATCAAACATAATTCCAATTAAGCATCACTGTTGTTACAAATTTACACAGAAGTACACTAACGTATAAGGAGTGCATTTCTAACCACCACATTTGTATGAAGAGAGCTGGAAAAATAGTTTTTAGCATTCAAATCTTCTGATATCCAACAAACCACAACAGCAGAATGAAGACGATTGCAGCAACCCAGACAATCACTGAAAGATATCACAGAATATTCTGGCAGTGATATAACAAACATCTCAACAAACAGTCTTAAAAGTTTATGAGAAGAGAGGAAGATTTAGCCTTTAATTCTCAATGTCTCCTCTCTTAAATCATCTGCTCTAACACAAACCGGCTGTGACTATTTCAAGCATTAAAAACAGACTTACTTTAACTGAAATGCAAGTTTCTGCAGCATACAGATTTTCCCATTCATTTATAAGTATTCAAATAACCCAAATACAGTACAGATCTACACCAGTGCAAACACATAATCATGTTTAAATATCATTTTAAGACTTCTATGTAAAGAAAACACGGCTGCCCTTGAGAAAGTTGTCATATCCCATTACAATTAAAGCTTAAAGCACTCCTGACCAACATCACAGACTAAAGTAAAAACTCGCATGTGCCTCCAAATTCATTTACTAACAGATTTAATGTCTGCATGATTCTCCTACTACTGAATGCATGTAGATTGATGCCGTGAAGAGATCCAGTCGATCCAAAGGTGTGTGACACTGAGCAGAGGGAGCGTCTGTGGTGTCTGATCATCCAGTCTGCACTAACAGTCAACTGTTTTCAGTGCAAACCTTCATTATACCACAGTTCACCGTCTCACTGAACAGAGAAACCCATCTGGTGACCTGCGGAGGAGAAAACAACATCAAATACTGAAATTGTGTTGAGTTATGGATGGCAAGATGTGAAGTGCAGTGCTTTTTAATCCTCCTCACCGTACATCGTCAGAAAAAAAGGTTTAACACTGTACTTTTTCTGTTGCTGGGGTGGTACCCTAAGAAACCGTTTGCCTTACCTTTACAGGTTTCCTTGCCTTACCTTTACAGGTATACATACATAACATAATACAATATTTGTAATACAAAATATTTTTTTGGGTACATTACTGTACCGTAATAATCTTTAGTGTACCTTTAAAAGTACTAGGGATGCCACAATACTCAATATAAAATTTAAACTTTCGGTTCGACCCCCACGGTCCAATACGTGCATGTGAATTGCAATTGTTCAGTTTATCCATCCAAATCTGTCCGTTTTATATTCACTGCACGTTGGTTCCAGTGTGAGTGCCCGCATGATCTGCGCACTGGGATATATAACTTAAACGCCTTACAGGGAGTTGATATCCGGTCACTATGCGCTAGCTGTTAGCGTTTAACTCTGCTTGCAATGCAGCTGTCAGATTTTATTCGCACACAAACAACATGGTGATCACGAATGGAGAAGTCGGACAACAAAAAGAGGCTTAAATCTGTGGATTAATTATTTGCACAAGTAGATTATACAACATCAGTGTAAAGATCCAAATTCCCGTGGAGCAATACAAATGACACTAATTTGGGGTTTGTTATTGCCGCAAACATGCATCATTTACCTCAAACACATCTTCCATGCAAGTTGAAAAGTTTAAGTCAAGAAGAGAATTCGCATGTTGAGTTAAATCCTAGAAGTAATCTTGATTGAGGAACGCATTTTTGGTTTCTACACAGCACAGAATGATGTTGGACTTAACAGTAGTGCAGTAAGGTATAGGCTTCATTTACAATGTTAAGTTTAATTTACTAAGTACAGGTATATAAAATGGCCAATTTATGTTAACATGTGTTTATTTTGAAAATGTAAGAATTCACATGTTCCCCAGTTTGAATAGGATATCATTATATTTCTTTATTTAATTATATCTTATATTATTTTATCAATACACTAAAAATGTGTAAGATGATTTTTGCATTTACATAAAATAAAGAGAATTGCAATTAAAACCAGCAATTTGCTACTTAACATCTCACTGTTCCTGTTACCTAAGCATAGAATAATTAAACACTTTAATAGGTCAAGCCATCAGAACCGAACCGAAAACTGTGGAGAAGAACCGAAAATTGAATAGAACCATGGACAAACTGTATTGTTGCATCCCTAAAAAGTACAAATCAGATCCTAAGGGTGTAATATTGTACCCCAAAAGGCACCCCCTCAATTCAAACACTGTATAGGTGTTCATATGGTTTGCTATTTCGTCAAATGTAATTATGTTTATACATTTATAAGATTAAAAAGCTTAATTGTCCAAATACTGTTTTACTATATATTTAAATTGAAATAAAGTAAAATAAACAGAACAAAATATATAAATCAAAACATATCTAAGCCTAGAATATAATGTGATATAAACACAGTTTTATCACTCACTTGTCTCTAAGCAACAACTGCTTTATGGTGAATGAAAGTTCAGCTTGTCGACCTGATTCATTTTAAGGTGATTATCCAATATCTGGAAAAGCTCCTGAATGTTGGGCACATATCCTGATTGCAACTTGGACCAAATAGGTACATCTAAAACAGAAAGCAAGTAACATTTCTGTGACAAACATACATGGTTCATTTAATTACTTACAAGTAAGCTTTAACTCGCCAAGAGAAATGTTTAATTAAAACACATTACCGTTCAATGAGATTTCAAAAGCTCCAGTGGAGAGGAAATGAGTCTCCAACATGTTACTGATGAAGAAAACCATAAGACAGGAGAATATCTGTAATGCAGACACAACAACTGTCAGAAACATTTCATAACTATGAGGATGAATCTTCATGTGAATATTGACTTGACTTTAATTGCAACGTAAAAACAAATGACATTGTTGGTTGAAATTATTTTGTCTTTATTACACAATGCTAACATTGCTCATCTCAACTGACACAAACACAGTTCAAGTTTATCTTTGTCTTCAATTTTGGCATAATCAAATCAAAGTCAAATTTGTTTTGAACAGATGTTTATCTTGAACAAAAAAGACATAAACATTACCTTATTCTCCTGTCCCCAAAACCATATTCTTGGAGTGTTCATTCCAAACATTTGAAAAGGATTTTGTCCCGTCACAATCAAGGCAATGGCAAGCAATTTGAAGTAGGAGATAAAATTTGCAAGGTATCTAGAGAAGACACGACTCAGGATTACTGGCAGAATTAAAATCTTTGTCACTGGTATGGGCTTTGATAACATGGGACTGATTCCATAACATTTTGGTAAAGCAGACTCACTTGTTGATAGATTTGGGAGGGTAATTCTCTCCCTCGATTTTGATGTCCGGGTACAGCTGGTTTATGGACCGGGAGTACTCCTGGAACACCTTACTGTACCCTCAGGAGATACTAAACAAATGAAAACAAAGATAGTTAAATATAGTAGTGTTACTAAAAACTGCACAAACTCAACTGTCCTATCAAAGCACTGAATGTGAAGCTTGATCAAATTGTTAACTTTTATAATTTATGTGCCAAATTCTTTATCCACAAACAAAATGGCTGAAATCCCACCTGTATTTTCCACTCTTTCTTACTGAAATTAGATCTATTGTTTCAATTTTCAAAGACTTTTAAGACACTATTTTCGAAATACTATGATGATTTATTTAAATATGATGCACTTTTCTAACTCATTTTTTAACTTATAACTTGATATTTTCTTTCTGTGTTGTTATTACAGCTGTCTGTGATACAACGTTTTTCTTTTCCTGAATTTAAAATTAAAATGATTATTAGTCATTGAACAATTAAGTTTGTTGTCCTTGTCAGATGTTATTACTGTAATTTTAATTTATTTAATTTGTATTTTAACTATATGTACTCCTTTGGCATTACTCTCATGTTACTGTTTATCAAACACTTATAAAAAAAGAATTTGAGAGTCAGGAAATAAGGAAAAATAAAATGCATATTATAAAAAACACCTGTTGTTGGGGTCTCTCAAAAGCAATTATTAATAGCATAATGTGGGCAATTTTAAATAAATTCATTTAATGTACTACTACATTAACAAACGCTTCTGTGTTGGAAAACAAAACTCCCTGTCTGGTAAAATCAGAGCATTTATTGAAACGTTGTGGACAATCATGAAAATCTGACTTTTTCCATGTTTAAGTGCTACAATTGGGTCCACATTGCTTTTATTAACCTAGAAAATAAGAAAAAGACCAACCCAGTAACTTAGTTTTGGTAAACCATTCTCTGCAAGCATGTGAAAAATTAGGTTATTAAAATGTGGTTCCCCTAGTGATGTCAGAAGGGGATCTGATTTTAATATTACCACATCTTAATCTGCACTATCCAACCACTACACTGCCATTTAGTGCAGAGATCAGCTCATTTGCATTTAAAAAACCCACCCAAAAATGGCACATTTTTGCTCAGCAAGTGTCATTTTAACATGTTATAATAAATTATCTATATGGTATTCTGAGCTTAAACTTCACATACATACTCTGGCGACAGCGAAGATTTATTTGACATCTTAAAAAAGTCTTGTGAAATGGCTCCTATCTTTAAACCAATCTATAAACTATCTTTATAAAATGATTTGGTAGGTTGAGAAAAACACTAGAATGCATACTATTTTACCTCTCCTTACTAAGTATATGCAAGGGTAACGTTAGGTAAAATAGCTTTAATGTAGCTGGTTTATGATAGTCATGTTGGTCTTCCGGTTTAGCTGTTAAATTGAATTTAGCTGAAAGGTCAGCTGATTTTCCAGTTAATCCTTTAAAACCAGCCTGCTAAACAAGTTTAACCAGCTAAAACCAGGCTAGAAGACCCACTAAGTTACAACCAGCTTAGGATGATTTCAGTCTTTTCATCAGTGATTACATTCGCCGAACTAGCATGCTAACGTAATCGGAAAACCGTACAAACACCTCAACTAAACATAAATTAACCTCTCACCAGAACTGGAACTTGAGTACCGGCCCGGTGTACATTTTGGGTTTGTTGTGTCTCTGTGTGTTTACGTCAGGCTCCAGAAAGCTATCGGGCCCGGTACTGTCCTGTTGAGTCATGCTGCTGCTCCGGCCCACATAAATATCCTTAACCGTGACTGCAGTAAACAGCAGCAGGGCCGTTAATATACCCGTCTGACTATATTCGGCCATCTCTGGCCCTCCAGCGCCAGAACCGAGCGAACGGTCCTGATACTGACCAGAAACAGCTACTGCTAGAGCTACACGAACCAAGTGAAGCAGGATACAGCGATAGCGAACAACGCCTTCATTCAGATTTCAAAATAAGAGTCCCATATTACCAAAAGTATGAAAACTGTGCCATCTACTGGTTTTATGATGTATATTCCTAACAACATCGTATTCTATTTAGAGCTACTACAAAAATATACACGAGTCAAAATACAACCAAACAGGATATTTGAAGTTATATATATTTTGCTGTGATTTGGTTCTAAAATGACAAAAAGATGTTTTGGTGAAACAGATAAAATATGAAGTGTGGACACTAAAGAGTTTATTTCCAGTTACAGTGAAAACTAGGAAGTCAGTAAAGATATAAATCAAGCATTACACAATCTGTGAACCCCATATATTCACCTCAGTCATTTGTTTTCTATCATATTAAGTGTTAATGTAATACCGTATGCACGGGCTCATTGACCCGGCCATCTGTAAGTAATACAAATACTGTTAAAAATAATAAACTGATCTTCAATAACTTTGTGATTTTGAGAAAACAATAAACAGTCGCTCTCTGGGCAATATCAAGTGTCATCATGTTAAATTTACTCTTCAATTTATGTACAAAAATTATAAAAAATAAAACTATGTAAATTTCGTTTAAAACAAACCAATAAAACGTTTCAATGCTTTTGTGCAATTTAATTTGTTACTCAAAATCAAACACACACATTGCACACAACACATAATGGCACAAATCAAAAGGATAAGGCTTTAATTTCTTCAGCAGATATACTGTAAGGCCAACACTGTTAAAATAAGAAAACAAAACCGAACAGAACAGACAATGTAGCACTGGTTAGAGGTAATACAACAACAACAACAACATTAAAAAAAACGTACAATCACACATTATTTTAACTAGAAACACTTAATGCATCTAAAAAATACTGGTTTGTCTGAATAAATAATGCAAGTTTGCTTTCATAGATTGTTAAATGGTTTTGCCCTTGGAAGAACAACTTTAAGCTGGTGAAATATTAATGTGATGGTAAGTATTTAGCTGCTACATAAAACCTTCTACCATACTTGCATGGAAACAAGTTTATACTTGCTTGCAAGGTCCAGGAGCTTTATCTGATTACATTACACATTTTATTGGATTCCTAACTATGCCACTCATAACATACAGTATCCTTTTATAAAGTGAATCAGTTTCAATTGTCTAATAAATCAGCAGTTAGTATGGGTTAATGTATTTATGAACGTATGTATTTAAGTCTTTGAAGTCACTAGCGACAGTGAACATTTAATAAATACCTATGTTATAAGGCATAGACTCAAAACAATTGTGTAAAACTGAACACACTGCATATGGACTGCTTCAAAAGATTCAGAATGTCATGTCTTATTGCACGTAATGACATCTTGAGTTGAAATGCTGATGGGTGAATCCAAGTAAATGTGACACAACAAAATGAATGGAAATCCACAAAATGTCACATTTCTTAACCTTTTAAAGATTAGTTAAAGTGTGCCCTGAATTAAGAACAAGAAATTTAACACCACTCTTCCACACTGTAAAAAGTTGGATCAATTTGAAAAATAAATACCTAAAATACTTTTAAAAATTGGTAAAACCTAAAAAATGTATTTTTCAACTTACATTTTTTTAGTTAAAAGTGTTTTTTCACTTAAAAATACAAGTTTTTTAGGTGTTACCAATTTAAGTTTTTTTTTTTAAGTTGACCCAACTTTAACTTTTTACAGTGTACACATTGGCAAATTTCCTGAAAGCATCCCAATCAAATCCAAAATAGAAATATAGTGCAAATTATAAACCGGCAGGTAATTTCTTTTTGCAAAGGATGTTTTGCATTGTGACATTTTTTCATGACAAATAAGCAGATTGCCCCCCATGATCTTAATCATAATTTATCCTGATGTCCTACTTTTGTGCTTTTTGCGATGATTCACATTGGACTCTTGATATTGTAACATAGTAAAAACTCATGTTGGTCATGTCTTTTAATCAGCATAAAGACAGAATAATGAATAGTTTATTAAAATAACATTATCTTTACACTACAGTAATGTGAATGAGTGCTTAGTTGTCATGAAAATAATATTATTATGCAAAAAAAACCTTAATGGTCAAAAATGTCTTCGTTTTTTAAGTAAAATATAATGTCTTACTTCTTCCTTTGGATGTTTAAAGAGCAATACTTGAACTTAAGTTCTTGACAGGTGTCATAAGATTTACCCTTATGGCGCTGTTTCTGTTAGTGATGGTGTAATAGAGAAAAACAGGTAAAATTATAGACACATACAGAGAAAGGTCACAGAGCAGCTGTCATAAAGTAAAATGTCTTTAGTTGCAGGCACATTCTTTCATCAGTGTTAATAATCTCACAGTTTACGGTCCTCAGCACAGGCAGTTGCTTTTAGGGTCAGGTTGATGGCTCAGCCTTACTCTGCCATCTTCTCTCTCTACATCTCTGTAGATCAACGACTTTTGTGCTTTCAGACGACACGCCAGGCACATGAAAATTGAGTCCACGTTCTGACTCTCCTTTGGATCTTTGGCTGACGTTTCGAAAAGCAGCATGTTATGGGCATCTGCAAACTTCAGGGCAGTGTTGGACGGCACCTGGATCTGGTCAATTAGATCACATTTATTGCCCACCAGTACACGAGGCACAGCGGATGAGACCCCATGCCCGTTACACTCCTGGATCCAGGTCTTTAGGTTCTGGAAAGAGGCTATTTTTGTGACATCGTACACAAAGACTATTGCATGCACGTTGCGATAGTAGTGCTCAACCATGCTCTTCCGAAATCGCTCCTGTCCTGCTGTGTCCCATACTTGCACCTGTTAGAAAAGAAACATGGCATGAACATATTGCAGGTGCAGTAGTTAGGGAAGGGGTAACAAGTAAGCCATAATAAAGAAACATGTAAACAAAACAATAATAACCCTTAGATGCATGATGTACTCTAAAGTGGGCATCATAAAAAGCCATTTGCACTATTTATATTGTGAAACTGTACATCCAAACAACAATGGCTGAAGGTCTTTAACTATTCATAATTACCCTCTTATGTTATTGTGATTTTTATTTATGACAATAAATTCAAAATGTCTGACCATGTACTTCTGTATCTCTTTCACAATGGACAGATGTGTCATATTCTCCAAATAGGTTTCTTTTGACAGATATCCAAGTCCTTAAAAACACGGCAATGTCTTTATTATGTAAAAACCATAACTAATGTAAGATCTTTGCTTGTATTGTAAATGCTGTCTATGTGTGTATTTATGTACATTCATACTTAATATAATATTAATGTCTTACACAAATGTTGTTAAAAAATTATACAATTGTATTGCAATTGGTATTTGCTAGTAAATAAACTGTATTAAAATTCCTAGATATAGTGTCTATGAACCTTACATTGCAAATATACAGTACAATTCACTACAGTTAATGCTACAGATATACATAGATTAAAGTATACCACGTTATTTACTGCAGTTTATTAATTCACTAGTTCATACTACAGAATACTATAGTATAGCGGAGTGTAACAGTTACTATAGTAAACTACAATATACCATATTTTACTTCATTTTATTATAGTATATGCTAAAGCATACCACAGTATTGTTTATGTGGATGCTGAATGATACCATGACCAATAACATGATAGCAGGTGGCTATTAAAAGCATCAGACTGCATTGACAACCCATTCATTTAATTGAAGAGTTCATAACGCGTATATGGAAAAATCAGCAAAGCTGTCAACGAACTAAAACATCCTTACACCACGTGCAATGACAAACAGTACATGGCATTGATCAGAAAGTAAACAGTGAGCTTCTGGTGTCAGACATTTACTGAAACACACACAATACAATCGTGTTACTCGGCCTCTGAGAGAGACGACACTGTAACAACAACACTCCCACCTTTATTTTTTCTCCCTCGATCTCCACGGCTTTTTCTCTGAAGTCCACGCCGATGGTGGCTTCGGTTTTACAGGGGAAAGATCCGCCGGTGAAGCGGAAGGTTAAACAGGTCTTGCCCACATTTGAGTCGCCGATGACAATGATTTTAAAGATTCGCGTCTGGACGCTGTGATCCAGGGACGAGCTCAGGTCTAGAGATGATGTGAGGTTTGCATGGCGCGAGCTTACCTCTCTGCTTTCTCTTAATTCATTTGCCATATCGGTGAGATGATGCACCGAGCCTTGTGTTCACTGGACCGGCAGTGACGATGATGATGATGGGGGAAGGGGTGGCACACTCCCTTTGCAGATGCTCCGAGTTTACATAGAGACTGATGAGAGTATGACAGCATGCATATTTAATATTTTCCTAATAGACAGATTTATTGTTGACTGTTTTTATGTGACAAAATGAGATTGCATTTTTACCAGTTTATGTACCCAAAGTTTATGTTTCAGATCAGGAAATATTATCATTTATTATTACATTTATAGAGTTAAATAATTTATGTTTTAATCAACTTTATTAGATGTTTTATAAAAGTCCTTATACTGTCTATTTATGTAGTGGTAGCATTGCATGCATTGAATCCACAGCATAAAAATCTGTTGTGTCAAATGCATTGTGAAGTAAAGTGCAAGGGTTGTGGGTTTGACTCCTTGAGAACACACTTACTCTCTCTCTCTCTCTCTCTCTCTCTCTCTCTCTCTCTCTCTCTCTCTCTCTTGCACACACTATGAAATTATATACTATTGTATTTTTGCTTTAAATCTACAGTATAAGCTCTATGCACTGACCATGTCACTTTTTTAAAGGGAAAGTTCACCAAAAATTAAAATTCGGTCATCGTTTACATGCACCACAATAAAGTGATAATAATGTGATTTTGTCAATATTGCGATTATACTTTACCCAAAAAATGACGTCACCCATTGGTTTGTGAAAAAACAAAAATGTGTAAAGAGGCGGAATATGGGTGAAGCTGAGGTGGTTGGTTGTTGAAACCACTCCCGCCTAGCTCGATTCTAGTGACAGCAGTGGCTGTTCAACCATCACTCAAACAGCCACGCCCTTAATTATGTAGACTTTTAAAGGTGCTGTATGTAATTTACAGCGGCCTCTAGCTGTGATGTTTCAGATTGCAACCAATAAGTTTACAAGCGCGTGCTTGAACTCATAAGCGACGGCCAGACTGAGATGTAACACACCGGAGAAAGCATCACACAACATGCTGGAAATTCAGGTAAATAGTCCTTTAGGGTCGTTGCTTGCCACACTGTGCGATCAATATCGTAGTTAAGTCCATGTCACACTGTATAATCTCAGTTTCTATCAATGTCAGACTGTACGAGTTTAAAGACTTTTAAAAAGCGGACCCACGCAGACAAACGCGTCCGCAGTTTTACGTCATCGATCGACGACGGCTGGGCAAACACGCTAAAGTGAGGCTAGCAAACTGAAACAACATCTAAAAAACTAAAGCACATAATCTAAATATATTTGACATGCTTTGTAATAATGTTAGCTTACCTGTCCAAAAGGATGAAAGCCAACTCCGGATCCGTTTTTATACCCAAAACAAAGCTGAGGTTTCTCCATAATTCAAATGCCCTGCCAATGCTAATCCGTGTTTTTGTCCGAAGTTGATCCGATTCACGTTTGGCCTTACGAGCTTCAGCAGATAACTTTTTTCTTCACAATATGTGGAGTTTGTGTTGTGCTGGGAGCAGGTCGTTTCAGTCTGTTATCAGTGTCGTCGCTGTTGAGCACAAAGTCAGTAGACGAGGCGAGAGGCTCGGGAGCGCGCGTGCAGGTGACGTCACTGGATTTCGCGCCAAATCCAGCCCGGTACTTTCACATAAAAATAATAATATTTTTTTCAAAGGTAATAGCAAATCCCACAAAGTGGATCATTTTAATGTGAGATTACAACCCCTTCACACAAAGGCAATTGAAAAGGGATTAGTTTAAGTAGAAACACTGCGGACAGCTCCTTTAAGGTTAAATATAATTTAAATGGATGAGTTACAAAAAAAATTCACCCCCCTCACAGTTGTCATGAAGGGCAAAATTGGCTAAACAGACCAAAAACACTTTTTGTACCAGGCTGTAAAAATATTATTTCCTACTGTAAAGTTGGGCAAGTTAACTCCCTTTTGGAGCCAGCCTCAAGCGGCCAGTCAATGAAATGCAGTTTAAGACACTTCTGTATTGGCTTCATCAGAGAGATCGGAAGTTGCCCCTCGACTTTACGTCATGCAAACACAATAATTTAATAAAAATAATGCGATTAAACTCATAATCACAGCAAGTATAATCGTATTGCGTACACAGCTAAACACTTGAATCGCATCTATACTTCACTAACTGAACTATGCATGTGTTTTAGTAACTTACCTTAAATACAAATTATTTTTAAACTTGAGATTATGAAGTTTTCCCTAAACTCTGTCAACACAACCCGCTGTCAGCAGTAGTGTTAGTAGCATAGTTTGATGTTTGAAGAGGTAAATTTTAGGGTTGGGAGAGCCTACAGCAGGGGCGTTGCTAGACATAAAGCTCTACTGGGGCACAGGCCCCCAATTTTTTTTGCTGACTTGTTTTTGAAAGCCTGCTGTGTGCGAGAAGTGTGCAACACTTCTATACAATGTCATTTGCTTAACGCACTATTCTAGTGCAACAGTTACTGCGAAAGATACATATATACAAGTGTAATCTTCATCATACCTAACATTATTAACATGTTTGGAGGCATAAATGGCATAACATGTTTGGAAATAATGACAGCAGAGAAATATTTTCTACATTATACAATGATAGCAATGATTACTAACTTATTTTTACAAGAATATTTTAAGAAACCAGTCATTTTATGACTGCTATACTAAATAATCTCAGTCATAGTTACTGCTAACTGTTATGTAAGTTTGTGTCCTAGAGTTAAATATTAGTAAACTAAATATTAATTTCATATCTGAAAATACAGAACAGTATAACACATACATCTGTTGATTTTCTCAGCAACGATGCAATTCTATAGACTTGACAAAAAGTTTTCGTGAGATTTTTCCTCTAATGTTTGAGACCTGACAGGGTGAGGATGTAGTTTGTCTAACCTCCCTTAAACTCATCATCACTCCTTTCTTCTTCACTTTCCCTTCTTTGCACAAAACATTTCTGATGTCCATCTACAGAAGCCAATAATGATCAAGTCAAAATAAGATTAGCATTATTTTTTAGAAACTTACTTTAGTTTTGTTATGGTTTCATAAGCACTCGCATGGCATCACCTTTTGAATGCGGTTGTGTGCGGTGAACGCAAACGCGTGCGGCCATAGATACGTGCGTGCACGCGTCAATGCGACTGCTTCGTCGCTTTTACAAGCCTAAATTGGGTAACTACTTTGCATAAAGATCAGTTTTTGCCGCGATTGTCTTTGTAAAGGACTACACTAGTTAACTGCTAAAATTTAAACTTCAGATTTACACCGGGGCACAAAAGATTTACACTGGGCCACGTGCTCCAGTAAAAGGGGTCTAGCGACGCCCCTGGCCTACAGTGTAGGTTTGATGCGTAAGAATCAGTCGGCCATCTAGGCCCCTTTTCTAGCTCTGAAAAAATATTTTAGAAATTCTTTTGATATAAAGAGTCCTATCTCTTACTTCAGTGGATTTATTTTATGCTTCACTGACATTTTTTATTTTAAACATAATCTTCACTTAAATGCATTATCCTTTGTATTTTGTTCCTAAGCAAATATGTCTTAGAAAATTACAGTGTAGAATTACTATGCAGAAGATTTCGTTGTTAGGAAAAACAATTAAGACATTAAAGTTTACACCAGTTAAATTATTTTTAAAATTCAAAGATGTGCAGAAGTTAGGGTTAGACATTTAAAACATTAAGAGAGCAATGTTTGGATACAACGTTAAAATGTATTACGTTTCAATTATAATGATATATCACTATCACAGAAAGACCATCAATCAAATATTGTTATTTATTTACCCACAGTGACAGTGAGTAGCTTACATAATTGGCTTCTTGTCTAATTTTTTTGTAAGACTACTGCATCAATGCCAACATTTGTACTATACAAGACCTCGTTCTACTCTCACAATGAAAGGCTATTTTGTTCTGATGAACTGTGAAATGCATGAAATCTGTGACAAAACATATAAGGCAACCATGTAGAGATAAGTGAGTTTTTAAGGATTTAGACCACTATACAATGTATATAAAAATGTAATGTAAATGATTTAGTTTTAATCTGTGGATTATATAAATATGTACAAACCAATATTTTCATAAATTAAATACAGTTTACCACAAAAAATCATAACTTTGGTTCTTTGGCACCCATGTAGGAAAAACTAATTGTAATGCCCCATAACAACATTGCTTAGGTAATTTAAATGACGTAGGTCCACTTTTAGGAAAGTGTTCATTCATTATTAACTGCAAAGTTTAAGAGCGCGTGACCCAATGGTGTAACATTTAGATCACTTGAAGGTATGTTGCTTTGAAGTCCGTTCCCAAGGCATTTTTGGCATTACATTTATAAATCCCTGAGTTCATGAGGCCTGGGTCCTGTATGACCAAATTACCCTCCTCTGTCATGTGAAATCCATTCTGTCCTGTGAAGCGATTATTGGGTACAAGTGTGGTACGTCCAGGAAGAGTCCAAGAAATCTCTGGTTTGGGTGTGCCAGCAGCTATGCAATTGAGAATCACAGGGGATCCCTTTCTAACTCTGAGTACTGAAGGGGGGGCATGAGTGATTTGAGCTGGAAACACCATAATGCTTACTGGATACGACAATGTTGATGATCCAAATGTGTTTGTGGCTTTGCAGGTATAAGTTCCTCTATCAATCTTGGAAGTTTCTTTTAACTGAAGTGTGCCATTAGATATATAAGTTACTCTTCCAATAACCTGAGGCTTGTCCAAGACCAGGCCATTGGGAAGAGTCCAGGTAATTGTTGCCTGAGGCCACCCATCCACTGTGCATGGCATATTTAAAGTCTGTCCAAATGAAATCTTCATAGTAGCAGGTGTACTTCTGATATGAGGCTTTTGTCCAGGTTCTAAAGTGTAACGCTTTTCTGCTTGTCCAGCTATATTTTTGGCTAGGCAACGATAAACACCTTTGTCGATGACAAGTGGCCGTGTGATGAGTAAAGTCCCATTTCCAAGGTAGTGTGTAAACCGCTGAAGTTTAATGCCTGGATTTAGTGCCGCTCCATTGGGTAGAATCCAAACAAACTCTGGCTTTGGTTTTCCAGTTGCTCGACACTCCAAAGCAATGTCATCACCATCTGGTTTGAGAGGAATAACTTCAATGTTTGGCACTGGAAAGCTTGGCTTCTCCGCAAGTGATGTAACTTCCAGGTCAATTGCTAGACTTGTTTCCCCCAAGTAATTTTTTGCTATGCACAGAAACCGACCTTCATCAGTCTTTCGAATGCCTCTAAGCTCAAGACTGCCATTCCTGTGGACTTGAAACCTGCCTCCAAAATATAGTGCAGGCAGAGTCATACCATAAGGTGTGGTCCAGGTTATCTGGGGCTCTGGTATACCCTCTGCTTTACAGTCCAGCAGTAGTGTTTGGTAAGACACTGCTAAAACTTTGTTCTCTGATCGTCCACTTTTTCCATTAATTTGTGGCTCTTTAACCTGAACTAGAAGCTTTACATTTTTTATATGATCTCCAGCTGGATTTCGTGCCACACAGGCATACTTGCCCTGGTCAGCCAACGTCAGTTTTTTTATTATTAAAGTTCCATCATTCAGTATTTGATATTTGACTGAAGATGAGGTTATCATCTCATTCCTCGGTGAGATCCAGATGATTGTTGATGGTGGCACATCTGTAGCATCACACTTCATTTCGACTGATTGACCAAAAGTACCCCAAATCGACGCCTGATCCTGAAGAGATATTTGGGGTGAGTTTGGCACCACTTGTACACTTACTTTCATTGCATCTTCTCCCATGGTGTTCTTAGCATAACATGTATAATTGCCCTCATCTTTCTTTCTCATTTGTTGCAACAAAAGTGTGCCATTCCCAAAGATGATATAGCGGCGATTACGGATTCCACTGTCATCCGACTGGAGAGCATTGTTGATCATGGTGCCATCAGGGAGGCTCCATGATACCTCAGGGTCTGGAAGGCCAGAAGCTACACAATCCACTAGGAAGTTGTCTCCATTAGCAACTCTCTTATGTTGTGCCCCAATGTTCTCTATCTTTGGTGGCCTCATGAGAACCTCTACTTGGAATAACTCCATGTCCTCACCATTTGGTCTTTGGTACATGCATAGATAATTGCCTCCATCTTTCTCAGTCAGTCTCAGAATTCTCAAGGTGCCGTTGGGGAAAGCTGTGATGTGTCTTTGTGGACTAGGAACAAACAGAGAGAAATTGTTTACACCATAATATATGACAGCTTAACACAATAATAGATTGAAAATATTGAAAGTGTTCTTTGAACTCAATTAGAGTTGCAGAAATGTTAGTCACTGACATTATAATGACTAAAAAGGAATTGTGTTATCTAACTGCTTTAAGTATCCTGTTGTACAGATGGACTGAGCGTTTGAAATAGACAAATTGACCTTGGGTTGTGCTCAGTTTCTGTATTGTCTAGATCAGCAGGGGTTGCTTAGGCATTCTAGGCTGAGGAGGACTGCTTGTTTAATCTACACCAGGCAGTGTTTGAACTACATGAGTGATAAAGTTGGCCTGCTGCGAGAAAATTAAAAACTACATTGTGGTAATAGTGAAAGCCAATAATTGCTCAATTGAAATAAAGTGAAACTACTAATCTTAATAAGAACTGACAACAAAGCTATCTAAACCTGATGTAAATTATCTGCTGGGTAGTTTTGGCAAAGACATCCCTAAATTACTAAAGACACACTGCTGTATTTCAGTAATATTCTTCACTATTGTTTGCTTTCTTGTGTCAATTGGCAGATGATGGTGATAGCAATGCCAAGAGTCATGGGTTCAATTTAGCGAGAGCACATGTTTCTTGATTTGTATAAAATAATCTGCCAAATGCATGAATTTAAATTCTGTTTAAGATAAAATAATTTATTTAAAGGTCTACCAATATAGCAAAAAGAATGTTACTCAGCAAACGATTTTCAGTTTAAAAGATGTCTAATTGTCACCAAAACACAGCCCATGGGTCTCATTTATAAATCGTGCATTCGCAAAGATTTGATGGTAAAGTGTGCCTACGCAAATATTCACGGCAAAGTCCATATTTACAATTTCAAGCTCATTTGCGATTTATAGATTTCACGTCTGAAGTGAGGCGTATGTGCATTTTCTATGAGTACATTCGTTTATGCTTATACATTTTATAAATGAGGCACCAGATGTCTAGGCTAATACAAGAAATTTAATACAAGAATTTAGGCTGTCATGAAAAAATGTATAGACGTCTAAACATAGCTCAAAAGTAAATTCATATAAAATGTAAAATAAACGAATAAAGCTAAACACCTTTTAATCACTTTTAACTTTGCTTACTGTATGTGATGGAATATCACACACGTCACAAGTTATTTAGGCAAAAATGACATTGGGTCTATATTTAACCTATAACAAAAACCTAAAATCTTGAAATTCAAACCTAGATGATGACATGACAGCTATTGCTTGCTTTTTCATCTTTACTTAAATAAGAGACAAAATGTTAACTTTATTCAGTTTTTATATTCTACTTTTAATACTTTAGGTTTTCTACAAATATTCACATAGGCCTATATGTAGCATGCTACCTGTAGTGATGTTCCAGCAGGATTTTAGATGGCAGTCTCCAGACCGTGCCTCTGTGGGAGCCTGTAGACTCTGGACAGTGCAGAAAAACTGTGGAGCCATATGTAGCCGTAACACTGTGTTGCTGGGATAAGCCTTTCCAGGGACCTGGAGTCTCTTGCCTAATGTCCATCTGCACCGTTCTTTTAACAAAGCCCACTGAATTGGCAGCTAAACACTCATACATCCCTGAATCAATGGGACTGACATTCTTTATATAAAGTGTTCCATTAGGGAAAATAAATAATCGCTTTCCAATGAACTGTGTGGGCTTCATTTGTGATCCATCAGGAAGAACCCACTTAATAAGAGGGGGTGGCTCTCCTTCAGCAGTGCAATCCACATAAATGCTTTTGCCAACATTCATAAATATACTTTCAGATGCAACCTCAACAATTGTCGGTGGTAGGGCTACAACATGAACGTGGTATGTCAGTGTATCTGCCCCTGCTGCATTGCTGGCAATACACTTATAATCACCTTTATTGGAAAAATTAGCAGAGTGAACACTCAATGTTCCATTTGGAGAAAGGGATACTCTGTGGTTAAGGGTACCAACATCTCGCACAAATGTCTTATCTGGAAGTATCCATGAGATCTGAGCTTCTGGTTTTCCGACAGCAACACAGTCCAAACTTGCTGGTTTACCGAAATACACAGAGACATCTCTGGCTTTTGAATTGATGATTTTTGGAGGCTGAGTTTGCACAACGAGTGTTACTACCATACGGTCTGAGCCAAATTTGTTTTGCGCTGTGCAGAGGTACTGGCCTCTGTCTTGCAACTGGACATTCTTTATCACAAATGTTCCATTGAAAAGGACTTCAAATCTTTGTCCATGTTTGGTATTTGCATGAATTGTTGCACCTGTACAAATGATACATAAAGTAGAGTTACAGAAGTATCATCAGAATGAATGACTAAATTAATAAAATCATCAGAGTAAATACTAAATTACCAGAAAATTACCTGCATAAACAGGATAAATATTTGTTTAAATATTATATAAATATTTTCCAAAACACTGAATGAAGTATTTTCCACACATTTTTTTGCAGACAACAAATCGCAGACAACGAAATCACTTGGTTTGCTCAACGGCGTATAAGGGTAAGCTAGTCTTACATTTAGCAATGACTTTGGTATTGACGTTTCTCTCTGACCAACCATTGATCTGCAGTGTTTACATGTGACATTTTAGTATTGTTATGGCTCAACCAAGATGGTAGTAAAAAAGTACCAGGAACTAAGTATTGTACAGTAGAAAACCCTCCAAAAATGAACCAAACCAAGCCATACAATGCAGTGGTAAAATGGCAAAAGATAAGAAAGGGGTCTAAAGGCAATTGTTTTCTTCCATTCGAAATAATGTCACCCACAAATAAGTTTTGTAAATAATCTACCAACCTGTGGAAACTTTGGTCCATGAAACATCAGGTGTCGGGTCCCCTGATGATTTACAAGACAGCAGGACATCTGTTTCTGCCAGAGCAGATATAGTAACAGATTGAGTTGTGATCCTGGGTTTGATGCCACTTCCTATCAAGTTTGGAAAGGGAATGGCAGTGCTCAGTTTCTTTGCTCCAAATTGACTGTAGTGCCATCGACTACCATATGACACACTAGCTGTGGCAGGTGGTTTGTTTGCATGTACCAAAACAGATGCGGGAGTCACAGGCTTGTAGATACTTAGGAAGTTTGGTGCTTGGTGTGGCTGAGTGGTGGAGAGAACTGTCTTTGGTTTAGAAGTAACAAACTTTCCCAGCAGGGCTAGTCTATATGCATCAAGCTGTGATTGTCTATATCTGTTTCTGAGCCTGTTAAAGAGCATGTGGTTTTGTACACGAGACAAAGAGTTGACATGTGGAGCTATGGTCCTAGCAAAGGAAGCTGTCACTACCTCCAAAGTTGTTGGTTTAGCTGTCTGAGCAGTGATTTGAGGTTGATTGGTGACCCCTGAACCCCTACCTCCTGTCTGCAGAAAATACCAAGCTTTGTCTTGGGAGGGACGTTGTCTTGAAGAATAAACTGTGGGCCAGATTGGAATGCCATGGTTGTTGGCCCTAAATCGAGGAAGAGTTTGGGGACTTGGTGTAACTGAGACTTGTTTTTTTAGTGTATTCTTTTGGATTAACCAGGGGTGGAGAGGCACATCTTGAATGTCAGGTTTTATTCCCCAGTTATAAACTCTCTGTCTTTCTAAATGAGTTAAGGTTGGTTTCTCAGTCACGTGTGCTCTTTGTGTCACTGGAGGATTTGTGTTGCTGCTTTGAACTTTAGGGATTGTCGTTGATATTATCAGCCTTGTCTTTTCATTACTTGTCTTGCTGTTAGTTTTCAAAATGACCTCTCTGTTGTCATTTTCATACCTGTTGATGGGTGTGGGGGCAGGTGTAACAGAAACTTCAGTTTCTTGCTGAGCTGTTGTAATTATATGTTGAATTGAAACATGGTGTTTTATTTTGCCTTCAAATGCATTTAGCTTGTTTTCTTTTCTAAACGTTGTTTGGGGTACTTTATGAGGATCTTCTGTCACTGGCAAAGCTAAGCTTTCAGTTACTGGAATATATGAAACAGAACCTGCTAAGGTCATCAAAGATGTGGCTTTTTTGCTTTGGTTTGAAGTATAAGAGTCAGTAATTGTCACTGGACTATTCTTAGGGATCCATATCTTGGTTGGAGACTGAGTCACTGGGACAGATATAGTAGGAGTTGGGGTGAAATTGGGTTTCTTTGGACGCAATCTACGTGTTGGAGGCCTACGGTGTCTATATGGAAATCTTCGCTTTTGGTTCCAAATGGGATTATTGTTAGCCCTAATTCTTTCTTCTATTGTGTGTCTATCTACCTGTTTTGCCAGCTGAGTATTATGTTCAGGTACTGTTGTAGGGTCTATGTGTGCTAAAGTCATATCAGAAACGTTGGAATCACTTGTCTTGTGTTTTGATTCCTTTTCTTGGGAAGTATCTTGTTTTATGTGTGCTCTGTGGGGTGGCAGTTCCAGCTGTGTTGCAGTGAAATTTTGTACACTTGAACTTGTGCTGGCACTGCTAGATGTAGCGTCTGTTCTGGTCATTAAGGTTTTATCCTCCAACAAAGGAGTTGTGGTTATAATCACTCTAGTCTTTGTCACCATTTTTGATGTGGTTGTTGTAACTGGTATTGCTGGCGTGGTTGGGACTTTTTCATTAGCTTTAGCAACAATCTGTTTCCAGTGGCTTGGGTCAACCTCTTTGACAGAGTTATTAGGTTTCCTCACAGCTTCTTTGGTTTTCTTTCCTTTTGCATTTTGTCGGAAAAGGCCTCCTTGGAGTTTACCATCAACTTTTTGATGAGTGACTTTAGCAGATGGTCGTTTGATTTCCTCAAATCCTGACCCTTCCCTGTCCTCCGTTTCAAAGAGGGGTAATTCACCCTCATAGATTGTAACGCCTCTTTGCACTTCTTCCTTTTCACCGGTTACAACAACAAGATGCGACAACATGTCTGCTCCATAAAGGTTAATTGCCAAACAACTGTACTCTCCAGCATCCTCATATGTCAGTTTTTTGATGATTAGAGTGTTGTTCTGTGATACGGAGACCCTTCCTTTCATGTCTGATGCTTTTAGAATCTGATGATTTGGCAAGTACCATCTGGTCTCCACTGGCTTTGTAGAATTTACTGAACAGGGGAGACTTAGAGAGTCTCCATTTTCTACAGACATCTTCTTTCCATTTAAGTCACTAGGACTTAAGAGGCGCATCCTGACTGTAAGTCTAAAAGACACAATGTCAACATCAGTGTTTGTCCTCACAAAGCAATGATACAGTCCAGAGTCTGCTATACTTGTGTTTTTTATAACTAATGTATTATTCTCCACCCTTACTTTATGGGAGTCAGTTTGATCCAAGGTTGTCAAGTCTGGAAGAATCCACTCCACATACTGATGCCCTGAGCTGAGCACATTGCACTCCAGACTGACCTCAGAATGCTCTAGTACTGATTGAATTCTCCCTGGAGCTCCTCTTTGGATGATAGCCCAAGAAGAGATTGTGTCTTCCTCATTCCCTCTTCCGATAATGTGCTTTGATACAAACGTGGAAAAGTTCATCACCAGTTTCTTTGTTGTGGTTTTCCGTCTATTAAGCTGAAGGGTGACCCTTGGTTGTAAAAGCCAGTCGGGTTCAGCCATTAAGTGTCCTTTTAGGTCTGTAAAATATGGTGAGTCCTCATTTGTTGCTTGAGAGTACTGAAAAGTCACCTTTGAAGAATTTCCAAGATTGATTCCTCGTTCTAAAATAGCAGGGCTTTCATAGTAGTATGCAATCAACCTCCACAAGTTCTGTAAAGCGTCCCTGTCAATCTCACACTCCAGGAAGGTCCGCAGAGTCACATTGACAACAATCTCATTTGTTCCTTTGACTGGCTCCCACAGTAAAGTGGTGCCTTCAACAGGACGTGCTACATCACAAGCCACATGGGCCTGATTCCCATGGCTGTCAGAGAGAATGAAGGTCAGGTGGCCTAGAGGGCGTTCCAGGTCCTTAATGTATGGGGCCTCTGGCTCCTGGTCTTCCCAAATGCTGCTTTCCCCAATTTTCAGTGGAGACTGGAGAGAGGGTCGGTCGCAAGTGAGTTGGTTCTTTGAAAGCAGGAAGATCTGACTATTGTTTAGGGATTGTGGTGAGGCACATATAGCACAGTTGCCACCGTCTACAGAGTCCCGGTCCTTTTTGCACTTAATAACTCCTAGAAAGAGAAAATATAATTTAGAAAACAAATTTTCTTTCTTCACGTTGTAGTTCTTTGTAGAATTGTACTAATTCAACCAGAAATTGTATGTAACAATACAATGCATCTAAGACATGGATGACAAACATAACAATTTTGAATAAATGGTGCATGAACTAACACAGTCTCACCCCATTTCGTCAATATTTGACGACACTTGACCATTCGTCATATGTTGACGTGAAGGGTATACCTTTCGCGTCATTTTTTGACGAACTGGGGACTTCAATACTATTACGTCCGTTGCATTCTCTTTCCTATTTTATTACCATTTGCGCGTCGGTTTAGGGTTAGATTACGCAAAATTAAACAGTGTACGCGAAATTAAACAGTGTACGCGAAATTAAACAGTTGTCACCTGGCGTTGGGGTTAGAAACAGTTGTCACCTGGCGTTGGGGTTAGAGTTAGGTTTGGGTAGGGATGTCATTATGTAAATCTAACCCTAAACCGACGCGCAAATGGTAATAAAATAGGAAAGAGAATGCAACGGACGTAATAGTATTGAAGTCCCCAGTTCGTCAAAAAATGACGCGAAAGGTATACCCTTCACGTCAACATATGACGAATGGTCAAGTGTCGTCAAATATTGACGAAATGGGGTGAGACTGGGTTGCATGAACACACCATCTGAGATGGTTGACGTTTTTATGTGCATAATAATTTTTGTTGGTATTACATTAAGCTCTAAGTGAGTGAAAAGGTTTTCACATTTTTGAAAATTAAATCAAAGAAGTTTCACCCTCATGGTTTTTGTCCCACTCCAAGAGCCAGTGTAAGTTGCAGTCACAGGTCCACGGATTTCCATGCAGCGAGAGAACTTCTAGCTTGCTGAAGTGCTGCAGAGTGCCAGGCAACAGGTATTCCAGCTGGTTGTCTGCCAGATGCAGGTGTCTTAGCCCTGAAGTCCAAAATGTGCCCAAAACTGACACAGTAATGAATGTGTGTGGGTGGAGGTCTTTTAATCGGTTTGACTCCAGTTGCAAAAGCTTTAATGATGTGAGTCCATTAAAGGAAAAGGGCTCAATAAAATCAATAAGGTTGTGGTCCAGATGTAGTCGTACGAGGCTTGTCAGGCCCTCGAACAAGCTGGGGTCAACTCTTTTAAGTTTGTTATAGCTTAACTTAAGTAGCTGTGGAAACAACAAAAAACTGTTACACCAAAGAATTTTCTTATTCATGTCTCAGAAGCATTTTTTAAAGTCTGATGGTAAAGTGACATGCTGAAGCACTACTGTAAAATACATTAACATACTCTGCTTAATGAATTCTTGTCATATCATTATGAACAAAATCATGTTACTTTTTGTCAGTACATACCTGAAGGGAATGGAGATGGTAAAATGATCCTGAAGACACAGAAGCAATATCATTTCCATGGAGCATAAGCATTTCCAGTTGCCGCAGATTTGCAAAATCTGAAGACCCAACATTTCCAATGCTGTTATAGCTTTACAGTAGACAAAGTAATTTTGTGAGTCACAGAGTAATCAACCCTTTATACCACAGATACTACATTTCATTGCAGTACATATTAAACTCCACTTCATTATAATTGTGACCCTCTCTGTGAAATCCAGAATAAAGTTTCATGATCTAATACATTTTACATTGATTTCAATATTCGGCTTTGCCTTACTCATCAATATTAAATACATCAAGGGTATATTTGTAATGTGTAAGTTTGGTCTGTTAGCTGAAATTAAATCAAAGTATCTTACCCTAGGTTAAGCCTTTCTGTGTCTTGGGGTATGTTGCGTGGGGTAGAGAGGAGGTGACGAAAGGTACAGTGAACTTCCTTAGGGCTGGGGCAACTGCAGGACCTCGGACACGCATACAGGCATGAGGGTAAGATGAGCAGCAGTGACAGAACTGCCAACATTAGGACAGCAGGTACACCCACAGGAGCCATGTCCCTCTCATGCCATTATCTGATTTGAGATCAGCAAGAAAGAAAAGCTGAGATTAATATACTTGGCATAGAGTGTAAAAAATAGTAAATGGACCAATTAACCAAAATATGTCTTATACTAGTGTATAAATAACTGACACATAAAATTGGAGATCACCTTTTGTGTTTACTACATTTTTATTTATTTACCACATGTGACAGTGTGTGATGACATGTGAACCTAATCCTGACTAGCACAAATAACATTGTAGCATACTGCTGGTTTTAAAACCACTGTTGTTCAAGTTTTTCAACATTATTCAAAATGTTTATTTTCTTCCCATCAAGCAATAGCCAGCATTTCAAATGTTAACTATAGACCTCATATAGTCTGCCTATGAGTAACCCACATCTAGCCAAAATAACCTTGAGTTTGATTTCATGTCGTTTTTGCCGAAAAAAAAAAAAACTTGGGAGATATATGATCATTTATCATGTACGCAAAGCCAACAGTGATTACAAGAAGTTTGATTTTATTTGTTTATTTAATTTTAGGGCTATGGTTTGCTATTCAATTTTCGCTGACAGCCCAAATGTTGCCTTGTTTTTTAGCCTAATGTGTAATATGAGCTAGTTTAGACGTATTTTAAACCCAACATGCTTGCTTCATACACAATTGACTTCATACACTTATTATACATAAAATATAATCCATTACAATTATAGTAACAATGTGAAATTACACCAAATAATTACAGGTAGCCTACTTGTCATTGAATCATTATGGACACTGTAAATGTATCTGTTATATAGAAGATTTCGGATCTAGACCTTTGTGTATGTAACAATCGTGTACATATTGCATTGGTATTTCTTTTAGAGCAATATCTGTCCTTCCCCACAGAGCTGCTGAGCTCACATAATAAATCATTGCTCAAGTATTTGTCTCAGGAAGGAAGAGTTTTGCATGGGTTTCATACCACAAGCTGGCAACTTCTCCACAGCCCAATTACACAAACAATCTTTAAGAGGAAGAAGGCAAGCGCGACACTTCCTAAATACAAAAATATTTATATTCCAGGGTGCAGAAAAGATGATTAGCAATCTGTTTTGCATTTTTATTACTTTTCTACCAGCTTAGTTTGAGCAAATGTCTATTCTATTTTTGCTTACTTCAGAACAGCTTCAAAGGTGAAATGTCAGCAATGATTTATTTATCTGTCAGAGGCTCAATGATGACCCATGATGACTCAGACCGTTTAAGTCTTTCTACATTCCTGTTTCTTCAATGCCGCTTCCAGCTGTTTGTATATTACACCATACTAGCGCCATATCAAATGAATGTATATTTACATGGGACTGTAAACAAACTTAACAAAGTAGGGTCACTGTCTGATTTGGAATATGGTTTCATACAATAGTTATACTGTAGTAACAGTTTTATTAACAATCACACAGTACGTTTATGATGTCATGCATATGCCAAAATCACAAATATTAATAAACATTCAACGAAACTGACTAAATTACATTCACATTAATTATATATTTCCTGTAGAAAAGTTCTAGTGGCTTATGCAATACAAATACCAAGTTTCTTATATCTTGAATAAGGATCTTTAGAATAAAACTCTTACATAAATTACCTCCGACTTCACTTCTGAGGACATGATTTATCTTGAAAATTGGTCTTTGTAGGCTTTTCTTACTGAACTATAGGTCGAGTGGTTATTTTTTAGATGAGAATGAATTAAGCTGTGCTTAGGACCTCAGACAGGGGTTAACATAACATTAAATTTCAAAAAGATTTAAAAGATGATGAAACCTCAGTGGATCTTTTGAAGTTAAATTTTCCTCAGGCTTTAGTTTACTTTTCCACGCCAGTTTTTAAGCATGTGCATTTATTTAAAAAGGATAAACATGTTTAAATTCTGATATTCCAATGAAACTACAAAGTTATAGTGTCTCCCATAGGGGAGCCAACATAAACATTTCAATATGCACTGGAATATTTATGACCGAGAAAGCTCAAAAAGAAAAAAAATGCATGCTATTTGTGATAATTAGATGCTGAGACAGATCTCAACTTGTGTACCTTGGAACAAATATAGCGTCTTACCTCAAGATTCCTGTCGATGAAATGTAACAAGCGTAGATGAAGTGTGTAATTGTTTACAGATGACAGTCACACTATTTTGTTTTTGTCCCTGTACCCTTAACTAAGCAGCAACTGTTGGGAACTCTGAATGATGGAGGCTTAGCTGGAGAAAGTTAGACTTTAGGAACAGAAGTCAAGTACATCTGGAGAAGTGCTTAACTCCCACCTACACTCCTCCTCTGTGCTGGCCTGTACAGGGGGAGGGTTTGCCGGGAGACTTGGCCTCCATCCATCCCCTCTATACATCTCTCTCTTCCTCCAATACCTGTACCTCCTGATCTGATCGGGTGTAGCTGTTTCATGGGTGTAGCTGAGGCTGGCCTTGCTCTCTCTCTCTCTCTCTCTCTCTCTCTCTCTCTCTCTCCCCCATTCTGTTCTTGTTTTTCTCACCCTTAAACACATTAATGACTGCAGGCATGCTTACGCGTCTAGCGTGTTCTGTCTGAGTTTCCCAGACCTTATTTTATTACACGTCACTCTGGAATGCTTAATTCTGATTGGCCAGTGGCGACAATCTGAGGTTTGTTATTCCCAGATATCAGACGCCTAAAATTAATAACACCTCATCTGGGTGCTGTGAGTCATCTTGACAGGTGCAGTTTAATGCTTACAAATAAATTCAATATAAAAATACATATTTAAGATACAAATGATTAAACCAAATGCATGTTTATCTTCTTTGAACTTTAAAATTTTTGATGTTTTTCTCATGGAAGCTTATATATCAAATATTTTGTGTCTGTTTATTTACTACTGTAGTAAGTAACTGTGTAATAAGTAGGGTAATATACATTATTTTTAATAAACAAAGTCATAAAGTTAAACTTAAACACTTTTGACAGCATTAACCGATTCTGAGTGAAGAACCAAACATAACTGAACTGAAACCTATGTGAAAGGAAAGATAGTACAAAAACATTTCAACAAAACACTTTGTTTAAGATTCTTAATTTTCAAAAAATAAAATAATCTATTTATTTTGACATAGTTTTTTATATTCTGGTTGTCGAACATTAAAGGAACATGTGATGAAGTACACCCATGGTTAGTCTGATAGGACACCTGTCTGAACTTGAGAGTATCTGACTTCACACATCCACTTAACAACTGACCTTAAGGCCGGATGGTTAAAAGTCAATGTAAAAATAGCTATGCAAAGCTCAAGTATCATTCATTTGCAAATGCCATTCGGCTTTATAGTTGATTATCTTATACATTTTTAGATGCTTTACAAGTGTCTAAAAACTTCTTCAGGCCACTGTATACAGTATACACTATAGTATACTCTAAAAATGCTGGGTTATTTTTGACAATGGGACAAATCCATCCATAATGTATGCACACTTGCACACTTATGCACTATTCTATGCAATTTTTTAGTATAAATCAGTGTCGATGCTACGCACAACTATGGCCCTGTCCCAAATGGCACACTTCATGTGGAATTTTGGTCTCGTGGCCTTAAATTGCATGTGCTCGATTAGTCTACAAGTCCGTAGGGTGTCCCATCTGTCATTTTTACGATCCGAAGTGTGCTCATCAGCGCCCCTTTTGAACCCTTGATGCGGTCTTCGGCGAAGTCCGCACTGCAGCAGGCTTCGCGCACTCTATCAACCCAGAAGTCCTCGCAAAAGAGAAATTAGACCAATCAGACAACAGAAGGGAGGAGTTCACACTGATGGGCAACTTCTCTTCCTATTTCCGGCGTGACGCTTGAGTTTGTCCCAAAATACAACTTCGGTGCACCCTCTTAGACTCGCGTTAAGGGTCCCTAGGGTCTGCACTACATGATGTCATCAAAGTGTGGACTCTGAGGAGGTCCACAAGTCCTGAGTGTGCCATTTGGGACAGGGCCTACATTAAGATATGCATTGGTTTTTAAATATACTTCTGCTTCATCGTCAACGTGCAATTGCACATGCAGACAGTATCCACACGTGTACACAGTATCCACAATAGCAGTGCAATAGCCAAAGAAGCAACAGCTTGGCCAGTAAACCTACAAATAAAAAATGAGCTTGTTGTGTTGATTTAAGAAGACCAGCAGTGATTGAGTTAAATCACTCCTCAACTTGGCCCATCTTTGTTCTTACCGTCACAAGCGGAAATGCCTATGAATAAATGCGACGAAGATTTTTTTTACCTGACAGGAGGGGTTCTAGTGGACCAATCACAGTGCTTGTGGTCCGCGTAGAACGGGGGCGTTGTTAAAAAATTGTAAAGTATATAATACAATTTGCAAGTTTTATTACTCCATGCAACGAGGAATCTTGTTTACTTTTTTAAGTCTGAGCATCAGATCAGACTTGCAAGCAGCTCTCATGGTGTTGTCAGAGAAACTTAGACTATTCTAATCCTACACAAACACTGCATACACACAGTACACAATGCATTCTTATAGTGGTGCACTATAAATAGAAGTTTTTCTCTGTATCCCCCTTCTTTTGCACCCTAAGAGCCACATATGGATCCTTCATTTTACTTTCTCTTCACGATTCTCTCTCTCTCTTCGGCCTCCTCCTGCAGCGAGAGGAAATGCATGCTTTTCATCATTCCAGTCCTGTCTCCCAGCCACAGCTGGCAATTTAATTTAGCTGCTTTCTACGCCGACGCTCGGAGTTGCATTTGAACGCAGTGCATAAAGCCAAAACAATCACGCAGTCGAGAGACACCTTGAGAAACCTTCACCTGAGGACACAGAGCATTAGTGTACACTGACACCTAGTAGAGGTAAGCAAACATAATGTCATACAGTAGCAGATGCAGCTGAAATGCACAAGCTCACACAACAACCCCACTTCCATTAAAAAAACACAAAGCCAATAAAAATAAGGATACAAGTCATACTGTAGCACAAGTAAGCTCAAATGCCAGCTAATGCTAAATACGCTAAAGGAATGTTAATTATTATAGAGAGAGAGAGAGAGAGCACTGAAAGAGGTAAGTTGTTTCTGATAGGTTTCCCACATTACTCTTGTCAGAAATGACAAATAACCTAACGTCTTAATTTAAATGCAATGGTCCGATAAAGCAAGAATAACACAGATGACATTACAGGGCCTTGACCTAAGAAGTTTGTATTAAATGCACAGCTTTGCACAAATTTCTCTGTAAGAATAAAAAATACACTGTTAATAAAAGTTTTATAAAACAAATTACAGTGTTAAAATGGCATTATTGTGTTATTTTTTATTTTAAATAAAAAGTGTTCGCTTGGAGAGTCCCGTCGGTGGCTGAAGAAGCTTTGCATAATTTCTCATTATACAACTCATTATATGCCCAAACAGAGGCAAAGAGCGTTGCGAAATTCAATCACAGTTTAGTGAACCGCCTGAAAACATACTTTGTGCGAGCAAACGTGTGGTTGCTGGTGTACTTTATATCAGCTAGACATGCAGTGAGACAAATATGCATTAATTTAATGGCTGGATTTTCTTTTTGGTGGAATTGATTTTCAGTGTCCTGCGGTTTCCAGAAACATCGCATATTTCATAATCTACAATTAAGTTTAGTCTTAATCTTCCCACTCAACCCAAATATTTGGCTGCGCTGGCTACTTCTTCAATGTGAAGTGCTTTAAATCTACATTACCTTTGGCTGACCTGCTTATCCTCATTAGTGGCGTTTGCTAAGGGAACACTTTCCATAATGCTTGTAGTTAGGAATAGGTATTTTAAACAGATTGGCACTTAAATGATTACCCCACTTTCTTAAAACAAATATCTGATAATTTATTCACCCCCATGCAGTCATTCAAGTTGCTTATGTCTTTCTTTGTTCAGTCAAAAAGAAATTAAGTTTTTTTTGAGAAAAACATTCCAGTGTTTTTTTTCATAAAGTGGACTTTAGTGGAGCTCAACAGTTTACAGTTTCAATGCAGCCTTAAACGTCTCTAAACGATCCCAACCAAGGCATAAGGGTCTTATCTAGCGAAGCGATTGTCATTAAAAAGTACTTTTAAACCACAACTTCTCGTCTTGCAATAGCCGTGTGATGCCCAGTGCGACCTTATGTATTAGGTAATCATGTCGAAAGGTTGCAGGTTACATATGTGAAATGCACACTTGCGGACCTTTTTAAACTACATCTGACACAAAGACATTAATTACCATCATTCCACATGCAACGTCGGATCGGTCCTCTTTCTTCACACTTCTAAACACTGGAGCGGTAGTTTTGATGTGATTAGGTAATACGTAAGGTCGCGCTGACGCATCACAAGGCTATTGCAAGATGAGAAGTTGTGGTTTAAAAGTACATATTTTTTTGGGTGAAAATGATGATCATTTTGCTAGATAGGACCCTTATGCCTCTGTTGGGACTGTTTAGAGCCCTTTGAAGCTGCATTGAAACTTAAAGGGCTCTATCATACAAGTGTCTTTTGCTAGTTTCAACCAGGCGCAAAGATCATTTTCGGGTTTAGCGCCACGTTATTTAAATAGCAAATACCAATTTTGCACCTACGGGCGTTCTGGTCTAAAAACAAGGTGTGTTCAGGCGCATTGTTTGCAGGTTTCTATTTTGAGGCAACTAAAATAAACCACTGATTCTTGAAACTTTGGCAAAAACATGTCCCACTAAGAAAAGTGCTAATTCTGTTGGAAATTAATAACATTTTCATGAAGAAAAAGAATCAATGTTATAATCAGGAGTTCTTTGCACATACTGTATGTAAGGTTCTTTTATAGGTTTATTTAATTTTTTTATTAATTTAATGATTATATGCTGGCCCATTGCCTACAAAATCAGCTGTCCTTGGTTAAGAGATAATCATTTCAACTTGATTAATAAAGCCAAAAGTAATAATTGAATTGAATAATATATTTACCACATGAAAGAGTACATTGTAATATGTATTAAAAACTACAAACAGTGAGTTTTGAACAATATTTACTATTATTTTGTGATTGCTCAAAATGTGTCCCACATATTCGTCACCACCGTCAGATATTTATTAAAAGCAATAAAATCAGACAACTACAAGGTCAACTACATTCCTGATGACCCCATTTTCAAATCTTCAGCTCTACTGCATGCTTCAAGATCACTCAAGCTCCTGAAGGTTTGCTATTTTCTCTTAAACTTGTTCATATTTTTGGACACTGCTACTGTGACAACCATAACATGTCAACACCGTCATCTTATTGTATAAAAAATATTAGATTCGATTATGAAATAAATGTATCATTTTTAAGAAGAGGTCTGAAGTAGCTAGCAACAGAGGGGAAACAAGATGGCTAATGTGAACAACTCATCTATTTTTTTAAAATTTATATTAGGTTTTTGTCACCACCGTCAGATGTCACCACCGTCAGGTTTTCTGTCTTTTCTGTCAGGTTTTATGTATTTTAGGCAGTTATGATTTGATATTTGTTCATCACAGTGCTCAGGATTGTTATTTTTTGGACCAAATATTGATATAAAGTTTAAGCAAGAAGCCATTGACTTGAGTGGTATACATTTTGGAATAATGAGGCCAATGTCACCACCGTCAGATTAGTGTCACCACCGTCAGACGAAGTTTTATTTGTTTTAAATGAATATGCTTACAATATGTTTCTTCAGTGCTGTTGAGTTATTAAATTAATAGTCTCTATTAATACAAAAATATGTTTATTAAATAAAAATATCATTACTTTTTCTATTTAGGCTTAAAGTAAATGTTGTATGAGTAATAACTGGAAAAACGCCTATTTTATGAAAAAAATACAAACAGGGGAGGTTGCACCAGTAAATTGCTGAACAGCCAAGACCTTGGTCTATAATGATATACCTTCAGATTTTGTATTTTAACTAACTTTTTTTTTCAAAATTTAAACCTGTTTTATCCAAATTCCCAAGAATCACTGAAATTACGCCATTGACCAACTAAAACAAAATATTGCTTTTGTTATTTAATGAGCGCGTTCGTAATAACGGACGACAATGCGTGTTTGCTTATCACACACATGAATGCACAGCAGAACACAACCCTTTGTATAATATGAAAAATTAAAGCATTGAAATGTAAAAGATTATAATTGAGTCTCTTGAACATAAATGAGTATGGATTAAGTAATTAAATGTTTTGCTTTAGACTAATGCAAGCATCTATTTTAAAATCTTTTTTAAATGCTACGCTACCTCACAGATTTATTGTATATGATGACTCTTTATCTGTGGATCCAGATATGGTTAGATGAGAAACATTTTTAAAGTAATGCTCATGGCCCTGTCCGAGTGCTGAAACGGCTCTCTGCGCGTTTGTTACAAATAAAGTATTTTTGGAGTACAAACCTTTTCTTACATACTTGTAAATTATTTTTTGATGATGTTGGATATCGCTGCTACCCAGTCTCACAAAGTTTCGTGATATAGTCACGTATTTTTTTGATTCTTTTTTCGTGCTATTATCACGAAATTTCGTGTTTTTTCGTGATCGTATAACGAATTCCTGTTTTCGTGTGATTATCACGTTTTGGTTACTCAACTGTTTTGTCCTATTTTCTTACCATTGTCGCTTCGGTTTAGGGTTAGATTTACATAAAATGACATCCCTAACCAAACCCAAATCTAACCCTAACGCCAGGCGACATATAAAAAAATAAATAAAGAAAAAATTGTATAAACCAATATATAAAGTGACATTCTAATGCAAGCACCAAATCTAACCCTAAACCGAAGCGACAATGGTTTAAAAATAGGAAAAAGCAGTTGAGTAACCAATACGTTATAATCACACGAAAACAGGAATTCGTTATATGATCACGAAAAAACACGAAATTTCGTGATAATAGCACGAAAAAAGATATCCATAGATTTAAAGCAATTAAAAGCCTGCTATTTTTACTTCCATGACTAAAAGATTTTAATTCAAAAAATAACAATTTCAATACGAATGAAAACAACACAATTATTTACACAATTATTTAACATTAATCTTCTTCCTCCGCTTAGTTTTTCAGTTTACAAAGTCCATCATCTAAATAGGGATTAGACATGGAGCCAGCGCAACTGGCTAGGGGATGAGCAATAAGCCCAAAACACTCCCATTCAGGGCCGGCGCCACGGGGGGGTGTGAGGGGGCATCGGATGGGATTTTAATTTTAAATGGGATTTTAATGATAAATTGCACTATTTAAAAATCACATTTGCCTTGTGTATTGTCTTCCTAAAGTGAATTTTAAAGTCTAATTATTTAACAAAACAAAAAAAAACTGTGCATGTATTCTACCGTGACACACGCCCACTCCATGTGTATAGGGTTGTTCGACTTCATGCGGTGCCGCTAGAACTGTCAGGCGAAGACGTCAAAATGCCACGAGAGCGAGACAAAATGACACTTAGTATGATTTCTCAAATCATTCTCACGGTACTTTGACGTCATCCGGCTGTTGGTTCTTGCAGCAGCGCATGAAGTTGAACAAGCCTTTTGTGTTGACGGCTTGACGCACGCCGACAATGAGCCCGCGTTCTGAGCCTCAGCGGGAAATCAAGATGTCGAAGTGGGAAAGTATATAAAAAGTTACAGACAGGAGTGGGAGAGTGACCTGAGCCTGCCCTGTAGCAATGGATATATGGAAAATAGCACTGCAAGTTCTGCAAACCGGACTACGGATTTTCACACATCAATTAATGCCATGGCGTGGATGAATTATCGGAGCATTTCAGGTGCAAAGATCCAAATGTTTGGCTGTCATTAAGTCAATTCGGGCATCATGAACTTCAGCCAGACTGTACATAGTTTTGAAAAGTTCAGATGTTCATGTTCTTCAGCATCCTTGCAAGTCAACGTACAACCAACAGCCTATTATTGTTCTGCATTTAACGTAAAAGGTAAGCCTTTACGATCTCTCTCTCTCAAACACCTGTTTATCAGGAGTAAATAGATAAAAACAGACATTGTTGAATTTATAATTAATGAATTTGAATTAGCCTATCCTACAGCAAAGCTGTATATGTAAACGAGTTATTGTCATTTTGCTATTGTGGTTCTCTAGCTGCTTAATCGCTAGCTTATGGTGCATTACTTGTGGCAGTTAAAATAACCACGTTATATGATCAAATTGAACCAAAATGTTGATAAAATGTTGCATTTGGACCGTTTTTGGGCTGAAAACCATCAACTATATTTGCCAACACTGCCCCCCACCATTACGTTAAATTTTAGACACCCCCTCATCAGCGCTCGGCTGGCGCCGGCACTGCTCCCATTAATCATTACGAGAATAGGAACACCCATTTTCGACCGTGCGCTCAGCGCACAAACCATTTTTCCCGTTGTTAAATTAGCAAAAGTGGATTTGGACACCCCCCTTAAGACACTTTAGACCAGTGGTTTTCAATCTTGTCCTAGGGGACCCACAGCTCTGCACATTTTGTATGTCTCCCTTAACTGACACACCCAGTTCTGTTCATGGATCTCTCCCTTAATGAGCTGATGATCTGAATCAGGTGTGTTAGATAAGGGAGACATGCAAAATGTGCAGGGCAGTGGGTCCCCTAGGACAAGATTGAAAACCACTGCTTTAGACCATGCACTTAGATCATTAAAATAGGGCCCTAAATTATAAATTGTTGAGGTAAATTAAAGTTCACTATATTGTCGTAGCCCGATGAAATCACGTATGTCCAAAACGGTTACTTTTCAGGAAGTGAAAAAAACACTGTATTTCGAAAAGCAGTTAAATGTAACGTTGTCATACTTGGTACGGCATCTTTATATGTAACCATATTCTTGCCAATGTAATGATATAATCCACATTTGACCAAAATTAAGTTTAATGGACATAGGTGCATATTTTACAGTAACGGTGGTCGATAAGCGTTCTTCCGATTATTAATTAGAATGGCCAAGTCGCGTTTCATATTGACAGATGAATACGCTCAGTTTATTTAATAGCCTACATCTTAAATACGCTTAGTTTATTTAATTTTAATTATAAATTTATTAAATGTCTCTTGCATTACACTGACATGGTAATGCTAGATACTAGATACTTTTTTTGCACAGTCCAACCGTAATTTTGTCACTCCTAGATGTACGTCTGGCGTCAGGGGGAAACGTTTACCTCGATAAAGTCATTGTCTTACCAGGCTATGTTTATTCGGCTATCCAGTGCTGAGCTTCGATGAAACTTCACGAGACCGGCAAGATGCTTCCACCTGGCGGGAGATACGCGGCGTGATTGTCAGCTTTGACACCAAATGGATATACGTGAAAATCAGATGACATGCTTTCACAACTTTTCATTGGCCATTTAGATATGTGAAGCATACTGCATACGGAAATGAACCTGGACATTCAATCCGTCGATAAATCTCAAAATCGGCAAAATGGACATACGTGGTTTTCATCGGACAGTGACGATATGGAGAAAGTTCCTTGAATTTTTTCCTTTAAAAAATGTATTACTTTTCGACTGAACAAAGAAAGACATAAACAACACCAGAACTGTTTTCATGAAAGTGGAGTAATCCTTTAACTTAACCATAACAGGACATCTGTAACTCAAATTGTCTGGCTTATTGATGTCTTTTTTAATAATTGATAATAGGTGAAAAAACATTGTAACATTGCACTTTTACAGTGTCATTAAATGAGTGATTTTTTTACCTAGGCCATTGAGCAACCATCCAGGATATCCAAGCAACTGGACAGCAATCACACTGAAGACACTATGAACACTTTAGCAACTGCATAACATTGTCCACTAAACCTCCCTTGGATTGAGTTTTGCACAGGCAAGCATGACCTGCCTTTTCACAGAAAATGCCAAATTCAGGGATAAAAAGATCATTGAACATCACAGAGGTGCATTAGTATTGGATTGCCTCATGTCAGATATTAATCCACTGGTTTGTATGGCTAATAAGAGCTGTGGATGTCAGAGGTTATTTGAGCGTGTTATTCACAGTGTGGGTGGACAGCGTGGGCAGAAAGCTCTTACCCAAGTAGCCTCTGGCTGCCACTGAACACAGCTCTCTTCTCCTGGAGGAACTCAGATTTCTCCAGACCTCTCTGCTCATTAACCAGGGCTGAGCGCGATACCCATGAGTGCTGAAGTAACACAGTATCCATGCCTATAATTCGAATGACTCAGCCGATCACAGATATATATTATTTCCCAGTGGATGCTGATTGTATTCCTGGATGAAGGATTTCTGATGTGCTGCAGTGTGAAATCAACAGCTGTCTTTATGTCTTGGCTCTCTCGTACAACTTTTTATTAGTGATGGCACTCGGATCATATTCTGTATCAGCACCAGTGGTTATACATATATCTCTGTTTGATGCTCTTTATTGATTCAACCTGTTATATACCTTGATTTATTATAATGCTAGTTGCTTAAAGGGGTGGGAAGTTGAGTTTTTGTTTTAAAAGACTTTTAAAAGATAATATAGAAAATACAGATGTCCAATCATGAACTAGTCATTAGTTGAATTGTAGCAGGTGATCAACAGGCTGTTGAATGTGCCAAGGGGTTTTTAAACCTATTGATAGGGTGTTAATAGTGGACATCTCTATTCCATAATATTCTGCCCTTCATTCGAAATCGCATACTGTGACAGTAGGTGCTGAAATAGATGAAGTACTCATTGACCGTTAAAACAGTACATTCTTTATAGTATGAAAATAGGTAGTGTGAATAAAATTTGGAGATACTACATGAGCCTGGTTGGTACATCATGTGACATACAACGTCATAACAACAGGTGAGCCGTTGTTAAACAAGCGCAATTTCACTTTCTAACTCATACTTGAACAGAGTTTTCCAACATTTTTTAAATGGGGACACCTTTCCTTCTTCTTCTACATTGGGTGACTCATTTTCCAGGGGCTCAAGGAATTGTAAAGTGTCTACTGAATGCTTACTTTTAAAATCCTACCAGAAGTAGTAGGTCATCCGGGAACTTTTCACCCTTTTTGAATACTGTGAATTTGGACATACCCCTTTAAAAATGTATGTGCTTCATGATGCCATAGAAGAACCATTTTGTCTGAATGGTTTTATAAAAAACCTTAAACATCTTAAGAACTTTTTTTCTGAAAGGGTTCTTTAGATTATGTAAAGATATAAAATAAATGATTATTTGAAGAACCTTTAACTGAATGGTTCTTTGAAGAACCAAAAGAGTACTACTCGCCTCGCATACTGATTTTCGCCTACTTCTGTATATAGTATGGAAGTAGGAGATTTCTGAACCAATGCTGGTCTCCCATGGCTCAGTTTAACCAATAATCTATTTAATTAAATAAAATATTAAATAATACATCTATTAAAATCTTTAGCCTTCAGGCAAACAAAACCATGCAATCTTTTAGAAAAGTAATATCACGTCTCTAAACTTGTCTGTGGAATTACTGTATCTGGGTAATCTGACATTTCCCGTTATTAAAGGATTACTATGCTTTCATAAAAAATCTGATAATTTACTCACCCCCATGTCATCCAAGATGTTTATGTCTTTCTTTGTACTGTTGAGAATTAATTTTTTCAAGTTTTTTGACGAAAACATTCCAGGATTTTTCTCCATATAATGGACTTTATTGGATCTCAACAGTTTACAGTTTCAATGCAGCTTCAAAGGGCTCTAAATGATCCCAACTGAGGCATAAGGGTCTTATCTAGCAAAATGGTCATCATTTTCACTGAAAAAATAAAAATATGTACTTTTAAACCTCTTGTCTTGCTATTCAGGGCTTGACATTAACACCCGCCAACCCGCCGAGTGCGGGTAAATTTTGGCTGTGGCGGGTAAGACAGCCAATCACACTAGCCACTTTGGCAGGTTGAATATAATGTTTTAATTTAAGTTTTAGTTTTCCTAAAAGTTATGCGAAATGATAAACAATGCGCAATGCGACACTGGAAACTACAACTCCCATGAGTATTCCCTGCACCCAGCGCATAGGGTTGCAAACTGTCCCGTATTAACCGGGACGTCCCTTATTTTGAGCCTATTTTTTTGTCCAGTTTTTTTACTCCTACACTGATCTAACCAGTGACTGAAAGAACAGGCTTGTTCGAGTTCATGCGCGTCACAAAAACCGAGCGGCATTAAAATTCTGCGAAAGGGATTCGACAGAAACTATGTTAGTTTGTAACACGTAAGAATAACATCAATAAGGATAACGTTTTACCCTTGACTCCTGTACCCTTGAAATTCATTCTGCAATGCATCTAATTTAATTAAACCAAGTCAATTTGCCTGAATTAAATTTTAGGATGCCAAAGTCAAGTTTAATCATATAAAATGTTTTTTACCAGCAACATAATTGTGTCCAGTGAAAATTCTGAGTGGCTAGTAACTTTAGAAAACAACTAACCACTTTGGCTGGTGAGCAAAAAAGTTAATGTCAAGCCCTGATTGTATTACATAATCATGTCGAAAGGTCACGCATAACGTATGTGAAACTCTAATGTTTACAACTGTGGAGAATGAGGAGCGTTCTGACGTTGTTGTATGTGGACTGATACTATTTAATGTCTTTGTGTCAGTTTATTGTTTAAATGGTCCATAAGTGTACGTTTTACATATGTAACACATGACCTTTCAACGTGATTATGTGATACGTAAGCGTGTTGTAATACATTATGTAATACGGCTAGTGCAAGACAAGAAGTTGTGGTTTGAAAGCGCATATTTGCATCTATTTATTTGGCAAAAATGATGATCATTTTGCTAGATAAGATCCTTATGCCTCAGTTGGGATTGTTTAGAGCCCTTTGAAGATAAATTGAAGCCACAATTTTAAATTGCATGTAAAATAAAGTCCACTATATGGGGATAAATCCTGTAATGTTTTCCTCAAAAAACTTAATTTAGTTTCGACTGAACAAAGAAAGACATAAACATCTTGGTTGACATAGGGGTTAGTAAATTATCTGAATTTTTAATTAAAGTGAAGTAATCCTTTACATTTTTTTAATCTATTAATCATTCCTGGAGGCTTGTTGAGGGCAAGGCGAAAACATAAATATTTTCCCTGTTGTAAATACAACTGAAAATCCTGGTGGCAGAGCGCAATTATTTGCTGTTTGCATGGTTGCAGGTTAAGTTGCTGTTTCAGGGCTCTCATTTCACAAACAGTATTTAGTCACACCCGATTAATAACTTTAAATTAGTAGCAGATGTGTAATTTCCACTGAGTCATGACCTTCATCGGTGCAAAAAAAAGACAAAGAAACATACTATTTTGAGATTATTTGAGTAATTGTAATACCCACTGACTGTTTTAGTCATTATCAACAGGGACAATAATAACAGCAGACAATTATTTCATCTCACGCTAAATTACCCAAATGTATTCAGTAAAGCATTGAGAAGGTGCTAATATTTCCACTTATTTATTTTAATTTCATACTTGTGTAATTATAATTATGTGTAATGAAAATGTGAGGATGTCAGATTCTAATTTGTTTAAAAGTACAGTCAGGTGCTAAGAGTAAATGACTCTCGGGGGTGTTGTGTAAGACACCTTTCATTTGTCACCACCAGCAGTGGAAATTGATAGGTTTAATCAACAAATGACACTGGAGGCTGCTGGACAGTGTTATTGAAGTAGACTCACTCTAAGGTTTGTCAGGACTCTGGGCAACAAGCACTGGTAATTCACTACCTGCTCACTGAAGACTATTCATTACACTCTTACCAGAGTCTCATTCATTTCCATACAACTGATGCATCATCAATTCTTTTTCTCTGTGGCAAGTGTGAGAAAGATCTCAGATGGGTTGATGGAAGGAGCAAAAGGTATCTTTCCAAACAAAGTGACTGAGGGATTAATGGAGATCTTGTGAGTATTTCCATGTGATAAAGAAGATGGAGAAACATCCTGAGAGGAGGCCAAAATCCTTCAATGCTCTGCTTAATATTGAAGTATTCAGAATGAAGATCTCAGAGTTTCAGTAGGTTTGTCTTCAGTTCTTTCTTTATACATCTGCTCAAACACTCGTGTTTTTTTCAATAAAGTTCATCTTTTTAGCAGGTTTATTTATATACTCTCGCAATCCTTCAAGATTTTAATAATGTAATCTGTGCTTAAGTGTGACATATGTCATTTTGCATTTTTTTCCCAACTTGTGTCCAGAAACAATTTCCCCCAGTTTTACAGACAAGGCTTCAGGCCAGTCCTAGACTAAAACACATGTTTGAGCTGTCTCAACTAAATAACTTGCACTGACACATCTTAAAATATGCCAGTGCCATTGATCTGTCTCAAGATACACAACAGTAACGTCTTTTTCTTTAAAAGTCTTTTATAAAAGATGCTTGGACATCTTAATTTAGCTAAGGTCTAGTCCTGGTGTTAGCTAAGCCTTGTCTGTTAAACTAGGATGACCATACCTGCCATTCTTCCCGGATGGCTCCTGGCCAGGATTTCGGGTTCGTCTTCCGAAAGTTGTATTTGTCGACCGCATACGTCATAGAGGATTATTATTATTATTATTACAGAAAAACAACCGTTACATTTTAAGGTAAGAATGAAACTACGATGGCGTGTATTATGTTTTAACAGAATGGCGTATGCAGTCAACAAATACGACTTCCGGAAGACGCACCGAAATCCTGGCCAGGATGCGTCCGGGAAGAATGGCACGTATGGTCACCCTAGTTAAACCAGGCCCATTTTGGGAATAGTGGGCTTGCTGGTCAAGTGATGCTAGGGCATTGTGGATGATTACCAGGGTGTTATCGCAGTATGCAGTTGCTAAGGTGTTCTTAGTAGTCTATTGCTATGGTGTTTATTGCATGTTGCTATGGTTTTACCATGTGGTTAAAAGGTTGTTTTGCTGTTTGCTAGATGGTTTATTATTGGCCCAAGTTTCAAAAGCTTACCTCAAAGTGTGCAACCCTAGATTTGGTTTGGGTCCCTCATTCAATTAAAATTTTCACACATTTTATTTTTTGTGATGTGAAATTGAAAAGACGTTGGGTTAAGGGCTTCACAGATTGTTTGTATGTGCCATAGTGAGAGAAAGGATTGGATAGCGTTTAGAAAACTTGTCTGGAAACCATTTGGTGATGCCAATGCAGCAAACAATACAAAATTTGCCTTCAATTAAATGGCTATTTGTTTATCTCTCTTTATGCTGTTCATCTGACCTCAATGCCAACACATGCCCACCTAGCTTTTAAACCTACAAAAAACAAACTTCTTTAAAACAAACATGGGTTTGAAACTGTTAACAAAGTCAATCAAACACATGCAATCCGTCCACATCTCATGTGCTCCAGTATACTTTAGCCAACATTCAACAGAGTGGTTTCCTTTTCTGAAGAAATGGGGAAATGGAAAAATGTTCAGACAAAAACCAGCTGCTGGTTCTTTTGGCCCATGAAAGCAGTTTAGGACAACAACTTCTGGCATTATAACTCTGGGCAGCTTGGGTATAAAATAATTCATGGCCTGATGAGGCTGCCATGCTGTCATGTTTCTTCCCACCAATAATGTGCTACTGTCAATTTCTTTTGAATCTGGACTCTGTTACTCACTTTATATATGCGTGATCTTAATTTTGGTATATGAGTGATTTTAGTTGTAAATGTACCCAAAAGTCAGCCAATAGAATATTGCTGGGAAAGGAAAAGCTTTCCATCTGTCAGTTTTAAAAGCTCATTCATCAGTGGTTGTTTCTAAAGTTCATATAAATACAACTATACCCATATAAATAAAACCCAGTTACTGTATACAATTTTTTAACTTTTTTAAACTAATTAATGATTTTGTTGGCTGCAAAGCAATGAATAAAATCAAGTATTTCAGATACATACTGTGTAAAAGACGACTAATAGAAAACTTAAAAGTAAACGGTTGTTTTGGCATTGAGTTGATTGAATGTCCAAGTAGTAAATGTTAACCTCGCCCTTCAACGAGGCAGTTATGGCACTAAATAAACTTTCCGATGAGATATTGTAAACCGCAAAGTAGAAGTGTCTTTGAAAAGTTTTATATTTGTAAATGTCGCCACAAGGTTTTATACACAATACCCCTAACACGCTTCTCAGATTATTTGATCATAAAAGACAAGAAACGGGCACATCCAGATCGTAAACAAGCAAGAAGGAAACAATTAACAATTAACATTATTGCTTTGGTACCTGCCATTTTCGTCTCAAATGACCTAATAACGAAACATAAATATGTATAAATATTTGACCAACAAAACACCCACACTGAATCACTCATAGCAGTGTTGGCATAAGGTTTTACACAAAGACCTCCAGCTGCTGAGGGAAGAAAACTCTCGCCTTCTTCCCAGGGCTCTGTAGGTGTGCCAACAGGTGCTGCCCTACCATCCGACACTTCATCACTTCCAGATGAAAACTGTGAAAGGATTTGGCAACTGCACACTTTTAATAACTCCCACCTGCCACACTGGCCTAGACTGCTTGTACTGCCGCCCGAGAACCTCTTTTAAGCACTGAAACATGAATGTTGCCCATGCCTGAAGAAGTGCTTTGTCTGTAGTACAAGGGCCTAGATCAATGATAAAGGCTTCCACGGGAGAGAGAAAAGACAAGAGAGTGCACGAAGAGTACTTTTAAGGTCACAGCAGTCTTTAAAATGACGAAGACTCTTGGATAGACCTTGGCCTCTCTGAAGAATAGTCTCTTCTGCTTTTATGAGCAGCTATGTTGGGTTAAGAACACTATTAAGTATGGCAGCAAGCTATAGATAATAGTCTCATGATAACATTGACAGCATGCATACTTAATAATATACTGGCTGCTGTCAAGGGATCTTTGAATGAAATACTGCTCCTCTGAGTTTAGCATAGCATACATGGTAAGGTTTAGAGCAGATCTTTCTGTTGAGTCCCCTACAGCTAAATGTTTTAAAAGTTGGTTGTTGAACTAGACTTAAGTTTCAGATTCACTAAAAATGTTCATTCATTTAAAATCTTGACTAAACGGATTAGCCTTGGACTTCAGTTGCTGTCTTGCAAGCAGCACACATTTCAAGGTGAGCAACACATATTTCAAGCTCAAGAAAATGTAGAAGTCTTTTATACATGATAGTCACTTTATATTTAGAGTTAGGTTAAGAGTATTAAACCTGTTTGTGCTACTGACTTGAATGCTGCCGAAATCTTGCGTTTTGGTGACGTGTGCAAAGCAGATTTAAAAAAAATCATCCACACAGAAAATTGGTAACAAAATGGTCCTAAGCTGCCATTAGCTGGGTTTCCATCAACCTGATTTTTTGCACATTTTGAAGTATTGGATAAGAAACGAGTGATGGAAAGCCAAAAACGTTTTTATGCTTGCTTGAGGTGGTTTTTGACTTGTGCGAAAAAGAGTAAATGCGAATAATGGGAGATGGAAACGCATTTTCAGAATATAATCTGACATAGTGAACATTAAACCCACATGACTGATTGTTTAGCTGTTTCAGCTGAGGTTTTCTTTACCATAAATGGGTCTCGATGTCGTCGCAATGTCCTTGCTGCTAGTGCCTTCTGCATTTCTTCTTCTGTGCACAACATTCAGCAATTACAAGCTGCACTGCTGGTAATGTTAATAACTTGTCCAATCATAAGTAAATGCAGTCATGTTTTCTAAGCGTGCCTTGTTTTATTTACTGTTGGTTACTAGGTTACCAATACGCTTAGGTTACTCACGTAACCCCGGTTCCCTGAAATAACGGGAACGAAGCATTGCGTCAGTTAGCTGACGCTATGGGGGAAACTCCTGTTTACTCCGTGACTGAAGCCTATTGGTTAACGTCTGTACAAAGTACAGACCAATGACGTTTGAACCCGCGCGCGGGAGGAACGCGTCCTTATATAAGCGCGGTTCAATCGTCAGGAGCTCATTATATTCGACTGAAGCGCGCAGCCGAATAACACTCGCTGCGTAGACGTTTGTAGCACGGCAAGAGACACAATGCTTCGTTCCCGTTATTTCAGGGAACCGGGGTTACGTGAGTAACCTAAGCGTTCCCTTTCAATACGGTTCACTTCGCATTGCGTCAGTTAGCTGACGCTATGGGGGAACGTAATCCCATCACGCCGTGCATACACAACGTACTGAAGTGCCTTACCGGAGAGACACTGCGTGTGGCCCTATACCCGGCATATTCACAGCTTAAAAAGCAAATGTGTAAGCACCATATAAATTGTTGACGCGCACACGGTGGGGTTTTAAACGCACCGGGGGCACATAACATAGCACAAGACGGCGAGGTACCGAGCGCGCCGCGGCTGTGCGAGATAAGTAAATTCAGAGTCACGTTGGTGAGCTCGCTGAGCGCACCGTGGTGTACACATAAAACGCATGAGCGTGCATGATTGAGCCGAGAGAACCTGCGCTCGTAGGGCAGGGACGTCTAAGCTGTACAATCTGACAACGTAGACGGCGAAGACCAGCCGGCCGCGTAGCAGATATCAAATATAGATATAGATACCCCTGTAGACCAAGTTCATGAAGAAGCCAAACTCGCAGAGAGTGGGCTCTATATAGGACATAGCTCATAGAGGGGCGTGAGCCAGTGCGATGGTTTCAACGATCCATCTAAATAACCACTGTTAGCAACAGACATACGTAGTGAGTGATCTGCGAAGCTCACGAACGGCCGATCTGACTATAATATGCGGCAGAACGGTTCGTAGCGTGGGATTATACAGATACCACAATAGTGTGAACCCAGGTGCACCCTCGAGCGCATCGGGATGTATATAGGTAGTATTATAGTGCACAGATCGGTGAGCTTTCCAAGCGCGCCGAAAATGTGTATTGACTATAAATTGCACGGGCACAGGTGAACACTTGAATACATCGTGAATGCATATAGATGAATCAGAGTGTTATAATGCACAGGCCGGCAAGATTCTCGAGCGCGCCGTCATGTGTTCTGATAATAAATTGTGCGCACACGGGTGAACTCTTCAGTGCACCGTGAATGCGTATAGATAAATCAGTGCACAGAACGCGCCGTGAATGTGTACAAATATGATTGATGAACGTAACGGTGGGCACCCAACGCACCGTGAACGTACACAGATGAACAACAATGTATGTGTCACAAATCATAACTCAGCTGTGTATACAGGTGAGCTTTCCCAAGCGCATCTTATTGTATACCAAAATGTTATAGCGTGTACATGTGAGCTTCTCTAAGCGCACGGTGGACGCATATAATTAAAAACCATATCGTGCATACAGGTGAGCTAATGGGCGCACCTTTAATGCAACAAACCTCAGTAGTGCGAAGCAGGGATGTCGAAGCTGTAAACTGACAACGTGGACGGCGGGGACCAGCCGGCCGTGTCACAATTGTCAAATGAGAAACCTCTAAGACCATGCCCATGCTCTAAGACAAGTGAGCATAATTGTCACGGGAGGTGATAACGTCAACGATCCATAAATAGCCTGTATTGACAGGTGCTCTAGTGAGTGATCTGTGACGCAGATGAACAGCTGATCGTCTGATGTACGTCAGACGTATGTGTCATCCAGGACCTTGGACAGTTCCAGAGCGCTGTGCCTCGGGCACCGTCCGCATCTGAGAAATGACAGGCTTATGAATAAAGTGAATGGCCAGCCGTAAAAGCATGGTTCGCTGTTACCGCCGCCGTCCGCATCTGAGAGATGACAGGCTTGTGAATTAAATGAATGGTCGGTCGTAAAAGCGTGGTTCGCTGTTATCACGGCCACATAGATATAGGTAGGGGAGAGAGCCGCCGTGCCTCTGTAGTGAGGAGAAAGTGTTCCACCCACGATTCGCGGGGGGTATTGACTTTCAAATGTCACTAGACAGAATGGATCAGACTTTGCATAAGGACGCCTCGTGAAAGGGGTCCTAGCAGCTTGTGTCAATGTGTCATAAGGCACGTAATGTAGGTCGTGTCCCACGGATGCCATCTCCGCACGCCCATCGTAATGGGTTAATATTGGTAGTTTAAGCATGAGATGCGTATCACTCTGATTGAACATAGCTCATAAAGCGATGCAATGAGTTTATAAAGGAGATGACTCGTCAGCTTGTTCAGGGGGCGAGATCTCAGTCTGGTTCGGTAAATAATGAAACCACCGTAGATTGCCCGACCGCATTATCACAATAACACGGTCGAGAGTGCTGCAGTGCTAAATCATCCTCTTAATGTACCGTATTCACAGTAGATTTATATGAGACAAACGGCGTTCCACGCGCCGAAGGCTGATTGCCGTCGTAAAGCGTGTTCAACCCACAGCAAATGCTGGGCTAGCTCGTAATGACAGCACTTCATGCAGCAGTGTGTAACTTAAGCAAGCTTCCCGGCCGTCAGCTCGGGGCGGGACCTTTGCTTAGTCAAACTGAAGTGGACTTATGAACAATGCCACGATATTCAGCTTTCTGAGGCTCGTTAGAGGGGTACGTGCGCCCGTCTTAAACGAGATGCCGCGCGCGTCTGACTGTGCGCGCGCTTTAAGCTTTGAAACTTATTGTGGCGGGTAGCAAGCTCACTTGAGGTTGATATTACCCTTAATATCTCCGAGTATTGGAGCGGAGGTGTGAGCGTCTTCGGACCGCTAATATAAATCAGCTATATGGCCGAAAAACGTCATAAACCGCTTGGCTGTAAGCCTTTGAGTGGCCGTCCGGAGAGGGCGCGATTCAAACGCTTGGAGCCATGCAAAAGTCTGAGGCTGTCCTTCCTCTAGGAAGAGAGAATAACAGCCGTAAGACCGTGCTCGTTTGCGCCATCAGCATCGTAGCGGAGAAACTGAGGTGGGCTGCGAGCGAATTTGGCAGAAAGGTGTTAGAGACACCGTACAGTCGTGGGGTGTCAATACACAGTATATGGCCAAACCGGGGTTTTTTTGGCTAGCGTCGATAGAATTATGGACAGCGGGCCGTGTGTGCGTATTACTGATTGCTTGTCAGTAAGGCGATAAAGTGTTTAGAGACACCGTACAACCGTGGGTGTCAATACACAGTATAGTAAGCACGGAAATTACTCTTTTTAGAGGAATTAAATACCGTTCGCCACTATAGTGAGGTCGCATAGCCGACAGTATTACACAGTATGTTTGGATAAACAGCACACAGAAAACATTTCAGGGCAGTCCAGCCGAGGCGTGACATAACCCCTTTTTCCCAGACAGTTTCGTTCTCTGTTGATGCAGCTATGCTGCGGAGACCAGAGCTCAGCCGTTCAGGTGCACAAGCCTCAGTAGTGACGGTGACCGAACGGCTCACGGAGCAGGGTAGTATGTCTAGGTAGTTTAATGTCAGACTGAACCCATCGCAGAGAGGAAGTCTGCCGCGAGGCCCGCGGTTTTGCCGTTTATTAAAAGGGCAGAAAAACCGGGTATATATATATAAGAATGTACCAATATTCAGCGCACTGATATAGGACGGGACTGAATAAAGGGAGGTATTCGGGCCTCAGTATATTATAAACAAATTCGTTCTGCCTCTGATTCCGTCTAAACCAGAGAGAAATTACCAGGCAGACGAAAAATGAGCTATCTGAAGTGAGATCGGCTCAGGCCAGTAAAGCTCTATAATAAGTGTTTTAGCGCTCCAATAGAGGCGTGTCCGCCTTATCGAGCAGACGAATGAGATCGTGCCGCTCCAGGAGGGGAGGGGCATGAAGCTCTCTTATAATGAGTGTTCTTGGTGCTCCAATAGCGGCAAATCGGCCCTATCGAGCAGACGAATGAGATCGCGCCGCTCCAGGAGGGGAGGGGCATGAAGCTCTGTAATCGTTGAACACTGGACAGCTGCATTTAGAGGCAGCGAGCCGTAATACCGCGTGCTAGCTAAGCCGTTAAGAGACCTCACCACTGTGGGGAAAGGAGCGAGGGACTCCGCGAGCGTGGAGCACGAGTGGCTGTGCTATGACAGAGACAGGGGCAGACCGCCCGTGTTTGCTTGTCGTATGCATCTATCCAGGTCTACGGTTCCCCGCTTGTTCATCTCAACAAGAGAGGAACGGCAGAGGGGAGCAGCAACACAGACAGAACAGCCATGCGTCGTGACGGTATCACCCGATGCACTCGGGGGATTAATATATGTGCCAGAGATCTCGCCACTGAATGTGAAAGGAGCGAAGGGACTCTGTAAGCATGAACGGTTGCGGTGTGACAGAACACAGGGGGGGTTAGTCCGTGTGTGCTTGTCTATGCATCCATCTAGTCTCATGGCTCGCCGTGTGTTCATCCCGGCGAGAGAGGAACAGCAGGGGGAGCACGAAACATGGATAAGACAACCAAAGCATAAGCGCGGTCCCGGCGTGGGAGGTGCCAGACCGGTAACGCGCTCGGAGGAAATTCATAGCAGAGAGGCTCACCGAGCCGCTGTGCTGGACGCTATTACAACAGCGCCTGCTCTTTTAGCTTATAGCTTTATATTAAAAATATTGATCTTACCGGGCGGCCGCAGGGGAGACCTCTCAGGTGTGTGTCCGCTGCACAGGGCTCGAACCACGGCAAGCGAAGGCTATCTTCGGTTCTCGGCCGGAAAGCGGCAGGGGAAGACGCTAGACCTGGACTCTGCTATCTTCGGTTCTCAGCCGGAAAACGGCAGGGGAAGACGCTAGGCCTGGACTCCGCTGCAGGGCTTTTGTCAACGGCGAGGTAAGGCTTCTTCTTTTTCTTCGGAGCAGCGAGAGGTTCGCGCTGAAGGAGAAAATAATGAGCTCCTGACGATTGAACCGCGCTTATATAAGGACGCGTTCCTCCCGCGCGCGGGTTCAAACGTCATTGGTCTGTACTTTGTACAGACGTTAACCAATAGGCTTCAGTCACGGAGTAAACAGGAGTTTCCCCCATAGCGTCAGCTAACTGACGCAATGCGAAGTGAACCGTATTGAAAGGGAACCACTGTCATTCGCTTGAACAACTTGATGGAAACACACCTAATTTGCATTTGTTCGTTTTTCTTTTGTGCGAATTTTGAAAAGATTCACTTCACGTTTGGATGGAACCCTTTTGTACCCTTTAAACAGGTCCTAATATGTTCCATTTGGACACAGAACTGTATACACATGAACTATTTAGGTGCACCCTGCTGAAAAAACCAGCATCAAACCAGCATGGACCAGCATGGGAATTATGCTGGTCTATGCTGGTTTAGCTGGTGGTCACAGCATACCAGCACCAAACACAACATATGCTGGTATGACCAGCATGGGATGCTGGTGCTAATGCTGGTTTAGCTGGTGCTAATGCTGGTTTGTTGCTGGTTTAGCTGGTGCTAATGCTGGTGCTGATGCTGGTTTGATGCTGGTTTAGCTGGTGTTCACTAGCAAACAGCACCAAAACACAACATATGCTGGTCTTGCTGGTATGCTGTTTTTTTCAGCAGGACAGGTGTACTTTTTGGAAAGGTACAGCTCCAGTGACAATGAGGGACCACTTTTTTCTACATTTTGGCCTATAAGTAAGGAGCAATTCATGCCTGATCTAGAAATGAGAGTTTCATAGATATTTGGGGGTGGACTTATTTGACTAGTATGCAACCCCTTTGCAACTCACAAAAATGGACAGAACTCCCAAAAAAGCACAAAGCAACACCACTGCAACAACCCCAAACAGCGATAACATAGATTTAACACTTTACAGACAAGCAAAGTGTAAAAGTCTAGTTTATAGTAATTTTGCACTATGCAGAGCAAAGTAATGTTGAGATTTGGGAATGATGGGGTTTAGTGTATAATCATCTGCTGAAAGAACAGACTGTTATTCATCAGAGACATATCAAGATTCCAACCCAAGCTTAAGCTTCATTATAACACGAAGACTGATCTCAGAGGCTCTGGAATCTGTTTAATGAACTATTTCTGTGATCTGCTGTCAACAGTCAATACCAACACTGGGACAACTTCAAATAAGCCTCCACCAGAACTGCTGGGTCTTTCGGCCAACCTGGCATTCTTCAGCGGACGGGCAGCACTGTGTTTTGGCATCAGTCCATATGGATGAAGGGGCATCACAGACGGGTACCTGGATGAGAAACTGGGCAGTGTAACGAGAACATGGCAGCAGGAATTTGGCTTTTAGCCCATGTCAAAATTCTGCATGTATTACTTTGTTAAGCTTGCTTGGAGAAGTGTAATTTTTTTTTTTACCTTTATGTTAAAAATGTGAGAGGAGACCAAATACAGTTAAAGCTCCCATAACACGCTGTTTCTGCGTATCTGATGTTAATCTGGAGTACCTTTAGAGTAGTATTACATCCTTCATATCTCTGAAGAGTCTTTTGTTTTTATCAGTTTATTTTATATGTACTTACGCAACGATTTCCAACATAACATAGAAGTCATGCTTACCGCATGCAACTCATGACCCGGTTGGGACTTTTTTTTAAAGGAAACACACACGCAAAACTCCGCTGCTACCCCAGAGAAACAAACTATATCCATTATTTCAACAATACACATGCCTGTGACTTCTAGCGTCCTGGGTTCTTGCTTTCCCGCTTATTGACGTGTGGGTGTGGTTTTCCAGAGGAAGTGCCCCTATAAAAATAAATAACACATATGGCTCACCCCGATACATCAGCTGGACCCGTATTCGAAAAAAACTTTTTCGAAACTTGTACGTAAGTGCATTTGGCACAAAAATACTCTGCTTTTTTACATTTTGCCTATGTTTAGCATGAGGAAACAAACTCTTAAACTGTTAATAAGTCAGAATGCATGAAATAGCGTTGACCCCCCCCCCCCTTAAATTTTTAGAAAGTGGCCCTTAAAAATATATTGTTTTCATATTTTATCTATTTGACCATTCATGAGACGTTCTGAGGTTTTTCTCATACTGTACTGTACTTGATAAATTCGCTTACCAAAGTAAATTTTTTGCAAAGTAATTTTTCTGCACTTTTCCCTGTCTGTGGTAATGATTAATAACTTAATGCAGACATCTGTAATTACCTTACTAACCGAATGGACCTTGCGGATGATAAAACTTTGGCCTGTATGAAACCACAACTAAAAACACTCAAAACATCTTGGCAACCATGTAGCAACACTTTGCCAACTCAGATACTTTATAATTGCCTATGCCTTATTTAACACAATGCAAACACTATTTTGAAAAGATCATATAAGATACATAGAACCAGAACATCCAAACTGCTGTGTCCAACTCTTAAGATCCACTCTTGAACTGAATTGAGAAAACACTTGAGAACGTATAGTTGCTCGATGTAAAAGTCAGACACATGGTACAATTTTTTGTGTTTGTTATCTATACTTTCCAGATGCTCGTTCTGAATGCGTGTTATTACCCACAGTTCAGCTTAGACATTCCCGGTATCTCCAAACCACTGTGTCTGCCTGTCAGGACGCCTGTTCTCCGGATGGTCCAGGGAGAGTTGATGTGGAAACCATCTGATGTGAAACCCTCGGAGCACATGTTATGTGATTAAACCAACATGGAAAATGCTCACCATCCTTCTTATAGGCAATCTAAACAACCACTGGGCCCCCCAGCACAGCCCTGTTTTTCTTTTCTGCTCCTGAGCCCTGATCACTTTTACAGGAGCCAGGGTTTGATTGGCAGTGAGCAAGATTTCCTAAACATTCTCAAACCGTTGGGCCCACCAATTCAGATGTTTCATTGTAATCTAACGCAAATCTTGTTACTTGTAATTAAAAAGGAAAACACAATGTATTTATTTCCACCCGATGCAAATTTATTGTCATTTTCTTCACTGTTGAATAGGCTAGAATAATGTCTGGTCTAAAATGTTGTATATGCTGCCATTCTGCACTCATAAACTACTCGTCACTGGGACGGTTCCTTTTAAAGGTCCTACTATGTACCATTTTGCCACAGAAATGTACCTTTGAGGTACCCGTATGTACCTTTAAAGTACCCATGTGTACCTTTGAATTATCAAAATGCTCCTTTTAGGTACAAAAGTGTACTTTTGTTCCTTATTGTACCTATTTTTCTGAGAGTGTGGTGCATGCTCCAAAAGGAGGCCACTCTGCATTACAGTACTTAATTTCCAAGCAGATTAATTTATTTAAATATGCATTTAATTTATTCTTTTTTCAATTGCTTAATTTCAAAATAATAATTTTTTTTACATCAAAGTGATTCACTCTGTAAAAAGTAATACCTAGATCTAACTTATAAAAAGTGAGGCAAGTGACTGCATGGGAAGTTTTAGGTTGAGTCAACTTGCAACCTTTTTTAAGTATATTGAACACACAAACATTACTTAATATGAATGCAATAAAATTGAGTTGAGTTAACTAATTGTACTAGTATTACTCAGTTAGATAAACCTACTTTTCTTGGTACAGGTAACATATTCATGGTTAGTTGTTGTTTTTATGCCGTGAGATGAGGGCTAGAAACGTTTTTTCAAACAACGCACCCACTCAGTTTCGTTTTGGGCAGCTGTAAAGCGCGACATACTTCAGTATGCAGTCTATACACAAGCACCAGTCTTCTGAACAATGGTAACTACAAAACTCAAAGAAGAAACAGAAACTCTTTAAAATATCGAAGATAAATTAACATTAAACACTAACAAGTCTTTCTTTTTAGTTAAAAACAAAACAAAAAAAGTTTCAATTCAAATTTCACTCTCCAAATGCAGTCCCATGCAAAGCATGCTGGGAACTGCAAGTCCACTGCCTAATTAGTTGTGTTTACTAAAATAATTCATGTAGTTTTAACACAAAATTATTAAGTTAATTTCTTTCTTACAAATTTAAATCGATTATACATAATAAAATTAAGTTGAATTTACTCAATAATGTGTTCATTTAGAATTAATCAATTTATTCCAATTTTTATTTTATTTGAACTCATATTTTGATTAAAAAAACAAGAATTAAATTTTTTAATACAGTTTACTCAATTTATTTTTGGTAAATCTACTAAGGCACAGAAACACTTTTTACAGTGACATGGGGTGTCAGGGTTAACGCTTCTCATTCACTTTGAATGGGTGACGTCATGCATTGCTGAACTGAATTGTGGATCAGTCAGCTTTATATCACAGACGCTGCTTGCGGCAGAAGTTGAACATTTCTCAACTTTTCAAGCGCCAATACTGGCATCAGCCAATCAGATTGTCTTATGCAAACAACCTAGTGCAGAGCCAAAAGTACAGAGATGTTAATTAATATTTTTTACAAATGTGTGCCTTTAAGAGCGTGCATACAATGTGATATATATGCTTTCATAAATTATACTAAAAGTACAGATATGTTAATTAAAATATCCAGAAATGAGTCACATTTAATGTGCAATATGCTTTAGACCAGTAACGGGTGCTCCTTTGGGCTCATTCATATCTAATCATGCTGCTGTGTTTTGCATTATCTGTAGAAGTTTGACTGCACATGCCTCTTCCATCTAAAAGAGCATTTCAGAAAATACTATAGCATGCTCAGATAAGGCCTGATCCTCACAAACAGACCACAACTGTGGCCTGTGAGGTTCAGCTGGTCATAACTGTTTTTGGCAGTCTCAGATGGTGTTACTGTTGACAAGGTCAGCTGAAAGGGGTGTGCTCTGTTGTGGGTGGCTGGTAAGATACAAAGTCACTGTATTGGAGGTGATGTTCTTTCATCCCTGCCGAGATGTCCAACAGGCAGCTACTGTGAAATCATCTGGTGTAAAGTAAACAGTACATGAGCTTACCAATGTTAGGTAAACCATGTGGACTGGAAAAGGTCCCAGAAATGACATGTATATGGAGAAAAAAGACATTGGACTGGAATTGTACATTTCTCTTGAAAGATGCACCTGTCAGGTAAGATTTCAACTGGGGAAGTGGAGATCCTGTGATTCCCGCTAAAGTGGTGGGTAGTGGGATCTCGACAGATCCAGCAGATTGACGCCTGGTGATTTGCAAGCCACTCTCACAATCCGCAGGGTTTCGGTGATGGATAGCAAGGCAGTCCCTGTTGAACAGCCCCTGACTGATTGTGTTTTTGCAGGGTGTTTTGTGAAAAAAAAAGGCCCAGATAAAAACAACTTGTTTTAGTTTTTGCTATAAAACATACAGTTGCTATAAACGGCTATAAATATACATTTTACTCACTAGATATTTTTATTATGGTGGGGATGGCATCAGTAATACTAAAAACTAGCAATTACAACAACCTCAATATTTGCACTATGATTAATGAAAACAGATGTATAGTTGACACCTGTACCCCCCCCAACCCCATGTTCAAACCAAATCTACGCCCTTGGTTATCATTTTAAAATAGTGAGGCCCATACTAATGACTTTGGGGAAGAGAGTGCATATGGAGAGCCTAAGGCTAGATGTGCAGATCTTGTGCTTATGACTGAAGCAGATGGGAGAGCAGCCCTGTGTAATCTGGAGCTAATAGCAACAACAACACATTTGGCCTCCCGTTTCCCTTAGCACCTGTTAAATGTTACTCCCTTGTGTTTAATTTTCCAGACAGCAACGCAAATCGTGGTTATTATGTGGTGTAGATACACTGGAAAGTTACGAGTAAATTACGCAAATGTTTTAGCAACTGTTGATTAAAGATCGTTCACATAATCAGAGTCATGTTTTTTTCCAGATGGGCATACGTTAAAAATTCATCAGCTCTTGCTTCCACTGTCTTCCATGCCGGATAATGGTGAAACCTAAAGCAATTCAAATAACGTTTATAACATTCCCACACATCTACATAAAAACACTACATTGCCTTTTCAGACCCCAGCAGATGTTAAAAGGCTATGGCATTACTTTTCTGTATCGTGTTTGATACGTACAAAATCATATTCCTCTGGTCAATGATGTTTTACATCTCAGTATAGCTTACGTCAAGGTGTGTCTCTCATGCAAACAGGGGCAGACAGCTGCTTAACAGTACATATTTTTGCCTTTGGCAAGAGCGTGCTTGCAATGTGAGATATATGCTTCTATAAATATGGAAAGGAGTTACAAGCCACTCAGAAAAGTCCACGATCAGTTGTGGTAAAAAGTCTTAAAGGAGCAGGACACAATTCAATGGCTTCAGTTATACATTGAGTTGAATGTCGTGCAGTTTGTCCAATGTCCAAGCAGTTTATTTGTGAGATTTTAAATCGGAGGGTATTTGGAAGCTGTGTATACTTATAAAACAGAAATTATGTCTCAAAAATGGCTAGGTTGCTAGTTTAATATTCTTTATTTCTTAATGCTTTCAGTTCCTGTTGCTCGTTTTACTCTGTGTAAGTTATGCAAACAACACATTACATGCACTTTAATTAAATAAATTCTTTAATATATGTGAATAACTATACAAGAATAACAGTTGGGTGCCTCAAATGAATTAGATTACACTTGCAGGAAACTAGGGCTAGTTTTCACATAACTGTAGTGATAAATGGATTACAATTAGACTGTCAGAAAATAGGCTACAAAAGCTGTCACTGGGGCAGTACCCTTTCAAAAAGCACATCTTTGTAAAAGTTAGCAAAAAAGTTCCAGCAAAATGCAATTTATGTGTGAGTAGGTGCATTGTGTAACTTTTATAAGGATCTCTTGACAGAAATGCAATATAATTTACATAACTATATTATCAGTGGTATATTAAGACCTTACAAAATAAACTGCATTGTTTTTATTACCTTAGATTAAGCCGTTTTTATCTACAGACACCGCAGGTCCCCTTACATGGATTAGTTTTAAAGTAGCTCTAAACGGACAAACTGCTCTATAGAGGGCATTTCACTACGTTGTCTTAGACAATTATTTGTTTGTCCATTGGCAGCTACCAAAGCTTCCTAATGCGTTTCGAAAGGGAGCGGTGAGCTATGGACTGAGACATTGGCTGTTTCTCAATGTCAAGAAAGGATCCTCAGAAGCCAGAATTTCGAGAATGCTACGTCATTGACATCTGTCAAAGGACTGTTCCAATGTCGAGGATCCTCGGAATTTCAGCCAAGGACTGAGTCCTACGTTTGAGAAATATCCCATATACAGGAAAAGATGCATATGTGTATCCTTCGAGCTCTTCGCGCGCTGAAATCACCCACAATCCTATGCGCGCATCAGCGAAAGCACACCTTTCATTGACGCAATGACGTGCACTTGCTAGCCTGTTCCATTTACGTGTTCTCCGAATTCTTAAGAGGAGCCTTGCCTAGCCTCTGAAGGAAGTGACTTGTAAGCACTAGTCCTTCCAAGGAAGTATCCTTGACATTGAGAAACGGCCATTGGTTGCAAGTCACAATCTTACCGCTAGATGCCACTAAAAAAACTACACACAGCACATTTAGAGGTATACTCCACTTTCATAAAAGAATTCCGATAATTTACTCACCCGATGTCATCCAAGATGTTTATGTCTTTCTTTGTTCAGTTGAAAAGAAATTAAGTTTTTGAGAAAAAACATTCCAGGATTTTTCTCCTTATAGTGGACCTCAAGAGTTTGTAGTGGAGAATGATGTGGAATGATACTAATTTCCGCATTTTTTATGATTTTCAAAAAAGTTTAATGCCTTCCAGAAAATGTTCTTAAAATAATTATATAAACATACAATATATCAAATGAAAAAACAGACCCTCTGATTTCAAAAAAATTTTCATCCTACCTTCATTTGTTCTCTTTTTATCACCTCTCAAATATGGGTAGATTTCTTCAAAAATAAAATTTTTGAGCAAAAAGCTGAGATAATTTTATTTTTGTGAAGGACTTTTGATAGAGATCAAGATTCAGAGCGATCCTCAAAACATACACAGAGTTTGAACTGTTTGTCCTAAGGGAATACTTCTGGGTTTTATAAGTTGGGTAAGAGCACCACCTGTTGGATAATAGTGGAAATACGGATTACCGGAAAAACGTTTTCTCTTAATTGACGAGTTAACCTGCTTAAAATTTTAACATGTTTAAAATGGTCTGCAAGTGTGCGTTTTACATTTGTAACACATGAACTTTCAATGTTATTGCGTAATACATAAGGTTGTGCTGGCGCGTCACAAGGCTAGTGCAAGATGAGAAATTTGGTTTAAAAGTACTGCGAGTGTAAAGGCTATAATAAAAATTTGAAAAGTACTTTGTTTACTTTTTTAATTTCATAAGGTTTTGAAGTAAGTCAACATAGAAGACCATAGCTAGATAAAAATCATACAGTATTTTCAATCAGCCTTTCGACATGTGACTAATGACTGGTGTGACAACTATCCCTGGTTCACCCTATATAAAGACACCAGGCACCATTTCTGCAGCAGTTTTCTTACACATCTCTCTAATACCTCTAGGTTTTTCTGTCAGTACCATGTCAAATGTAATTGCCCCCAGAACTGTCAAAACTTGCAAAAGACAAACAAACTCAGATGTCTCATTGAAGGGAACTTTATTTCACCCACAGTGTGGACCATTTCAGTTTAATAGTAAATCATTACAGCAATAACAACTTTAATGATATTAATGATAATATGTAAAAATGACATCTCTGATTTGATTTTAAATGAGTTTTTGAGCTATACTAAGGGCTGGGGGTACAGAAGACAAACACCCACACAAACTAGTACTTTATTGCTCTATAAACTTTCAGATATGATTGTTATACCAAATACTGGAGTGAAGTCCCCAGATATAGAAGATGCAGAAAATAATTACAGCTCAGAGGCAAGCCGGCACAATGCAGCGTGCATTCCAGTGGAAGATAACGGACAAGCTAGTTCATGTAGCACATTTGATCTAACATCACCTAATGACAACACATCACTGAAAGGTTATTACAGTGTTACAGTAAGGTTAGCTTGAGGGTGAGATCATCAGGAACCTTAGAACATATAAATGAGGAGAAAAGGATGCAATCAGAGCTTCATAGCTTTTAGCTGAGGGGTAAAACGCACGCCTGTTCAGGGTGGATCATGGAATTGTTTGTGCACTTTTGTTTAATGTAAAGTCAGAAACTGAAGCACACCAGTGTTACACCCTGTCCTAACTAGACGCGATGCCACATGATTCCAAAAATGGGCAATTTGTCCGTTCATACTGAACGCGAAAAAGGGGCGTAGCAAAAAAAAAAACAGCCAGTCAGAACAGTTTTGGTGACAGCAGAGAGACTCGCCCACAGACCACCCCCTCAAAGTAATCAGGACAGAAGTGGTCAAAAGTTGACAAAAGAGACGAATTTAAATACCAGATGTGTCTCTCTCATCCACTTGTGATGCAATTGATGAAAACACATCTTAATACCAAGTGTAGATGTCACAAGGTGACGATCTTTAGGGGCGGAACCAAAGTTAAGGAAGTTTGGTTCCGCCCGGAAGTGTTTCCCACCAGGGCCAGTAAGAAAACCACCGGAACTTCCGGTAGCACCGCGAGAGGGAAATCGGCGGAATTAGACGCAGCTGTGCCTAATTAACGGGAGCGGCGATGATTGGAGGACACGCCGGGCAGGCCAGTATAAAAAGAACAGTTAAATCACAGTTAGAGGCGGATTGTTGACGTTGTACTGCAGTGTTGTGTATACTCATCGGGTGCGTTGCTGGTAGCGGTCCGGCTCTCTTTCCCAGGCTGAAGCAGTGTAGTTGGAGAGATGTTGTGAACCTTAAAGGTTGGAAACCGAACGGATGAAATCGGAAGCACAGCCATAACGTAAGAAGAAAACGGAGTATATGTGAGTACAGACCTGCAAGTGGTTTGTGTAAGCGCTGGAGAGACGCCCTGCTTGGCAGGATTGATGTTTGCCTGTTGTGTGGATCGGAAGCAAAGGACAGTGACATTTATCGTTTACGGTGCCTGTGAGTATAACATTTGGTGAAGGCGCTTTGTACACTAACCTGTATTTTCAGTGGATACCTCCAGGAGAAGGAGGGCGGCCCTACCCCTGTGATAGCGTGGTGGGTGAGCCGAGGAAACATCTGACGGAAGCTAAACACAGCGACAACACCATCAGCTAGAACGAATATTTCCATCAACCATCGAACCTGGGCAAAGTGTAAAGAGACGGGCGTCCTTTATGTACACTTGAGCGTGGTGGGTGAGTCTTTGTGTCGTGGAACTTACACTTTTGACGTGGTGCTGTGTACTGCTGTGTATTGCTGTGTGTCTTGTCAGACAAACCCCCGCCTCCGTACACTCTGTCAAAGGAAGACGAAGAGGTTGCCGGTCTAGCAGAGAATATCAGAATTTATGCTGTGAACACGCTTTAGGTCTACATAGTGAAGCGGTGCTATTTCCCGTCCAGACGTTGGGGTATTTTTGGAGAAACGGCGGTGAAGGACCAAATGATCGGTGGATGTGTGAGTACAATTAAAGGTCACTATTGTTGATGCGTTGATCTATCCAATACTTACTGTTGCAGAGAGTGAGGTGTAGGCACTCCGCCGTCCCGGGTCTCTACAAAGGGGCACCCCTGCTCGGGATACGATCGCCGAGACGGCAGACAGAGAAGGGCAGTGCTCTCACGGCCTGGTGAGACGACGTGACGTGTCCACCCCCCTGTGACCAACGGGCTCGTCGTGAGGGTTCGTCCCCGACGTCGCCAGAAACCTACCGGTTGATCTGACCTATTGAGAGGAAACCACGATCAGTAAGTCCGCCGTACCTACCTTATCCAATTTAAATAACCCCCAAGTTGGTGACTTACCGAAACAGGAGGGCACCGCACGCAGCTGCTGCCTGTGGAGAGAGAGAGAAAGAGAGTGAATACCGGAGAAACGAACAGTGTGAACCTCATACTTACCGTAGGCTGTAACCAGAGAAGAGGTGAGAAAGTCAAGTTGAACTAACTGTGTCTTGTGTCCCAGCTGCTGCCTGTGGAGAGAGAGAGAGAAAGAGAGTGAATACCAGAGAAACGAACAGTGTGAACCTCATACTTACCGTAGGCTGTAACCAGCGAAGAGGTGAGAAAGTCAAGTCGAACTAACTGTGTCTTGTGTCCCAGCTGCTGTCTGAGGAGAGAGAGAGAGAGAAAGAGAGTGAACAACAGAGAAACGTAAAGGCACGTGGGGCGAAGGTCCCCTGCTGAACCGAGAAAGGTACGCAAGTAGCGAAAAGTCCATTCAACAGTCCCACTGATTTTACTCTGCCTCCAGGAAGGAAGAAGGAGGGCGCCACGGATAGCAGGGACCAGGCGTTGGAGCCTGACGTTCCTTTCCCCCGGCGTACGGTGGTCTGCACCCCCGTTGCCCCTTGTCCCTGCCTGCCCGTGGCAGCAGTCTCCCTGGAGGGAGGAGTCAGAGACTATTTAGTTTTAATTGCCCTTTCCCCATTTCCCCACCCTTTTAAATATTTAATAAATAAAGATTTGTTTTAATATTTACCTGCTCTCGTTGTTGTCTGGTCATTGGGTTGGCTTTGGGGACCTCCTCGAGGTGGAAGTTAAAAAGGGGCGTGGCTTAGCCTATTAGCAGCCAGCCCCTTGGGCGTGACATAAACAGCCCCAAAGAAACCCTGGTGGCCTCGCAACACATTTTGCCCACTGCTTCATTTATTATCCTTTGTTATTCGATGATGACACCATGGTAACTGCATAAATGTGCATTCAGAATTTATTGACAGGTCTGGCTTAATAAAAATTTACTTACCGCCAATTAGACAATGTTTTTCTTGGCAAACAGAAACAGAGGGGTTGGAAAATGACTCAATGCACACATTAGGGTTTTCTCGGGTCCATTCGGCAAAAACACATTCATTTTAAATTACCCATAGGCCTTGGGTCGAACCTCTGGAAGTTGGATCTAAGTGGACCTGTGAGGACCTCTACCACAGACTCATCCTTGCGCTTTTTTATAGCTTTCCTTGTGCAACTGCTTTTCAAAGTTAAATCAGTTTCTCCTCTTCCATGTTTGATGATTAATAATCATAATGCGCAGAAGTTTCATTGAATAATATCTCTCTATATGGCAGAGCTTTCAGCTGCGAAGGCGCAAAAATAGAAACATTTGCACATTAGGTTTCACAGAGGCATGCTAAGGACGTCGGCAATTTGGCAAATAGATGGTAAGCTGTTTTAAACAACTTTGAAGAAAATGTGGATGTTAACTTCAGGTGTGCTTGACTTTTAAGCAGCATGTGTGTGGAAACGTCCATAAAGTAACAGTGCGGGGGTAAACGCGTTACCTGTTATAAAAATGTTCTGATTGGCCGGATCTGTCAGCGCGGTCTGACATCGTCCGTTCTAAATGCCGGTGATCCTATATTTTTTCGTTCACACATAGCGCTTACCGGAAAATTACTGGTAATCTTACAACCTGTCTTACTGGTAAATTGGGAGCACTGATTTACCGGAAAGGTTCTGTTCACACATGACATGTTAACTGCAATTTACCAGTAAATTACCAGTAAAGACTGTATGTGTGAAAGGTACTATTAACTATGTATATTTCTCAACATGCTGCTACTGTGACATCATAACCACACATCATTGTTTTAAAGTTGGAAATCTGACTTCAGACATTCTGGCATTTTATTGGACTTTTTCCAAGTAGTTGAATGAAATGCAGGATCAATAAAATTCAATGTGAACCAGACCTTAGGCTGTAGCAAAAGCCTGCCTATGAAGGCTAATGTTATTGCAATCTCTCTCTCTCTCTCACACACACGCACGCGCGCACGCACACACACACACACATTCTGGTTTCCATGTTTTGTGGGGACATTCCATAGACGTAATGCATTTTATACCATACAAACTGTATATTCTATTCCCCTTACCTGCCCCATTCCCTAACCCCAACCATCACAGAAACCTTTCTGCTACTTCACATTTTCAAGAAACACCACCCTGTTTGATTTATAAGCTTGTTTCCTCATGGGGACATCAAATTGTCCCCACAAGGTCACAAAAATACTGGTATTCCTATCTTTGTGGGGACAATTGGTCCCCCCAACGTGATAATTACCCGGCCGCACGCGCACACACACACACACACACACATTAAATTCAAACCTCAAACTATGCAAAACAAGTCCACATTTACACATTCTCAGAGAAATCCTCCTTGTTTGAGCTCTGTTTCACATGTATGGATTTGACCAGTGCGAATTTCATCAAAACTTTGGTAGATAATCCAGCTTTGCGCAGTAATAATTTCTTTAAAAATGTCTCTTATAATCATAAGAAGTCCATGTTTTTGACTATGAGTGTGGATGTTAAAGTAATACTTTCATCCTACCCTTTCATTAACCTTCATATACATTTATTTTTTTTCATTCAAAGTACTTTAGATTTAGCATGTCGCTTTAGGTTTATACAGTAGATCTGACATCGGTTTGATTAATGGTGTTAACAGTGGCTGATCGCTAGCATGGAAAAGCTCCTCTGTGCTTAACTGTGTTTCCTTCTGGAAGCCCCAGGCTTGGGCCATAGAGGGGGATCAATTTGAAATGTAGGCCACAGTTTGGGATCTCCACAGTTAATTAGCTTTCCTTTCAACAGTGCAAAGTCCAAAGAGGAAAGGAGGCTCTGGTTACAACCCACCAGAGCAGCGGGTCAGAGATGAGATATCAAGGTCGCCCACAGGACCTCGTCTGAAGAGTCGCTATGTCTGATGAGGTGTACAGATGCTGTTAGCAACAGGAAGAAATGATACACACACTCACACTATAGTACTTCTCTTAAGAGATCAAAGGGAGGGGTTATGACATACTTGCTATGAAACTAGTGGTTGTTAAGGGTTATCTTCAAACACATGGTTCTTCACTAGTTTGCTTCAAGTGGTAACTCAAACCCTGTTAAAAATACCAGCTAGTTTGGAGTTTTAGATGCTTGCATGCCAGTGTCTTTTTAACGTGATTATTAGCTTTTGTTTTGCAATCCACACCATGCACAGTTGCATGGTTATTAGCGTTTAATTATATGCATTCAGCAGTGTTTTTCCATGCTGCCAATGACCCTTATCAGAACAAACAGGCAACCTATTTTTGGGACACAAGTCGCCAGTTCTCATCACCTTGGAATTATGGGAAGGAATTTGCTAGATAGGTCAGCAGATAGAAGTATTTGACCCTCAGCTCACGGGGGTTAAAGGAATACGGGTCGAGGGAAATCAGGTCTCGCTTTCAACAATCAGGCTGTAAATAGAAAGAGTTTTTTTTACCCCATGCGCTATTTATTGCTAGGCCGAGTGGAAAGATGATTTGTCAGTGTCCAGAACACTTAAATGCTTTTGTAACCTTCCCGAGATCCTTCCTCGGCTTTTTGCTCTGAAGTGAAGTTAACAATATCTGACATAAATAAGTAATGAATCAAAGAGAAAAAAGCAAACACTCAAATTCTCTGTAACGCAGACATATCATTAATCTTGTCCAAACTCCCGTTCTTCACCACTAGATGTAGCTGTGTCCTATCATTTAAAAATTCATGCATGCTACAGTGAGGAGCCAAAAAATCTTTTACATCACTGAATCAAGTGATAAGATTTATGCATGTACTGAGTCTAACTTATGGGGGGATTATAATTATTTTAATTCATATCCTGATGCAACATGACTTATTAAAAATTCAAAACTTGGTTTAAGTTTATGGTGCCCACAAATGTGTACATATTAATATTTCACAATTTTATTCTGCATTCAGAAATATGTCCTAGCTTATAGACTCCTTAATCGCCTACGTCACTATGACGTCACCTCTCTAGCTGGAAGCAAAACATAAGGAAGAACTCATCAGGCGCGCTAAAAGTTTGATGTTTTGACTTTAAAATGTCATCTTGTTGTGTTTTTGGCTGCCAGAATAGAAGGAACAGCACTTTTGGTTCAAAACTAAAGTATTACCGGATCCCAGCAGACATTCCTTCACAGAAATCCAGAAGACAATTGTGGTTGAATGCAATACGGCGTACGGACTAGACGGAGACGATCATAAATAATGCTTGTGTTTGCAGTGCACACTCATATCAGGTAAAATAATCTATGCATATGTACTGGTGTGTTGGTTTTATCTAGTACAAATTAACAAGTTTCTGTTTTATAGGTGAAAAGTCGCCAACCTTCAGCACACTAGCTAGATTAAATGTTAAACAAACATAAAGCGATAGCGCAGAGTCAGTAACTGTACATAGTCAGACAGTTCCGAACCTTCTTCTGCATCCATGTTTAATAAATAAAACGTGCTAGTTTACGCTTGTCAACCATGCATCTGCGCTTCTTTTTGGGTAACCTATCTCTTTAAGCCATGACTAGGCTTTAGTTATTTAAAGACATTTAAGTCGTTTTTGCAAACATAGTTAACAAAAAACATTACCGGTTTGCATCTTAAGACAGAACAATGGCACTGCTATATTTTAAGACATCTAATTGCAAGCTGTTTTCTGGTAAGAGAGCTCAAATACTGTGAGTATTTTAGTCTGGGACTAGACTTATAGACCCCATGACCCCCCATGACCTGTTAAATAAATACAACAGCCCCTTGTCCATGAAATAAATAGGCTGCATTTACATTTCTGTACTTAAATGCAGTCTCTTTCACATAGAAAAGTCCAGCAAGCAAAATAGACCTCAGCCTAAAATCCATACTCAGTCTAATTTTCATGTATTTATATAAATATTTGCCTAAAGGTCATCTTTTCAAGCTGTTATTGCACTCTAACATTAAAGATGAAGATTCAGCATGTCAGTTCTCATGACGATTATTAATTATCACGGGCATTTGTGTTTTGCTCCTGCACATGTGGCTGAATGAGAATAACTCATCATCTATTATGATGTCCTAATCTGCTGTCCACCCACATAAGGCCACAGATAGACACACACACGCAGACAGACACACACACACACGCACAGTGGCATGCACACATTGACTGCTGTGGTCTCCGTGCAGTGGCTCTGATTGAGTGGGAATGATTGTATTTGCTCAGCCCTTCTGCTCCACAGAGATGAGTCGGTGATGTTATCACACACAGGCTGGACTTCGCCATCCAGGTCCATTTATGGCCGTGCGCTTATTTGTGTTTGCCCAGAGATCAGTGTGTTATATGAGATCTCTGTCTATGCATCATGCAGTAACTCCTGCCTCCACGGTTGATGTGTTTGCCACCATCAAGCCTGATTCTCTCTCTCCTGTCCAATCTGTGCTTTTATACCAGTTTTCCCACAGACAGACAGATAGACAGACAGTTTGGTAAATGAATGGATGGATGGATGAATAGATAGATGGCCTATCTATCATAGGTCTTGGCAACATTGGATTTAGACCCCACAGTAATTCAATGCTTAAATTAAGAAGGACATTAACATCAATTTGCACAATCAACCGTAACATATTAGTGTTTCTTCAACCTATAGGAACTTTATTATTGTTTATTATCGAGTTATTTCTATTAAAACCCTCATTATTTAACTTTATAACTATATATGTATGTTATCTCATATTTAAAAAAATCTCTTTTGATATATTTTATGTTATTTTATTATTTTAGCCCATTCTTATAGTTTGTGTAGTGAAAAGTCGTACAATACATACAGCAAATTCCAATTTTTTTGTGCATATTATACACTAAATTATGTCCTTCCTGTTCACTTAATACGGTGCATCTTTTGTGTCATTTTATGGATTGGTTTCTTTTTTTGTCTTTTTTTTACCATTGTCACTTGGGTTTGGGGTTAGTTAACTTTTTGTTACATAAAATAACAACCCAAACCCCAATTCCAAGCCCAACTTCAAGCAACCATGGTTTTAAAATAGACAAAAGCATGGAGAAACCTATATATTTAATAACATACTTAACTCTTTCACCGCCATTGATGAGATATCTCGTCAATTAAGAGAAAACGCTTCCCCGCCAATGACGAGATTTTCCGTCTTTCCGCTATTATCCATCAGGTGGCGCCATTCCGCAACTTTTTAAACCCAAATTAAAGAATTGCCCTATGGCTAGCTGCTGCATGTCCGTGTCTGGTTTAAAGATCGCTCTGAATGGGATCTCTATGAAAAGTCCGTCACAAAAATGGAATTATCTCTACTTTTTGATCAAAATGTGGTGTTTTAGCAGAAACCTACCCATATTCAAAAGCTGATTACAAAAGAACCACTGAAGGTAGGATGAAACGTTTTTTTTTTTTTTGAAAGCAGAGGGTCTGTTGTTTCATTTGGTATATTGTATGTTTATATATTTAAAGAAGAACATTTTCCGGAAGGCATTAAACTTTGGTGAAAATCATGAAAAACGCTGGCACTGGCTGGCAACTTTTTTTTAAAATGCTGGCGGTGAAAGAGTTAACAGACCTATGGCCCTCCAAAGCGCTTTACAATTAGCCTCACATTCACCCACACATTCATACAACAACGGCGGTGTCAGCTATGCAAGGCGCCAGCCAGCCAGCCAGCCAAGGACACCTCGACACTTGGTCCGGTGGAGCCGGGAATTGAACCACCAACCTTCTGGTTTGTAGACAACCTACATGAAAAAAACGATCCCCTGGAAATCTTTGGAAATGTATAGTGTTTTTCCACACTCTTAGAACGGATGTGTTAAATACAACACAATCGGTGTTAGTTTAGGGACAACACATTAAATGCGTTGTCCCAGAATCCACACATCCTTGTGATTATTGGAACAACACATTTTGTGTTACTTTTAACACAACTTTTGTTTTATTTGAACACAAAACAACACATAATGTGATTGAACGACACATAACGTGTTAAAAGCATAACAAAAAAATTTGTTAAAAATAAACACATCCTTTCTTGGAGTTATTAATGAATTGGTGGCGTGTAAGTAAATTTTTTATCATGTTTTTTTTTTCAGTTTTTGAGTTGAGTGTGTAAGGTACCAAAACTAAAGTTATATCCTATCGCTTGTTGACTAAAACATCATTTTGAAATATGTCGACAGCTCTTAGCAACTTTTTTGTAGGCTTGAAAATATTTTCACCCTGCGGGGTTAATTGTAATGCTGTGTTACAACTAACCCCTCATGTGTACAGCACTAACGATATGAAAACAGCTACGTTAGCCTAATTCTTGGCATTGTTTTAAATAGGCTTCACACTAATGATTGCTGGCTGCCAGCAAAATAAATGTGCCTGTCTTATGAACAAAAATAAATTTTGACACATTTTTTGATATTGATTGAATAAGGTCATGTCAAAAATTGAAATAATAATGAAATTAATGGCTAAGGTCAGACTTTGATGCTCATTATCTCAGAATTTGATTTTGACACTTTAGATCTAGTTTTTGCAGTCTTGGTCACTTACAAAGATGATTTTTTTTTTTCAAAATTGTGCTGCTTTTTCTGACATGTGTAGACATTTGTATCCATTTATAATTTAACTATTGTTAGTAAAGGGCTGGATGAATGAATACAGTGTGGATACCTGTCTATTATAGACAGGTATATAAACAATATCCACTTCAAGTATATAGACAAAATAGGATTGAAATATTTTCCTGCAAACTTTATTTTTAGCAAGTGTTACAACTAACCCCCTGCCTGTTACAATTAACCCCACCTACGGGGGTAGTTGTAACGTTTGCACTTCTGTCACGTTTGGTGTAATTGTCCAAGAATGGTAAGTAATAGAAACAAACTTTAAATGTTCATTTGTAGCAGAGATGTGTGTGTTGCTTGTGTAAAAATATTATTAATCAAACTCAAATATTTTTTAATGATTGAGCCAAAACCAAAAAGCTCTCCCCTATGTATTGCACGACTTTCACACTGTGTGCTATATACAGTACGCATTTCATGAGAATGGGTTGATTATTTATATACAGAATTACATCCAAAAATACATTTATCATAAAAACAACATTATTACAACAATTTCCTCTAATAAAGTTTTATTAAAGGCAGTGTAGTTGTTTACTAAAGAAGACAACAGTGTAACTGAAAAGCTTGAAATGAAATATGAGACATGATAAGGTAAATTTCATTTGTAAGAATATTTTTATTGTACTATTTCATGCTGCAATAACTCATAAAAGTGTGAAAGCAATGTAGAGTTAGATCACATTAAATAGTAGCTATAATATTAGCCTTGACAAGAACATTTCGCCAAGTCAGACATTTTTTACAAAAATGTTTAAAATGTCATTTCCACCACGCCATTTCCATCACAGAATGAATGGTAATTTAAAATGTGGCAATGACTATTCATGACAGAATTGTCGGAAATATCAGAAATGACTGAATTCTGCCGTACATCTGCAGCTGGAGGTAAAATTAGGTTAAATTTGTTGTTACAATATTGTCCAACAAACAATGCTAATTCTGATTAGACATGAAAACAAGTTTATATTAAAAAACAATTGTGACCCACCTGAACTGCTTTAATTTTCTGTATTAAAATCACATGAATAAAGGTAAAAATGACTTTCTTAAAACAGAGAATATAAACCTCTTATAAAGCTGAAATGTTTTTCTTATAATGATTCTGTCTTCAACTGTTTACTAAAACTGAGCGTTTAATTGTCCAAACTCCCGAGAAAGTACTGGTAATGCTTAAGGGAAAATCACTGTTACCATGGAAATGGGAATTGCAACAGTAGATTTCTCAGTCTATTTGGAAGTCTTAAGTTTTCACAAGCAAGAACGATTGATTTGTGCTTCTCTGTGACTATCAAACCAAACAGGCACAAAGATCATAAGGACTTGGTTATATAAATAATATTAATAAAACATTTTCATATAATAATGAGCTCTGCAGTAGACCTTCTGTTCAAATCTACAGCTTAAATGCAAATAAAATTCACACAACAACTAAAGAACACTTTAAAGCTCACATAAAACACACTGTTTCTGCTAATCCCATGTTATCTTGAATACCTATAGCTAGTATTGCATCCTTCATATCATCAAAGAGTCTTATTAGTTTTATCAGATTTATAAAAGACAGATTAGCTGTACCACTACTTTCTGAAAAAAGCCAAGCACTGGAGGTGTACCGTGGCCAGAGCGAATCACAAGCATGCAACATGCACATCATCCCAATATCTCTGGATAACTTACGATTCACTCTATGTTTGTGTTTTTTACATTATATCACTTGTTGGGAACAAAACACAGACATTTGATACAGTTTTACTAACTGCCTGCGACTCATGACCCGATTGGGACTGCCCCATTTCAATAAATCCAATGCTAAACAAACACACATGCACAACTCCACTGCTACCCCGGATAAACAAACTATATCTACAGTTCCCATAATGCTGGGTTCTTTAGCTAAAATTTATCTCACAAATAACAAAAATGTGTCTGCTTTTGATTTATGTGTGCACTAGATGAAGTGCCCATATAAGGACTTCCACTGTACTTACAGCACTCGTTACACAACAGAATCAGTAGTCGTAAAAAAAACTTCTAAATACTCTATCATACGTCCTAATGTTAAGCATGATGAATCCATTAGACCCACTTTAAGAGATTTAAAAAGATATTTGTCATGACTGCATATATATATGGCCAGTTTATTGCAGATTCCATATTTTATTTTTCAAAAAATATACTTCATATGTCATTTCCTTTTGCTTTGATATCTCTATCAGAACCCCAAAACCCCCAAGGGATTAAAAACCCTGCATCAATTAAATGCTGAAATTTTGTACAGTTAACTGTTCAAAAAAAATCATAACAAGAAGGAAAACAAAACATCCAATGTAGTGAACTGCTTTGCTAAATTGAACTCCACATCCTCACCTAAAGGCCTTTCTGGTTACGTTTGGTTGGCAGGCTCTTATCTACCAATCGTAAACACTTCTGCCTCTGTGTGAAGACTGTGGGATGTTGTTGCTGCTGTAACTGCTGCTCCTCAGATCAACTGAGAAAACTTCTTGCGGGAATTAAAGACCTCTTGATAACTCCCCACTATCTATCAGATCCTAAAGTCATTTGATAATTGCTTCCCTACAAGAATTCTCCAAATGTGAAATTACATATCATCTCTAATCTTTATGCATCATTGCATACCCCTCATTCTCTCTTCATTTTGTTATTTCCTTCAATAACACTGAATTGGTGAGATATTATTCTGTACAGCCTTTGGAAGAAAGATGAGCTTGCTCTTAAACTTTGAAGAATCTGAAGGTATCTGCTTTACTGCAGGGTTACTGGCGTGAGCACAGCAGAAAAGCTTGCATTGTCATGAAAGGGTTAAGGTGCGGTCTGACTGAAAATGCAGGCTTGTGCGTTTAGTTTTGCATTTCCCAAGTTTAAATTTGGGGAACTTTGACATGCAAATTCGTTTCATGTGAAGACAGGTGACCACTAGATAATCAATACATCAAAGCGTGACTGTACAAGCGTGAAAATAACAGTATTGCACAATCCTATTTTGTGCAATGATAATAAAAGCAATCATAACGGAGTAAGCACTTCAGAATCTATGATGTGTGAATACAAAAAAGAAACACTTTAACATGTGATATACGCTTGCTCCAAGGGTCCGTGTAGAAATTTTGCATACTGACTGCAGCTTCAGGGATAGACATCAAAGTTAAAAGCATTAAATTTGCTATTGATAAACTGACACTGCATGCGCTGCTACAAAACATCCGCCTTGACACTGTTGTTTTAAAATATACGTGACATTTCAGGCAGAATGCTCAGCTGTTTTAATCTAATGCCTGAAATTTGTGTGCATTAGCACAATAAGAGTTGCTAAAATTGTCCTTTTATATGTCTGTGAGTGCTCTGCAATGGACCGGCCATCTGTCCAGGTTGTACCCTGCCTGTGGCTTGAGATGCTAATGAACTCCAGCCCCTGTGACCTTACATAGGACAAGTAGGTTTGGAGCATGGATGGATGATTCCTTCAATGCTCAACCCAACAAAAAAAAACTTATTTTGAGGTCTGAGACACATCAGGATGCATTACTGTTTACATTACTAATGCAAGGATGCAGCTCATCTGGCAGAGCAAACTGATGAAATGTGTGCACTGAAAGCACTTGAAAGCACTGTTGCTTTGGATAAAAGCATATGTGTGCAAAATGTCAAGCAACTCTAAATGCGATCTAATGGCTGTTTTTCGGAGCTTATTGTTGCTGTATGTTTTCATTGTATGGAAATAACTACATCAACATTATGCTTAATTCTTTTTTTTAAATCACACAGATTTGAAAAACATGGATATGTAATTTATAGCATGTTTTCTTTTTTTGGATGACTTCCACACGGGGTGTAACACAGGGTCAAATGCTTAAATGCATGACTTTCATGATCTCGCCAGTAGATGATGCTGTGTCTCTCTCTTTAAGTGATAGGTATTGTTCTGTCAGTCTGCTTGAAAAACCCATCTCAAACCTCTGTCTCTCATTATCAGCTTCTCAGAGTCAAACCAATATGACCGCTGTACATGGGAAGGGGAAGACCAAAATGTTCCTCCCCTCCTCAGTCTTGCTTCAATAAAGATAATGTGAATCAATTCTTGTACGGTCGTCCTCATGAGAATGAGAATTTATGTCTAAATAGAGTACCGTTTCCACTAATGAGACAGGTACATACACCATCACTTGGGGATTTGGATAAGAGAGGTTCTGCCTTAATGAACCCGGAGTCTGCACCGTTGTTCAATGGGGTTTCATTAGAAACTGAAGGGAATTCCAATAAGCACCACTGAGTTGCACGATTCTTTTACCACATTATTACATCTCATTAAGAAGCACAGTTTACCACCAAAAAAAAGGAGAAGGCTATACTGTCGGACCTAAGATTTACATTTCTAGAGTTCGGTGGATAGTGGTAATGAGGAAAGATGACCCCTCGGTAACAAAGAGCCACAGAGGAGGTAAGCAACAGATCTGCGCTTTGACGTGTCCACTGCTTTCACAGGGAAAGACCTGAATAGGACTGAGTCATTACCCAAGGCCACATTAATGCAGTAGTCTATGTATTTTAAAGGCTTTGTATTTTTTTCTTTTTTACTCTCTGAAAGAACACACACTCATATTTGAATCACCTTGGAAGCATTGCTCCCGATTGCTAACTGATTACAGACTGCTTTTATTTTGATATAAACAGAGAGAATTAAATCTGAAAGTGAATGAGTGTAGAAATTAGGCTTTCTTAAAGGTCACATAATAGGCAAATTTTCAAGATGTAATATTAGTCTCAGGTGTTCCCAGAATGTGCCTGTGAAGTTTTAAATACTCTTTAGATAATTTATTATACCATGCTGAAAGAGCCAGTTTTTGGTGTGCAGAAAAACGCTTAGGTTACTCACGTAACCCCGGTTCCCTGAAATAACGGGAACGAAGCATTGCGTCAGTCAGCTGACGCTATGGGGGAAACTCCTGTTTACTCCGTGACTGAAGCCTATTGGTTAACGTCTGTACAAAGTACAGACCAATGACGTTTGAACCCGCGCGCGGGATGCACACGTCCTTATATAAGCGCGGTTCAATCGTCAGGAGCTCATTATTATTCGACTGAAGCGCGCAGCCGAATAACACTCGCTGCGTAGACGTTTGTAGCACGGCAAGAGACGCAATGCTTCGTTCCCGTTATTTCAGGGAACCAGGGTTACGTGAGTAACCTAAGCGTTCCCTTTCAATACGGTTCACGTCGCATTGCGTCAGTTAGCTGACGCTATGGGGGAACGTAATCCCATCACGCCGTGCATACACAACGTACTGAAGTGCCTTACCGGAGAAACACTGCGTGTGGCTCTATACCCGGCATATTCACAGCTTTAAAGCAAATGTGTAAGCACCATATAAATTGTTGACGCGCACACGGTGGGGTTTTAAATGCACCGGGGGCACATAACATAGCACAAGACGGCGAGGTACCGAGCGCGCCGCGGCTGTGCGAGATAAGTAAATTCAGAGTCACGTTGGTGAGCTCGCTGAGCGCACCGTGGTGTACACATAAAACGCATGAGCGTGCATGATTGAGCCAAGAGAACCTGCGCTCGTAGGGCAGGGACGTCTGAGCTGTACAATCTGACAACGTAGACGGCGAAGACCAGCCGGCCGCGTAGCAGATATCAAATATAGATACCCCTGTAGACCAAGTTCATGAAGAAGCCAAACTCGCACAGAGTGGGCTCTATATAGGACATAGCTCATAGAGGGGCGTGAGCCAGTGCGATGGTTTCAACGATCCATCTAAATAACCACTGTTAGCAACAGACATACGTGTAGTGAGTGATCTGCGAAGCTCACGAACGGCCGATCTGACTATAATATGCGGCAGAACGGTTCGTAGTGTGGGATTATACAGATACCACAATAGTGTGAACCAAGGTGCGCCCTCGAGCGCATCGGGATGCATATAGGTAGTATTATAGTGCACAGATCGGTGAGCTTTCCAAGCGCGCCGTAAATGTGTATTGACTATAAATTGCACGGGCACAGGTGAACACTTGAATACATCGTGAATGCATATAGATGAATCAGAGTGTTATAATGCACAGGCCGGCAAGATTCTCAAGCGCGCCGTCATGTGTTCTGATAATAAATTGTGCGCACACGGGTGAACTCTTCAGTGCACCGTGAATGCGTATAGATAAATCAGTGCACAGAACGCGCCGTGAATGTGTACAGATATGATTGATGAACGTAACGGTGGGCACCCAACGCACCATGAACGCACACAGATGAACAACAATGTATGTGTCACAAAGCATAACACATCTGTGTATACAGGTGAGCTTTTCCAAGCGCATCTTATTGTATACCAAAATGTTATAGCGTGTACATGTGAGCTTCTCTAAGCGCACGGTGGACGCATATAATTAAAAACCATATCGTGCATACAGGTGAGCTAATGGGCGCACTTTTAATGCAACAAACCTCAGTAGTGCGCGAAGCAGGGATGTCGAAGCTGTAAACTGACAACGTGGACGGCGGGGACCAGCCGGCCGTGTCACAATTGTCAAATGAGAAACCTCTAAGACCATGCCCATGCTCTAAGACAAGTGAGCATAATTGTCACGGGAGGTGATAACGTCAACGATCCATAAATAACCTGTATTGACAGGTGCTCTAGTGAGTGATCTGTGACGCAGATGAACAGCTGATCGTCTGATGTACGTCAGACGTATCTGTCATACAGGACCTTGGACAGTTCCAGAGCGCTGTGCCTCGGGCACCGTCCGCATCTGAGAAATGACAGGCTTATGAATAAAGTGAATGGCCAGCCGTAAAAGCATGGTTCGCTGTTACCGCCGCCGTCTGCATCTGAGAGATGACAGGCTTGTGAATTAAATGAATGGTCGGTCGTAAAAGCGTGGTTCGCTGTTATCACGGCCACATAGATATAGGTAGGGGAGAGAGCCACCGTGCCTCTGTAGTGAGGAGAAAAGTCTTCCACCCACGATTCGCGGGGGGTTTAGACTTTCAATGTCACTAGACAGAATGAATCAGACTTTGCATAAGGACGCCTCGTGAAAGGGGTCCTAGCAGCTTGCGTCAATGTGTCATAAGGCACGTAATGTAGGTCGTGTCCCACAGATGCCATCTCCGCACGCCCATCGTAATGGGTTAATATTTTGAATCTTGGTAGTTTAAGCATGAGATGCGTATCACTCTGATTGAACATTGCTTATAAAGCGATGCAATGAGTTTATAAAGGAGATGACTCGTCAGCTTGTTCAGGGGGCGAGATCTAAGTCTGGTTCGGTAAATAATGAAACCACCGTAGTTTGCCCGACCGCATTATCACAATAACACGGTCGAGAGTGCTGCAGTGCTAAATCATCCCCTTAATGTACCGTATTCGCAGTAAAAGGTGATTGATATGAGACAAACGGCGTTCCACGCGCCGAAGGCTGATTGCCATCGTAAAGCGTGTTCAACCCACAGCAGATGCTGGGCTAGCTCGTAATGACAGCACTTCATGCAGCCGTGTGTACCTTAAGCATAAGCGTCCCGGCCGTCAGCTCGGGGCGGGACCTTTGCTTAGTCAAACTGAAGTGGACTTATGAACAGAATGCCACGATATTCAGCTTTCTGCGGCTCGTTAGAGGGGTACGTGTGCTTGTCCTAAACGAGATGCCGCGCGCGTCTGACTGTGCGCGCGCTTTGAGCTTTGAAACTTATTGTGGCGGGTAGCAAGCTCACTTGAGGTTGATATTACCCTTAATATCTCCGAGTATTGGAGCGGAGGTGTGAGCGTCTTCGGATCCGCTAATATAAATCAGCTATATGGCCGAAAAACGTCATAAACCTCTCGGCTGTAAGCCTTTGAGTGGCCGTCCGGAGAGGGCGCGATTCAAACGCTTGGAGCCATGCAAAGTCTGAGGCTGTCGTTTCTCTAGGAAGAGAGAATAACAGCCGTAAGACCGTGCTCGTTTGCGCCATCAAAATCGTAGCGGAGAAACTGAGGTGGGCTGCGAGCGAATTTGGCAGAAAGGTGTTAGAGACACCGTACAGTCGTGGGGTGTCAATACACAGTATATGGCCAAACCGGGGTTTTTTCGGCTGCGAGCGAATTTGGCAGAAAGGTGTTAGAGACACCGTACAGTCGTGGGGTGTCAATACACAGTATATGGCCAAACCGGGGTTTTTTCGGCTGCGAGCGAATTTGGCAGAAAGGTGTTAGAGACACCGTACAGTCGTGGGGTGTCAATACACAGTATATGGCCAAACCGGGGTTTTTTTGGCTGCGAGCGAATTTGGCAGAAAGGTGTTAGAGACACCGTACAGTCGTGGGGTGTCAATACACAGTATATGGCCAAACCGGGGTTTTTTCGGCAAGCGTCGATAGAATTATGGACAGCGGGCCGTGTGTGCGTATTACTGATTGCTTGTCAGTAAGGCGATAAAGTGTTTAGAGACACCGTACAACCGTGGGTGTCAATACACAGTATATTAAGCACGGAAATTACTCTTTTTAGAGGAATTAAATACCGCTCGCCACTATAGTGAGGTCGCATAACCGACATTATTACACCGTATGTTTGGATAAACAGCACACAGAAAACATTTCAGGGCAGTCCAGCCGAGGCGCGACTTAACCCTTTCTCCCAGACAGTTTCGTTCTCTGTTGATGCAGCTGTGCTGCGGAGACCAGAGCTCAGCCGTTCAGGTGCACAAGCCTCAGTAGTGACGGTGACCGAACGGCTCACGGAGCAGAGCAGTATGTCTAGGTGGTTTAATGTCAGACTGAACCCATCGCAGAGAGGAAGTCTGCTGTGAGGCCCGCGGTTTTGCCGTTTATTAAAAGGGCAGAAAAACCGGGTATATAAGAATGTACCAATATTCAGCGCACTGATATAGGATGGGACTGAATAAAGGGAGGTATTCGGGCCTCAGTATATTATAAACAAATTCGTTCTGCCTCTGATTCCGTCTAAACCAGAGAGAAATGACCGGGCAGACGAACAACAGTGAGCTATCCGAAGTGAGATAGGCTCAGGCCAGTAAAGCTCTATAATAAGTGTTTTAGCGCTCCAATAGAGGCGTGTCCGCCTTATCGAGCAGACGAATGAGATCGTGCCGCTCCAGGAGGGGAGGGGCATGAAGCTCTCTTATAATGAGTGTTCTTGGTGCTCCAATAGCGGCGAATCGGCCCTATCGAGCAGACGAATGAGATCGCGCCGCTCCAGGGGGGGAGGGGCATGAAGCTCTGTAATCGTTGAACACTAGACAGCTGCATTTAGAGGCAGCGAGCCGTAATACCGCGTGCTAACTAAGCCGTTAAGAGACCTCATCACTGTGGGGAAAGGAGCGAGGGACTCCGCGAGCGTGGAGCACGAGTGGCTGTGCTATGACAGAGAACAGGGGTAGACCGCCCGTGTTTGCTTGTCGTATGCATCCAGTTCTACGGTTCCCCGCTTGTTCATCTCAACAAGAGAGGAACGGCGGGGGGAGCAGCAACACAGACAGAACAGCCATGCTTCGTATGAACGGTATCACCCGATGCACTCGGGGGATTAATTTATGTGCCAGAGATCTCGCCACTGAATGTGAGAGGAGCGAAGGGACTCTGCAAGCATGAACGGTTGCGGTGTGACAGAACACAGGGGGGGTTAGTCCGTGTGTGCTTGTCCATGCATCCATCTAGTCTCATGGCTCGCCGTGTGTTCATCCCGGCGAGAGAGGAACAGCAGGGGGAGCACGAAGCATGGATAAGACAACCAAAGCATAAGCGCGGTCCCGGTGTGGGAGGTGCCAGACCGGTAACGCGCTCGGAGGAAATTCATAGCAGAGAGGCTCACCGAGCCGCTGTGCTGGACGCTATTACAACAGCGCCTGCTCTTTTAGCTTATAGCTTTATATTAAAAATATCGATCTTACCGGGCGGCCGCAGGGGAGACCTCGTCAGGCATGTGTCCGCTGCACAGGGCTCGTACCACGGCAAGCGAAGGCTATCTTCGGTTCTCGGCCGGAAAGCGGCAGGGGAAGACGCTAGACCTGGACTCTGCTATCTTCGGTTCTCAGCCGGAAAACGGCAGGGGAAGACGCTAGGCCTGGACTCCGCTGCAGGGCTTTTGTCAACGGCGAGGTAAGGCTTCTTATTTTTCTTCGGAGCAGCGAGAGGTTCGCGCTGAAGGAGAAAATAATGAGCTCCTGACGATTGAACCGCGCTTATATAAGGACGTGTGCATCCTGCGCGCGGGTTCAAACGTCATTGGTCTGTACTTTGTACAGACGTTAACCAATAGGCTTCAGTCATGGAGTAAACAGGAGTTTCCCCCATAGCGTCAGCTAACTGACGCAATGCGAAGTGAACCGTATTGAAAGGGAACTCGCTGTTCCTTTACTTGCAAATGAGCTTCTGCTTTCCTCTCATTTACTGTTATCTATACCAAAAACATACACAGTTTTTAATAGGACAGTCACCATACTACATTGTTCATAATTAATGTGCGCTAATGAATGATGTAAAGAAGATTTAAAATAGAAATTATGACCTAACTGTGGTCTTTGGACGGTTGTGGGCGGGGCCTGCGCAAAGTGACGTCAGTTTGCTCAGAAAACACCAACAGCTTGTCACATGAGATTGAATAGTGTATAGTGTATAAGTAGATTGCTTCCGGTTCTGTATGATTTATGCTAACATGGTGCTGTTTTCATACATGAAGCCTTTAGGAGCTACCAAAGACGAGAATGTTCAATGTCCAGTGGATATGCTTGTTAACATCTTAAACCTAAGTAAAAGAAAATGTACTAACTTTTTTATACTTTATAGCTTTTGACGAAGGCATTTTCTTCCCACATACAGTAAATTCATAATACTACAAATAACAATAATAAGCTACGATAGCACCGTTGTCTGGTTTGGTCACATGACCTACGACTTATACTCAACTCAACTTTATTTATATAGCACCACTAAAAACAACGATTATAAAACGGGCAGTTCTGGTTCTTCATTCTGATTGGTTGAAACGCATTCTAAGCACGGTTCAGACCACATTACATAAGTATCACTGCGCCACACTGCATGAAAAGTGGGATTTTCGTCCCCGTAAGCGCCTGTAGGCTCCCGAAAATCTCCCGAATTTTCGGCAGCTTTCCTCAATTTACCAGCAGCGAGCTTCGCGTTTGTCTGTGTCACAAATTGTCATAAACGAACCATGACGTAGGTGGAGAGCCCCGCGCGGGTGCGATGCCTCTAATTAGCATATGAATAGCAGCGAAACCTCTGCCGGCCAGTTAGAGCGTCTCTGGCCTAATTAGCATGTGAATAGCAGCAAAACTAGAGTAACGGCCCACTTGAATGTAATCACTCAGTATTGGCTGAAGCCACAACTTTTAAACAAGTAAAATCCCCCGTGAATGGTTGGCAGATGACTTCAAGCCAATCACAAGGGATTTTTCTTGTTTAAAAGTAGTGGCTTCAGCCAATACCGAGTGAGTAAATTCAAGTCGGGCCGTTACTCTAAAGAGGGGGGTTATTGGGCACCCTGGCTCATTATAAATGTAAACCCCAATAATAATAATAATAATAAATAATTTATGTTATCATTTTTTATATATTAATGTCATTGTGCTATGTACTACATTATTCACAACATCAAGGAATATAAGAGAAAACACAGAGGTTTATTTATAAACACACAGCTGTTTATTCAAAGAAAGAGCTTTATTTATAAACACACAACTATGTACAAAGCAGCATAATGTCTCTTATATTGTACTCCAAACACGTCAAAAAGTGCCTAAGATGTTCGGGAAAGATCCCTAAAAATCTTTTTCAAAGTGTTGAAAAAAAACCTCAAAAACGTTGTAAAAAAGTCACTTTTTCACGCGTATATGGTGAGTTGCCCGGTACTTTGGTATCGCCTCTAATCTGGATTGCAGCGTGGCACAGAGCTCGGAGAGTTCCAGGCTGCGAGAGGGCGGTGGCCGCACAATCCATCCAGACACCCCGCCAACAATGCCGTATTCCTCATCAGATATGAGATCTATGGTGGCGCACTTCCAAATGTCCATCTCATCCTCAGCCAACACACTTCGTCTCGCTTCCAGCAACTGTAATACAATCAATAAGGACAATAAGTGACCTGAAAAATACTCACATTGACAAAAAACTGATCTAATATAATAAATCTTACCATTTTTCTTCTGGATCGACTCCGAGCTAAACTTTTCGCATTTTCCGCCTGCGATGCGAGTTCAGGTTGTTTGTATCTGAAACTCCGGCGTACCGACTCATAACACGTCTTACGGGCAGCTGGAAAACAATTAAATGAGACTGGTATTAATAAAAAGAGTCACGGTATAATTAAACAAGAAATGAGGAAAAACATTAGAAGTTATACTTACAAACAATGTCGTCATTCTCAGCAGTAAATCTGGACTTGCTGAAATAGCCCCAAGCAAATCGGAGGTCACGGCTTTGTTATGAGGCCACGTTAGTCTGTGAAAACAAAATGTGTGGGTTTAAGCTCGGATCTATTAACGTATCTATTTCCTTATACAAGAATAAAAACATTGTGCACCCGTCTGCTCTTCTTGGAGAGTTACAAACACAAAACCAAACGTCTGTTACGCTTGTCGACACTGCTGTGTGAGCCGTGACCATGACCTCGCACATGATTGGACGAAGGCGAGAAGCCTGTCGGGCTCCTCCAATCACATGCGAGGTTATTGATATAAGGAAAATCTTGTGAGACGTGTGCGCATGCGTATGATATAAACAACAAACGCGATGTGCCGGAAGCTCTGTGTGAAATCAACACAGTGTGCTGTCAGTTGAAAGATGTAAGTCCCAAGACTGAAGAAACGACCTCGGCGCTTCTGTAAACATTGCAACACTGAAGTGTGTCATACACAGTATTTTGACCACAGAAAGCGCTATTTAAAAAATGGAGTTTGGGAGAAAAAAATCCAAAAGGGCTACGTCAGATAACGTACAGAGCCTGCTGCTACCCAGTCATGAATCCGCTGTGAGTGATGTCCCGTCATGTGTAAAGACCCGGAAGATAACTTTACTGGAGTTAGAGAGATTGGTGAAAGTGAAATGCACTCCGAGGACCCAGAAAAAGAAGTGATTGAAGAATTTGAAGAAACGCACCCAGCGAATTTCAGTTCAGACAACGGTGAGCATAAATACATATTTTTTATATAAGCTTGGCTTGCTTTACGTATGTTATCATTTTAAACAATACTAAAACATATCAACAAGTAAAGTAAAATAAAATCAACAAGTTAAACAAAAACGTTGGAGTTAAATGTGGTTGATTATCACTGTTGTTGTTATTTTAATAGTAAATTATAATTGAATAGGAATATCGCGTTATAATGCATAACGTTATCTTCTGTTTGTTGTTTTTCAGACGAAACAGCAGATGACCAAAGCATTCGTCTTTTCCTGGACATCTCTTGTTGTGTGGTAAGCATGAAATTACATTTGGATATACTAGTATAAAGTTCAATACATGCTAATCCAGAGCTGAAATGGGAAAACCTAACAATTTTCACCCACATGATTGTTTTCCACTCTTAAATTTCTGTTAGTTAACTAATGAAAGCAACTAAAGTATAAACACACTTTATAAAGTATTAAAAAAATCCTAAAATGAAGTTGAAGTGGATGGTTGCATGTGTTTTAAATATGTCCTTTAAAATTTCATAGGATGACTATGTGGATGAAGAGGGGGAAATCCTTGCTGAGGAGCAGAGTGAACCCTATCCTCACATACAAGATGGGGAGGAGCATGGAAGTGATCAGGCCAGAAGTGAAAAACCAGAACACTTGTTAATGAAACTTTTGGGCATGATGAAATTGACTGGTATCCTCCGTGACGACTTCTTACAGTATGTGGGTTGTCCAAAATGTATGACAGTGTACATGCTTACTGAAACCTATGAGCTCAGACGGGATGGTACAAAGGTTTACAGGACTTGTGGTCACATCCCATTCTATAATCACCCACAGCAGAGGTCTGCATTAAGGAAGAAATGTGGCTCTGCCTTGCTAAGCAAGACTACATATTTGAGCAGTGAAGAGTATGTCCATCCAATACGTTCTTACTGATATAAGAGTGTTGTGCAGTCTCTGGGAGGACTTGTTAAAAGACTTGGATTTGAAGAGAAATTAGATGAAAGGCGAAAGCGGGAAATGCCAAAGGGTGTGTTAGGAGATGTATATGATGGACAAGTATGGCAGGATTACCAGTATGTGAATTCAATAACTGTAGTCATGCCACTATGCACAGTATTTGAGCTGTGATGTAATTGCACAAGTTTCCTTGCTTCATTCCCTTCCAGACAGACATTTTGTTGTTTGACATGTTGTTTGATGTTGTTTGCATAGAATGCACAAATTGAGCCTGATTAAAACTCTGTTAAAACAATTAAAATTGTTGAAATAAATTGTTTTGTGTATCTTTTTTTTTTACCTAACATTGGTTATTGCTAATGACATACAGAGATATTCATATATACTGTTGGCCTGGACAAACTGAATCTACTTAAAGGGATAGTTTAAAAAAAATTAGGGAAAAATATTTTGATAGTATTGTGATAAATGATGAAGAAAATATTTTGATAAATGATTTCATTAAACTTAAAGATGATTTTGAATTACTCTGTCCAACATCTCCGCTTAGTTAACTGAGTTGAAAGATTTTCTATTTTTAATTCATTTATAATTATAATTCTCTTAGTGTTATAAATGGTATTATAACACAAAACTCATGAATAAGTCAGTCATTGAATAAACTTGATTCTCCACTGAAACACACACAAAACTGCGAAAAATACAATACAATGTGCTGTTTATGTCAATAAACACTGATCACCTGAACGGTGACTTTCATTAACAAAAATGGTAATTTATCATTTAAAACTAAACAACATGAATAATATTAGAGCAAAAAACCTCTATGACATTTTAACAAATATTTAAGTAGTTAAAGTTCTTATTAGTTCTTAATTCTGTAAAAAAGCTTAAATAATCATAATATTCAGGGACAAAGGATTATGGGTGTAATATATTTTTAAGTATATGTCCAAAACTCAAAATATTAAGTAATGTTAATATCATTAAGACAATATCTGGGTTAACAGTGTAGCATACTTTGAAAATAAATCAATTCAAGCTACAATTTAAGAGTTTGTAATTTGGCTATACTGATACCAGAGATTTTATTAAAATCAAAGTTTAAAACCTCTCAGAATGTCACCTGAGTAAAACTCCCCCAGCTGCTACCCTCATTTGCATTTGTATAGCTCACAGCATGTTCATTTACATGTTAAAGCCTCCCCTAGAATTAGGGGAAGGGGGGACAACTTCAGAGCAAGACCCACGTCAACTTCTGACAACTTATGGCAGTTTTCGGTGTTGGCTGCAAATTGTCATGCGCAGTCGTATACTTGGAGTTTCACAACAATCTACAGTGCCACATTCTGGCGAAAATTCCACTTTTCATGCAGTGCCACTGTTGCTGCGTATTGATTTATGAAAATAAACACCACAGTCTTTAATCATATTTTTAATTTGTCTACAATTGCACAATTAATGGCGATATCCAGAAAAATGTCAATAAATATTGTTGAGTCATCTCGTCGATAAAGATAAAACGTTGTCTTAGGAGTTTATAACTCAAGTTCATACATCCGCTATTATCCACTGGGTGGCGATCTTACCCAATTTAAACACTGACGCATTCACTCAACACTGAAAACAGCGTGTTTTCATCAGGCTCTGAATCCGATCTCTTACAAAAGTTCTTCACAAAAATGGAATTATCTCCGCTTTTAGCTAAAAAATTTGATAGGTGATAAGAGAACAAATGAAGGTAGGATGAAATAGTTTTTTTGTTGTTGTTTGAAAGCGGATGGTCTGTTCTTTCATTTGATATTTTATGTTTATTTAAAGAAGATAATTTTTCTGCAAGGCATTCAACTAAAACTGGGTGGCAACTTAAAAAAAACCGCTGACGGGGAAAGAGTTCTGCATGCTTCCAAGCATATTTGATCATCACTTCAACAGTTGCACAATATAAATGTTAATGTATAAATTAGATGAATGTTGATTTATAAAATAAACACCACAGTCTTAAATCATATTTTCATTGTGTCTTTGCTTTGTCTGTGTTGGTTGGAACTGCGCTCTGTTTCAGTCCCACTTGATTCTGAGGAACTACTTTGTTTGGCGGAAGAGTAATATTTGTACTAATATAATTAAAACTTATTTGTGTTTTATTTTATAAAATCCCGCTAACGTTATGCATATGAAGTAGCCGTTTTATAAACACAATAAACCCCTTGAAGCGTTGGGTTACCAGTGCATTTTATAACAACGATTATAACATTTAGCTAACAACGCCCCTTAGCTGTTATAAAATGCACTGGTAACCCAATGCTTCTTGGGGTTTATTGCTTTATTGTTGACCAAGATGTTGTACATTAATCCATGTATTATTCAAAATAAAATAAAACCAAAAACATTATTTACAATGTAAAAGACAGGACAAAGACATAAAAACACTCCAGACACGGCAATATCAACTACACTTGTAAGCCAAGGGAAAAAGGTATGTTTTGAGTTTGATGTATTTAGGAGCCAGTCCATTAAAAGATACAAAAACCAACATCAAAATTTTAAAATCAATTCTATAGCGTATTGGGAGCCAGTGCAGAGACTTAAGCACATATACTGTATTGGATAAAAAAGTTCTTGTTTTATTAAAATAAACCAAATCATTATGTTAAGGTGTTGAATGCTTGCTGTTTGTACACTGACGTATGACCAGGCCCAAACGGAATCCTTGCCCACAGATTTCCGCGGATTAAATGCCAGTTGTTGACAAGCACACATACCCACGCTTGAGCGTGTTTGTGAGCAGTAGCCGTCATTGACAAGCACTTATTCCCGCACATGTTTGTGAGCCGTCATTAACAAGCAGTTCATAAACCCTACGCGTGTTATTTACAGTGGCCGAGAACACAAACCATTTGATATTTGATTAAATCAAACTTACCGCAGAGTTAAGGAAATCTCACTTGACTCTGTCGTCTATGTGATGCGTCAGTCAGCACTCAGCACATGATCGTTTCAAATCAGTTTACAAGACAAATGCTCTTGTTATGTTTAAAATAAAGTTTACATTGCGTTGTAAAAATGGAGAAATTATCTTGATACGTCCTTGATCTCTCATGGCAAAACTGTGGCAACAATCATATCGTCGCTGACCGATGAAACTCACGTATGCCCAAAACAGTTACTTTTCAGGAAGTGAAAAAAACACTGTGGGCCCTATTTTAACGATCTAAGCGCATTGTCTAAAGCGCACAGCGCAACGTCTAAATGGGCGTGTCCAAATCCACTTTTGCTAATTTAACGACGGGAAAAATGGTTTGTGCGCCGAGCGCATGGTCGAAAAGGGTTGGTCCTATTGTAATTGGAGTATTTTGGGAGTAACGTGCAGTAAACCAATGAGAGTCTCAGCTCTCATCCCCTTTAAAAGCAAGTTGCGCTGGCGCTATGTCTAATCCCTATTTAGATGACGGACTTTGTAAACTGAAAAACTAAGCGGAGGAAGAAGATCCCCAGTTTAAGATTAATGTTAAATAATTGTGTTGTTTTTCACTATTTTTTTATTAAAACCTTTAAAATCCGTTTTCTTTTAGTCATGGAAGTAAAAAGCAGGCTTGTAATTGCTTTAAATGTATGGCTATCCAATATCATCAAAAAATAATTTACAAGTATGTAAGATAAGGTTTGTACTCTAAAAATACTTTATTTGTAACAAACAGGAGATAAAGAATTTACAAACGGCTCTCTGCACGTTTCAGCACTTTGGACAGCGGTTTTTTTAGCAAAGAGTTTTTTTAAGCATTACTTAAAAATGTTTCTCATCTCACCATATCCACAGGTACAGAGTAATCATACAATAAATCCGTGAGGTAGCATAAAAAAAACATTTAAAAACAGACGCATTTGTTTAAAGCAAAGCATTTATTTACTTACCAGGCTGCAGGTGAAGCAGCTCTTTGCGCCTTCTAACGTCTCATAATTAGTCCTCATTTATGTCCAAGAGACTCAATAATAATCTTTTACATTCAATCCTTTAATCTTTCATATTTAAAAGCATTTTTGTGCTGCTGCGCATTCATGTACCTTGTGATAAGCAAACCCGCGTTGTCCTCCCGTGTATAGGCGCATTTTACTAATGCGCTCTTTAAATAACATAAAACACATTGCGCCATTGACTTTAGACTTTAGACCAGGTTTTTGTTGGTCAATGGCGTAGTCTATTTTAGTTGCCTCAAAATAGCAACGCGCCAACAATGCGCCTGAACACACCTTGTTTTCAGACCAGAATGCCCATGGGCGCAAAAGGGGGCGCAAATGCATTTGCTATTTAAACAACGCGGCGCTAAACGTGAAAATTAGGGTGGAAAGTAGCGAAAGACACTTGCGTCGCGCATTGCGCTGCTTTGCGCCGAGTGTAAGATAGAGCCCTGTATTTCAAAAGCAGTTGAATGTAGCGTTGTCATACTTGGTACGGCATCTTTACATGTAACCATATTCTTGCCAGTGTAATGATATAATCCACATTTGACCAAAATTGAGTTTAAATGGACATACATGCATATTTTACAGTAACGGTGGTCGATACGCGTTCTTCCGATCATTAATTAGAATGGCCAAGTCGCGTTTCATATTGACAGATGAATACGCTCAGTTTATTAAATTGCCTACGTCTTAGTTTATTAAATACGCTTAGTTTATTTAATATTAATTATACATTTATTAAATGTCTCTTGCAAACTATGAAGGGACAATGAATCAATACACTGACATGGTAATGCTAGACAGATACTTTGTTTGCACAGTCCTACCGTAATTTTGTCACTCCTAGACGTACGTCTGGCGTCAGGGGGAAACGTTTACCTCGATGAAGGAAAGTCATTGTCTCACCAGGCTATGTTTATTCGGCTATCCAGTGCTGAGCTTCGATGAAACTTCACGAGACCGGCGAGATGCTTCCACAGGGCGGGAGAAACGCGGCGCGATTGACAGCTTTGACACCAAATGGATATTCATGAAAATCAGATGACATGATTTCACAACTTTTCTTTGGCCATTTGATATGTGAAGCATACTGTACACAGAAATGAACCTAGACATTCAATCCGTCGAAAATCTCAAAATCTGCACAATGGACATATGTGGTTTTCACTGGACACTGACGATATGTTTTGGGCTGTTCAAATGAGTTTGTTTATAGTTCACCAGCAAAGGCAAACTCATATTTGATCCGATTGTTTGTTCCAAACCTGAAGATCTGGCAGGAAATTTTATTGTCCAAGTCTATAACAAACACAGCTGACAACATCATGGGAGTCCAGTACATTACAACAGTGTCTTGACTTGAAAAGCCTAACAATGCTTCTCGATCAATTTATTCCTTTCTATGGTGTTTAATGTTGCTCGCCAGAGATGCTTGCTGGAAGAGGGTAAATAAATAAGTATGACTTTGGATCAATGCCGAAGTGAATTAATATCAGTTTCCTTGGAAACAGGGGTATGTGATATGTATAAGAGAGAATACATCTGAGGGGTAAAAGTTTAGTAGTAACATTCACATCAAAGAAGTTTGCTTCCTAAACGATCTTCACACAAAAACATCTAAAGCCTCTTCTCATTGTTGATTGAAACAAACTAGCAATGAACATGCAATAAAACACATTTATTGCATATATTTCATACCTCATTATCTGCTTTTGAAATATCATTGGATAAATTAGGGAATAAATTAAACAGCACTCCAGCAGCTGTGTTTCACAGAAATTCACATTTTGTTTTATTCTCTTCTTTCTGGTTTGTGTATTCACAACTATTATTTGTAAAATATCCATTAAACTGGATGGACATCAGAAGATTCCAGGTATTAAACCCTGGGGTACGGTAAATTCTGGCTGAGGTGTCAGGAAGTGGGTTGATTGCTTTGTCTGCACAGAAACTCTTTTGACCAAAGGCTATAATTTCTGAGGAGACCAGAAGAAGAGAAGGTTGGGAAACGAGGTGTACTCAGCAAATTTTGTGTTGATATTCCCATCCACCTTACCCAATGGCTTTTGCAGGAAACCAGAGCATGATGCAGACTGATAAATGCGTTTCCTGGTAAGCTGCAGGTGCTGTGCTTGCCTGAGTTATGATAGAAGTTGTATGATCAATGGAGAAAAAATATAACATCCACTTAAAATCCGAAATTCACACATGGATGTTTAATTTTGGCAATGAAAAATTTTCAAGGAATTGCATTTGCATCAGCAAATATGAAAATAAACTTGAAATTGTGAACAAACGTCTTTGCTTTTTTAATGTGTAAAAGGTTCCTGACCAACCCGAAACACACAAGGATAGTGGAAGATTTTGAATAATCAGTTTATCTCTAGTTTCACTTCATTTTTTGGTCATGCTTAAAATGACATAGGTTGCGGCAATCTCCTTGTTTCTTCCCCTCTGAGCCACACAAATCTCAGTCTGTTGGATTAACTCTGTGGAAAGGTTATTGGAGGAAGCCTGTCCTTTCCATTTCCTTCGGGGCAAGACATTGGAGATTATATACTGAAAGAAGGAAAAATATTAAACTCGGAGAGAAAGAAACAGAGATATAGATAAAGTTAAGACACCCTGGGGTCCATTCCTAAAATGGCTTATCTGCCTTTTTGAACTGAGCTTTTTTCAACCCCACTTGCATTTATTTTCTGCCCTTGCCCATTAATTGCATCGCCTCTGTCCCCCATGCGACCGTCTGATCACTATTGCTAATGAAGAACAGATGAAAAATATGTAAGTTTATTCCTATCATGTAGGGACTTCAAAGACTCGCTTTTCCCTCACAGTGAGTAGTTTGATACTAGCATTATGATTTGCTAATCCTAATAGTAGAGTATCCCTTTAACAATGAGCCATAAATCTCCTTTGAAGTTTCAAGAAGCTCCAGGACAAAAAGGTTTCCAGATAAATGAGTGAGCCAACCTTTCCATTTTCTTAAAACCACTGTCATCATATCATGCTAACTGCCCACAGGAAACATACTGTAAGTGACAAATTCTTTAAGACTACTTGAATATCTCAAAATTTTCTCTAGAGAGACCTGCTTAACTTAATTTATGCGCAACAATATCACATGTTGTACAAAGCCTAGGATTGAAAGTGATAGATTTCATTATAAACTCCATAAACATTTCTAATGCAATTCTTCCAAGACAAATGATCTCAAAATGTTTTCCCACATTTATTATGTTGTATATTTACTTACTTTATTTTTACATTGTCATCTGTTTTAATTTTCACTTACACTTAAGGTCTGCCACACACATCGTGAAATTGAAACCAAAACATTTTGATTGCCCCCTGGTGGCTGGCTGCAGTTTAGGTTGTTAACACCATACCCCACGGTTCCTCAAATCTTACCCTGGAGGGCCGGAGCTCCAACCCTAATCAAACTTACCAACCTGTGATTTTCTAGTGATCATGGAGACCTTGGATAGCTTGCTCAGGTGTGTTTGATCAGGGTTGGAGCCTAACTCTGCAGTGCTCCGGCCTTCCAGGGTAAGATTTGAGGAACCCTGCCCTACCATCTCCATATAAACAAATGGGATGTGAGCCAAACCTAAAATTCCAATTACACTTCAAACTAATTTTTGCCAATGATGGTCTCTGTTATTTTAGTTATTTCTTATCATATTGATGTACTTTTAAGTGTTTGTTTGGTTTAAGTTAGTTGTTAGAGTCCAGGCGGAAAATTGGCGTTGCCTTGATATTGTGGTTTCCACCTCACGATCACTACTGCGAAGACTCTGGCTCCAAAATATGTTATTGTACCAAGATGTCAGCACCATTTTTCTGATATTTTGGCTTTACTTTTTTATAATGGAAGTCTATAGAGATGCATCGTCCATCTTTTTAAAGTCTATGCTTTTTTTAACGTGTCCTTGTTACAGTGTGACTATACGCTTAAGCAGGGCTTGACAAATTTTGAAAAAATAAGCTGAGATAATTGCATTTTTGTAAAGAAATTTTTAGAAATCAGAGTTATAATCAACTTTAATCATATAAAATTTATTTTCTCAACAACTAAATTGTGAACAGTGAAATTGCCAAGTGGCTAGTAAACTTGGGAAACCACTAGCCACTGTGGCTGGTGAGCAAAAAAAGGATTTTGTAAGTACTGAATAATAATGATGAGCAACATGTAGTTACTTTAGGGGAAAGGATGAGTTGTAGGGTTATTGGCATTTCATTATGCATAATTTAAGTGTTATGTCTGTGTTACAAATCCACTGTAAAATAAAGTGTTATCTTATTATCTGAGACATAGTTAAACTGAGACTGAGAGCTGAACAATAAAGGTTCCTTCAGAGTTCATATGCACTCCATTACACATCAAAACATTAGAATATTTTATCAGAATGTTCAAGACCAGCTGACTTTATTTTTAGTTGAGCTTGAAACGGTTCGCTGCTGATGAGAACTACCATTAACATCTCTGTTGGCTCTTGCTATATCATACAGAGTGGCCGAGCTCTTGTCGAAAGGGTTTCTTAATCACGCAGTGTGAAAACTTAAACCACCTAAGCTTCATGGCACAGCCCACCTGGCACACTGACGTGTTAATGACAGACCATTTCACCATCGGCACCGCTCTAATAATACTCCAAGCTCACACTAAAGTCAGTTCTCCTGACAGTTGTTGAAAGTGTCACGACTGATCTCCAAAACATCAGTCCCCTTATGCACTCTGGTAATTGGCTGGTGTAAACACAAAACAAAACCCTCGCCTCCACTTCTCAGTTCTTCATCCTTCCTCTTATACATCAAATACACATTTCTTGCCTGCAGAGGTGGTGGGTGGATAGGGGGTAATTGGCTGGGTTTCAACGAGAGACTGGTACCCACCCCGGATACGCTCTCTCTTGTGACGTAGGCTCGCTCTCTCTGAAGCACCCTGTGGAATGGTGACGAACTCTCTCACCGCCTTCTCGGTCAAGTTCCACCTCATACGGCACTTGAGTCATGCTGAGGTATTTACGTGGCCCTCTTGAAGTTGGATATTTTTGGCTCCTTGACATCTCCAGCCTCGACTGCTGAAAATGAAAAAGTACTGTTGGTCATAAAGTGTTAAACCTCAATAAATCACAGGTATTAGTGCTCGGCAGTGAAAAGGAGATTGTAAATTATCTTTTCGAAACCATATGGAGGCATTGGTTCCTTTATGCAGCAGATGTTCTGGCCCAGACGCCTTGTTTGTTTGGTGAATTTTAAAGGCAGTTTTCTCCTTCATGCTCTTCTTGGGTCTGAGGGCGGTACGGGTGCAATGCCGTTGCTGTGTGGATTAAATAAGGCTCTGCACAAATTAGGACCCTTACAGCCTGTAATGAGTCCCCAGGCAGATGAGTAATATATTGGCCTGTCTGTCACTTGGCTAACAGAGCTTCATCTCTTTTAGCTTCAAATGGCTGACAAATGAGCCATATCTATTGGCAAAGTGCGATGCGGCTTGGGCACCGATATTGAGATGCTCTCTGAACCTTGGACCCAGCCCAGTGGTGAACACACTGTGACTAAATCTGGTTCTCTTTGAGCTACAATTATGACTGTGTGGGAAACCTGATCCACTTCATTAGCAAACTGAATCCTTTGTCTTCTGGGACTTTCACGATTTTACTTATAGTACCGGCTCATTCATGCCTACTTATTGCTTGTATAATATGACATCTGGGTTTCCATAAACCCTAACTCCCACATTACTCAAATCTTCTTCATGTTTTTGCCCTTTTTTCCATAGTTAATAGATTCCTCAAAGTCTGTCCAATGTAGGTCATTTGGGTAGCGTACTGCAGTAGCATGTGGCATGCAGGCGTCTACCTGAGCCCTCCATCTGGGCACTGCAATGTCTCCGTCCTCACGGGACTAACCCAGATCTTGGCTCCTGCACTCGGTCACTACGGCAACAGGCGTGACAATTAGCATGCCCTTAATTAAGTGGCAACCGCAGTGCATCGTGCCCACCTAACACTCTCATCCACCCACACACATATTAAAATCTCACTCCTGTAGCTCGGATCACACGTGCTGGTTGCTGGATATTCATCACCATCACCGACAGGAGTATTCACATCTGAGCATCGAGGGCCGAGGGACACAGAGGAGTAGGCCTCATTTACAATTGTTCAGTTGATCACAATGGCTGCTTACAGCTCCAGTACTGTTCTTGGGAAAGAGGAAAGACCTTAATTATAACACATGAGAGATGGGGAAAAATGCAGCTAAAGAATGGTTTACTCTCGGTTTTCACTCTGTAGGGATTGCAGTAATGAAAAGATAGGAAACAGTAGGTGGATGACTGTAATTTGATCTTCTAAGAATCAACACCATGGCAAGATTACTCAGAAAGTGTGTGATTGGTGCTATTACCTGACTGGTCCTATGGTGATGCACCAACAGGGGTTGACCCTAAGGGTACAAAGCCTTTTAATGTGTCACATTATTACAGACTGTATCCTTTGAGAAATGGCACAACTACTCCAAAGATTTGTTTTATCTCATTTCTAAAGATAGTAGAGCCACAGAGGTGCCAAATTAATTTCCAGAGATGTACAATTAAAGGAAGATATGAAAATTTCCTCATAGTTTATTCACCCTACGCCATTCCAGAAATATGACTTTTTCTTCAGCTGAACACAAATCAATAATTTTATATTAAAATGCAGTCATGGAATCTTCTCATTTGAGAGACAAACTTTTGTGGTGAATCAAAGTGCTTGTGAGAGAAAACTATAATCTTTTAAAGGGCACATATTGTGCCCATTTTTACAAGATGTAAAATAAGTCCCAGGTGTGCTTAGAATGTATCTGTGAAGTTTCAGCTCAAAATATCCCACAGATCATTTATTATAACATGTCCAAAATGCCCCTCTTTGGGTTTTCATGTGTGTACCATTAAATGCAAATGAGCTACAGCTCCTCACTCCCTTAACAGACAGTGAGCGTTTTGGCTAAAAATAGATCTGATTCCTGTAAATACAGTTTGAGACAATGGTATATGTAGCTGCATTAGTGCTACAATATGCTTAAAAACCCATTTAGAAAAGCTTTTGTGAAATTAACCAATCAGTCGTGGTCAGTGTCCATTTTTGTGCGACGTCATAATAACGAGAATCAAAACTGCATGTTTAATGAGATAAAAAAGGGAGAACGGTATTCCTGTACATCTGGAGGCTGCAGTTTCAGGACCGCAGCAGTTCTAGGACCGCAGTTCTAGGACCACAGTTCTAGGACCCTACTTTTTTGTGACAACGCCACCTACCGCACTGGATAAATAAAAACACAAATTTAGGATGGACGGCATTGACAGCAATCAGACTGTGATTACCGATTTATTTAAGTTTTGTTTTATAACGTTTAAATGATGCAAAGTTTACTTACCGAGAACTGCTAACTATTAATTATCACGAATTAAGAATTCGTGTGCTAGTTTTGTTAATTACTACGACATTAGTGGCCATGATTTCATAAATCTGTGTTTTTTCTCTGATAACTATTTCAGTGAAGTGGAAGAACTTAATAGAAAGATTGAAAAACAATCGGGGAAAGAAGGGAGATCATTCAATTGGTGGGTATTGCTATTTTGTACTTACAAATTTCGAGTTTGTAATTAGATGTCAGTAACGTTTCTCTCTCTCTCTCTCTCTCTCTCTCTCTCTCTCTCTCTCTCTCTCTCTCTCTCTTTCTCTCTCTCTCTCTCCAACTCCATCAGTACACAAGTGTTAAATCAGAGATATTTATTTCAGGTGAACATTTTAACTCTTTCCCCGCCATTGACGAGATATCTCGTCAATTAAGAGAAAACGCTTCCCCGCCAATGACGAGATTTTCCGTCTTTCCGCAATACCGCTATTATCCACCAGGTGGCGCCCTTCCGCAACTTTTTAAAACCGGAAGTATTGCCCTATGGCAAGCTGCTGCATGTCCGTGTCTGTTTTAAAGATCGCTCTGAATATGATCTCTATGAAAAGGCCGTCATAAAAATGAAATTATCTCTGCTTTTTGCTCAAAATATGGTGTTTTTGCAAAAACCTACCCATATTCAAAAGCTGATTACAAAAGAACCACTAAAGGTAGGATGAAACGGTTTTTTTTGTTTGAAAGCAGAGGGTCTGTTCTTTCATTTGGTATATTGTATGTTTATATATTTAAAGAAGAACATTTTCTGGAAGGCATTAAACTTTGGTGAAAATCATGAAAAACGCTGGCGCTGGCTGGCAACTTTTTTTAAAAATGCTGGCGGTGAAAGAGTTAAACAAATGTTTCTTATTTTGCCTACAGCCATTGTGCAGCAACTGATGGAAAAGGGGGGGCTTTTTGGTGCTGTTGCATTGTTATTGCAAAAATGACATATAAATATACATTCTTGAATCATCCTTGAGTCTTGTCTTGCCTCTCTACAACCTTTAAAACATCTGGCTGTAATTTGGGCTACGTTCATACTGCAGGGCTTAATGCTCAATTCCGATTTTTTGAAAAAATTAGATTTTTTTGCAAGGCCGTTCACATTTCCAATTTAATGCGACCTTTTGTGATCTCCTGTGTGAACGTGAAATGACCCAGAAGTGACCCGCATGCGCATAAGAGTACTCAACGGTCAAGGACGTCACTTGTAAGCTAATGTTAAACATGGATGTCAACAACGGTGTAGTCAACAGTGGAGCTCTTTTTGCAATATTAAAGTTATTTTCCCAGCGGAGCCAGCACAATTACAATCTTCTAGGGGTGTCCTCGACTAAGGATTTACATATTCCAATCAGAATTGTCGAATCTTTCCATAGTCGACCGATAGTAAAATCATATGGTTGTGTGCGTGGGTTGGGAGGGGGCCAGACCACGTACAAATTGGCAACTTTAATTTCTTTCACAAGCAGCACAGAAACAACTTTCTGATAAGGTGACCAAAACTGTATTTCAAGTGATGAACGAATTCAAAACTGACGATGCATTTATATATATGTTTTTTTTTAATGTAAAATGTAAGGTAACATTTGTTTAATTATTCCTCATAACATTTTAAAGCCACGATCTACAGAACATCACACAAAAAACATTTTGATAACTACACCTAAAAAATAACAAAGGGGATCCTGCCTTGGAAACTCCGGCTACAATTCAGTGTTTTTATATAATTTGGAGATTTAGCGCGTCAAAGCAGTCATGACAAAAAAAACGACAAATGAGAAAAGACAAATAATTTGTGTTTGTTACTGTAAATGATAAAAACTAAGCTTTATATACAATTCATTAAACGTTAATTTATAACAAGAAAAACACTGAAATTAATGATTTTATAGACACTTCGCGTTATTATTTAGCATAGAAATACCTGCTTCCTTGCTTTGACTTTGATCATCTCTGTATTCACTTTAGATACAGAAAGACCTGATGATATTATTTATTTCAGGAATCTCTTTGCTATCATTTGAAAGTGAACACACGAAGACAGTCGTGTCAGGCATAAATATAGGTTTGGTGCAGATATTTTCCGTTTCAGCACCGAAATTTAAAGAAACGGCTTACCTGTTTTGTAGTTTAACTTTTGACAAAATAACCAGTTTGTTTTAACTACATTTTAAAAACTTATACCCGTCGAAAAACATCCGTTTTTTAATGTTTAGTTTGATGAACTCCTAAATATGAGACGAAGAGCACCTAGCACGTTCGGCTAAATTGCATGCGCAAGCATGGCCAGCACGCAATAGCGCAACATCGATACAACGAAAAGCAATCCAAAATTTACAGACTTAAATTAGATCAGAATTTACGTTTATTATAAATACAATTTTTTTTATAAAATAAGGTTAGAAGTAACAAAGTGCAGAACAAATGTGCAAAATGCCTCAAGTGCACGGAAACAAAACACAAGCCAAATAGATAAATCAGATAACCCAAAGTGATTTATAAATAAAATAAAGAAATTATTAAAAGAACGAAAGTATAGCCAGAATTGCCAGCTTTGTCTTTTCAATGTAGAAACAAAGAGGCAATGGTTTATAAACATAGAAACCTCTTATGGACGTGTCGACCGGTCACAGGGGTTGTTGGATTTATAAACGCATTTTAAAAATATTTATTGAAAGCTGCTACTTCACATATTATTCGCAGCATTATAATAATATGCTATATATTAATATATTTGGAGAACGCTGTTATATGTGAAATCATATAACGTGTGCACCCATACGGCCAAAATTTAATGATGTGGAGCAGTGTTAGCAACGTCGCCCATGGTTGTTGTTTATCTTATCGTTCTTGCCTACTTCAATGCAGAATTATGACGTTTGTAGCGTATCAGTGACGTACGGGTCGGATCCATGTGGCCTGGCCGTTCAGACGAAGGTCGCATTTCAAAAGATCGGATACGTATCGGATTCAGGACCACATACCCAAGTGGCCTGGGTCACATTTGAAAAGATCGGATCTGTGTCGTTCAGACTGTCATGAAAAGATCAGATACAGGTCGCATAGGGGCAAAAAAATCGGAATTGGGTCGTTTCAGACTGCAGTATGAACGTAGCCTTAGTGACTGCATGTACCGATTCCATTTTTATTTGACCTGATAATGAGCTAATTAGTTAAACTTGCGTTTATATGTGGTACTCCACTTTTTCAGTTGTTTAAAGATTGATATGCACTTTTCCATTTATATTTATGTGTAAATTCATGTTTAAATTTAAAATTGTGACTCATAGCACACTTAGTAATGATGCATTTTGAATAAAATTTGCTTTGTATGAGCTTCGCTATTTTGACCCCCATATACAGTAAGAAGATAACATGACAGAATTTTAAATACAAAATCATAACATATGTGTGTTGAACAAAGTCATATACATCTGCAACAACATGAGGATGAGTAAATTATCAGAGAAATGTAATATTTGAGTGAACCTACTACTTAAATAATAGCTTTTATCATTTAGCTGTTTGGACTTTTACAGGTACTGAGTCTGAAAGGTTTACTTTTGATATTTATGTTCAAATTGTATTGTAAGCTTTTGCATATTTTGAATATTCCATTCTGAACACCTTGTCATATGAGGTGTCTAACATCCAACAGTGCTTTGCAATAGATCATTCTGAGGGAAATTCAGATGGATTACGCCATGTTTCCTACAAAGTCGTGCAACACTTTTAAAATTGGTCTTTGCTGAAATCTGAACTTGGTCTGCAAGTAAATGAACCCGCTTTGTGCCGTCGTTTTGTGCTGTCCATTGGACCGCATAAATAACTGATGCACACTGTTTAGGTAATGCAGTTTTGTCTGCTTCTAAAATGTTTAGCTCCCCATAACCAATATTTTATAGGACAGGGGTATTGAAGGGACCAGTAGGATTTTAGCTGGAGTGATAGCACAATAGAAAATCGTTTTTCCCACAAATATGCCCGTTTATCTTTTCAGACTGAACAACAAAGTTTGTAACTGCTACAAAGCTGCAGTAGAACTGCAGAAATAAAAACAAAATAAAAATCTGTTCATCTGTTTATGAATAAATAAGAATTAATTTGGTATGCATATATTAAAAACTAAACCCGGAGTCTGACTACAGGATGACCAGTGAACAATATAATACTTTGTCACATTATATACACATATATACAGCCATAACATTATGACTATTGTGTAGGTCCCCCTTTTGCCAACAAAACAGCCCTGACCCGTCGAGGCATGGACTCCACTAGACCTTTTTGTCTGAACCAGAATTCACCTTTTCATTATTTCAGCTACAGTATCTTGTCTGTTGGATCGGACCACACGAGCCAGCCTTCGCTCCCCACATGCATCAATGGCCGCCCATGACCCTGTCGCAGGTTCACCGCTTTTCCTTTCTTGGAGCACTTTTGAAAGGTACTGATCACTTCAGACCGGGAACACCCCACAAGAGCTGCAGTTTTGGAGATGCTCTGACCCAGTCGTCTAGCCATCACACTTTGTCAAAGAGCCTTACACTTGCCTATTTTTCCTGCTTCTAACCAGTGTTGTTGAACGTTACTTTAAAAAAGTAATTAGTTATAGTTACTAATTACTTCTCACAAATAGTAACTGAGTTAGTAACTCCGTTACATTATTATAAAAGTAATTAATTACCAGGAAAAGTAATTACTGCGTTACTTAAAAAAAAAAAATAACATTTCAAATAACTTGAATGCCCCATACAAAATTAAATATGTTAAATTAATAAAATGGATACTAAAGAGAAATCACTAATTTTGTGGCAGCATGTGACGATGTGAGGTGCTTTATTAGATCAGAATTACTTGCCACAGACGTGGAGAGACTTTTTCTTCATGGGCATAAGTTGCGGATTACACAAACATTCCTGCCTTTCACCTCAACAATGGAAAAGTAGTGCTTTATACTTCGTGTTTGCGACCGCTACCTTTGAGCTTGTTGTACTTGCCATCGCCCAGTCGCCGGTGTTTTCGGAGTGATTGATGCGCGATGACCGGGCTGCATGTCTGTGCTTTGAGATGGGGCACAGTCAGCAGCAGCACCGCTGCTCGTTGAGAAGAGAAAACGACGCGTATTTTCATGTCAGTCTACAAAAGTCTCCAACCACGCCAGAAAAGATAGCTAGATTTGTCCTATAAAGTCGCTAAAGTGATAGAAAGTTGCTAAATCTAGCGACAAAGTGAGCAAGTTGCTCAGACTTTTGAACACTGCTGCTCGCTCCTCTGACTTGGACTGCGCGTGTGGGCGGGCCTTTTTGTGAACTCTGCCTCTGGTTGGCTACCGATGGAAATTAAGCCAATCATCATCCGTTATGTTTCTCCCAACACACACACAAGAGAAAATCAGTGTTTGGCTGAGAGAGTGAGCATACGCGGCTGAAAATCACTACAGTAAGATCAATTTTAGTAACGCGCCGCATTTTAATGTCAGTAACGATAGCGGCGTTATAACGGGGGAAACAGTAATTTATTTGATTACTCGTTACTGAAAAAAAATAACGCAGTTACTAACGCCAATTACTTATAACGCCGTTATTCCCATCACTGCTTCTAACACATCAAATTTGTGTCAGGAAAAATGCAGGAAAAGCAGGAAAAATTGGGACATTTAGCATCAATGTTTGATTTCAAACTTTGACATGATCTTACTCAGTCAATACTAAAGAAATCAAGTTTATATTTTTCACAGAATTTTCTTTACATTATGTAGGATGATTTCATGAAGAAAATAGTACATCATAAAAATTACTTCAGCTGGGTTTTTACAGGCTTGTTCACATTTATAGCAATGTCTCCACTCTTATAATCTGTGATATACTGTAATGGTTTATCATAAACTTTTTTAATGTTCTGTAAGGTTTGGCAACAACTCAAAGTCAAAAGTTAGATCAGTTATATATTCTGATGTCGTAATTATTGATTTACTCTTATTTTGATCATCTCATTGTGTTCAGTTAATGGCTTCACCATTTCAGAGTCCCACCGAAGAAAAAGAACAATACCCGAACAAAACAATTGAAAGGCTATCCTAAGGCTAGCACAGTCTGAAAAAGAAGAGCATGAAAGCCAAGAAAGTCTATTTAATAGTTTTTTGAAGCAACAAAGGACATTTGTGGTCAGCCTCTTTGGTTTTGCTAGGTAGGGCTGCATGCAGATGGAGAGATCAATCCTTATTATCCCAGCATTGACCGATAAAGAGAGCCTTTAGAAAACCTTGCCTATTCTCATGAGTAAATTAAATGGCGCTTGAGTAATGTGAAGGCCTTTATACATGTGATTTCTTCATTATTCTACATGATTGCATTTTAACTTTCCCTATACAGAATATTAAAAGAGGCCTGAAAGAACTTGGACAGTTTTGGTCACAAAATGTAAATGTATGACTGACATTACATTACCTAACGCAATATCAATGCAAGTGTCATGAAACCAGATGATGGCCAAGCTTTTCTTAAAACTAATACATTTTTAGGATATTTTTGCAATTGCATTTTTTTCAAGGTCATATTTAGTGGATGAACGTAAGTTCCCCCTCACGTTCATGCAGAAGTTGCTTGTCCATGCACTGTCAAACACTAAATAATGCTTCTGGAAAATCCAGCTAAGACCAGCATAAGCTGGTAGCTGGTTTTAGCTGGTTTAAGGTGGCAGTAGGTGGTTTAAGCTGGTCCTCTTATCCTGGCAAAGCTGGTCAAGCTGGTGGGTCAGCTGGTCTTCCAGCCTGACCAGCTAAGTCCAGCTAGACCAGCTTAAAAGTTGACCAAAAACACAGCTAGACCAGCTTAAAAAGTAACCAAAACACAGCTATACAAGCTTGCTACACCAGCAATACCAGCTAAAACCAAGCTGGGAGACCAGCTAAAATCAGCTCACCAGCTTATGCTGGTCTTAGCTGGATTTTTCAGTAAGGAGTAGCATATTTATTATAGGTATGTATAGACGGTTTCAGCAGCAACAATAGTTCTTGACAAATCCGCACAGCATTGATCCATGCTCACGGTCTCCCCTCATCATTTGGAAACCGAAACATTTTTATTTTCCACATGGTATTTATTCCAGAGATCACTTTAGACACTAGCCAGGCATGCGTTTCCCAAAAGCAACTATGGTTGCAAGTTCTATCGTACCAATGATGTTCAATGGTAACAATGAACACAAGTTCCCTAACAATTCTTTTGAGAAACAAAGCCCTGACCGATAAACAATCATAGATCAAAAGTTAACTTCAGGGCCAGGCGTGTAACCGTGGCAATGTGCAATGTAAAAATTATATGTTGGATTTACTTAAAATATATATGCACCATTTTTGCACCATGCTTTTTGAGTAAATTCAACTTGAGGAGATTTTAAGTCAAAATAACAAGAACATGTCATTATTTTTACACAAATGTTTGCGTTTACTCAATCTTCTTAACTTAAACAACATGTAACACCAGTTTACTTAATTTATAATGCTCATGTAGACTGTACTCAAATTGTTAAATTCATGTAACTAACTGTTCACAAAGTATACCAATGCACATTATAAGAGCATTAAAAAAGACTTCTGTCACGATCCTTGCCTGTTCTCATCATCATCCACACCTGCCAACTATTACCCTCATCATCTCCCGTCTATATAGACTATGTTACCCTGTATTCTGGCTGGGTTATTTTTGACCCATAATGGTAAATATTGGACACACACACATCCCCCTGGGTTAAAATTGACCCAATGCTGAGTTGTTTTAAACCAGCTGATGGCTTAATATAGCCCTCCCCATGGTTGCATAATAACAACCCAATATTGGGTCATTTTTAACCCAGCATTGGGTCCAACACCTCCTCCCTATGTAAAACGAATCCCGTCTGAATAGTACTTTAGTTGTTGAGACAACAAATCACTTTTTACAGTGTGCGTGCATCTGTTGAAACTATCTATTTCAGGCACAACATTGTCAGTGCCGATACAATCCAATGGCAAAATCCATCTATTTTACTAGGGGATAATTCGTAGACTCATTCGTACATTTTAGTACAATCTTCTTTTGCCCCTGTGTGTGGAATTAGTTTTGTTTTATTCATGCGTTTTTCAAATATTCATATGTGTTTGTCTGATCCACATCATATGATTTCATACAAAACTGTCAAAACATAAAATAGGTAAATTTTTCCATTACATCAGGATGGCAGTGCATGAAACCCATAATTGTCTTTTTGTGAAAATTATGTTACATTTCTTTAAAATAAACTCTAAATACGTTTTACTTAAATTATTTTATAAAATGGGTTTTCCAAAAAGAGGTTTGAGAAAAGAGGGTCCATTTAGGTGACTACATTACAGTACATACTATGAGTAAAACGTTTAATTTGATCTATTTTACAAACCCAAGCTGTGATCTTGTGAATAAAGAGTATCACTCCAGTAGCCCTGATCATACCTGCCTTCATCACAAATGCCACACAGACGGCTGGTTTAATTGTACAAGGATATGCTGACAACAGTACAAGTGTTTTTCTCAGTCTCATTTCCATAAGCTATTGTATGTTTTATTCAATTGATCTAATTAAGAGTATCTGCCCTGAACATTTGCTGAGTTTGCCAACTGTAAACGTGTATGTCATCTTATGAGTGATGGGTTTATACACGAAAGTGTTACAGTGGCAAGCAAAAAGTGCCCTCGGGGCGCTGATATTTACAGAGTAAATGCTATGCTGTTTTACAAAGAGCCGAGGTGGCTTTGCTCCTTTTAAAAATTTGAGCAAAATTTGTAGGGCAAACTCACAAGATGGTTAAGTTTGCAACAAGATTGCATGTTGCATTGAAGAATTAAGAAAGTCCATCATGGCCCTGGGTAGAGAACATGCTTTCAGAGCATCTTGAAATTGATTTTGAGATTTGTGAGACGGAAATAAGAAGCAAGCCGGAGAATCTTAAATGGAAATCTTCTTTAGTTGTCGGTTTCTCAAAGTTTCAGACAGCAGCTGCAAGCACACGGAGGACTGTTGTAGGCCAGAGATGGTATCTTGAATTGCCTCAGCAGAAATACAAACTAACAAACTGAAATTTGTTAGAAAATAAATCACACAGAACTCAACCCTATAATCTATGAACCAAAAACATATTTGATTGCAAAAGGGGTAAAATGACCTGTATTGGATTTAAAGGTGCAGTAGAATGTAAAACTGTATTTATCTAAGCATAGATGAATCATAAGGGTTCTGTACAAAGTAATGACATATCGTGAGGCTCAAATGCATTGTTGGAAAACATGCTAATCTCAACATAACACCGAATGTTATGTTACAGTCAAGATGTATGCCACAACATTAAATTAAGTACAATGTTGTTACAATTTAAAAAGTTGTGACTGCTGAGTTAGCGCTATATGCTAGTTAATGCTAATAATTAGGCTGAAGTTCTAATAGGTCCCGTAAACACTGCATATTAATCCCTGCTGAAAAAAACAATAAAACCATTACAGAAAATTCTAATGGTTTCCATTAAAATACCAATAGGAACCATTAGCTTTTACCATTAAAACCACTACACTGTAGTGAGTTTTGGGCCATATACCATTAGAACCAATACATATTCCATTAGAGCCAATACATAGAACCAATACATACCATTAGAGACCAACAAAACCCAATACACCGTAGTGTGTTTTGGGCCATATTCCATTAGAACCAATATAATTCTCAATAAAACCATTAGAATTTTCTGTAATGGTTTTATTGTTTTTTTTTCAGCAGGGAATTTGGTTGTCACTTCACCTTTTAATGCTTAATCCTGTTCTGTACACACACAGTTCAGTAAATTACGTGAGTGACAACCGCATTCTACAGCCGAATTAACTTCCGCAAAATGCAGGTAGGACAACCGGATTTACAGAAACTCTGCATAGTGTGTACATAACCGAACTGAACAACTAGTAGTTAATCAAGTGTTTAAACGTGCATCATAAACATGACAGGTGTCTCTTCTGAAAAAATAAATGCCTTGAAGGGGAAAAAGTCTTCTGTATGTGCGGTTCAGAAAATGACAGAGGCACGACCGTTTGCTGACTAGTGCTGCCAGATCTTGCACTGAAAAAACAGCGAACAAAAAAATCCAATAAACCGAAATAAATCTAAATGCTTTACCTCAAAGACCAAAAATATTGGGAACGGCACCTGCACACTACAAAAAAGACAAGGACCTGGTAACACTTCAAGAACGCGCGCTGTGAAGTAGCCTCACAAAAGCGTACAATACGCAACGCCAAGATGGAGGTTAATTGCAAAACACAATGCTGTTAAATTATTTTGGTCAAAGCTGTGAGTGATAAGCACGCGAGACGGCAGAACGTTGCTATGGTTATTTCTGTGTCAATCATCACATTTTTGGGAGTGAGTCTTGTTCTGTACAGATATGAAACCAACATTTAGGGGATTCACTCTCGCATTTAAATGCGGTTGTCACTCCCGAAAGTTAACTTCAGTGTGTACGAGACCATATTGAAGTTACTGTTCCGTTTTGCAGCATTGTGGGGAAACAATCAGACCTCCCTTATCTACTGAATGTAGCAGGCAGAAGGAAACATCCACCTGTAGAAGTGTTTCGAGGTTAAAGGGTAATTCAGCAATTGTCCTGAAACCCATTGCCTAAAATTTAATGCGGACAGCAAATATTAAACAGTGGAGTAAGATCATGAGGGGGTTTCAGTATGGTTGACTGAAAACAAGATATCCTGCAGTATTGATCCTATCCGAAATCTCAGTCATGCTGGCTATGGGGGCATCTTTTATTCCTCTTTTTTATTCAGTTTGTAAACATTATTCACTTGACAGGACCACAGGCCAAGTATTACTTGTGATTGTTATTAAATGTAATGTGTCATGATGTCATGTGACCTAATAAAGAGTTAAAATAATTTTTTGTATTTTATTGATGCAAACTATTTGGTAACGCTTTAGATTACAGCCCGGAAAGTACTACGTAAGTACAGCGAATTTACAGCGTATGTTTCTGTAATTATAGTTTACTTATGAAGTACGTACGTGTAATTATAAGGGAACAATTTATAATATTTGGGGAATAAAGAGGTAACCACCAGGAAAAATACAAATAATATATGCAGTAAAGTACTGCGTAAGTACAGCGAATTTACAGTGTATGTTTCTGTAATTATAGTATACTTATGAAGTACGTACGTGTAATTATAAGGGAACAATTTATAATATTTGGGGAACAAAGGGGTAACAACCAGGAAAAATACAAATAATATATGCAGTAAGTATTTTAGATTACTAAACAAAACTTAAGATTCAGTTAATGTGTTTATGCTATTTATTAGTACGATACAATTTATTTAGAATTTTCAATAAAGGTTACTTACCTTAAGAAAGAAAAAGAGTAGAGGAATTTGTTGGGTCATCAAACAAAATAAAAAATAGGCAAGGCAACTTTGGTGAAAACAAAGCAAGCAAAACTAGAACTACACTCTTAGAACGAATGTGTTAAAAACAGCACATTAGTGTTGATTCTGGGACGACACACTAAATGCGTTGTCCCAGAATCCACCCATCTCTGTGTTATTATAGAAACAACACATTTTGTGTTACTTTTAACACAACTTGTGTTATATTTTAACACAAAATCAACACAAAATGATACATAATGTGTTAAAATTACACATAATGTGTTAAAAACTTAACACACAAAGATGTGTAAAAAATTAACACATCCTTTCTAAGAGTGTATTTTCTGTAGTTATTGTTTTGTGTTGTTACAGTCTAAGTCAAAAAAATGTACCCCCTTGTTTCACGTAGTTACAGAGTAAGTACAGAATCTGCGGGCTGTAAATTAAAGTGGCACTTGTTACCCCCTTGTTTCACATAGTTAAAGAGTAAATACAACATCTGCGGGCTGTAAATTAAAGTGGCACTTGTTACCCCTTTGTTCCAAAAATATCATAAATTGTTCCCTTAAAATGACATGTATGTACTTTATAAGTACACTATAATTACAGAAATGTATGCTGTAAATTCGCTGTACTTACGCAGTACTTTACTGCATATATTATTTGTATTTTTCCTGGTTGTTACCCCTTTATTCCCCAAATATTATAAATTGTTCCCTAATAGTTACACGTACGTACTTCATAAGTAAACTATAATTACAGAAACATACGTTGTAAATTCGCTGTACTTACCCAGTACTTTCCGGGCTGTAATCTAAAGCGTTATGTTGGACTTTAAGGCGTCCATTTGCATGTTCATAATTTAGAGGAAAGGCACAAGATACGAATATCTAAGTTCAAATATTTATTGATCAGATATGAAAAAGTTTAACAGCGCTGGGTCCTCTCAAGTAGCGAACAACCAGCTCAGGAAGTAACATGCTTATTTATAAAATATGTGACGTCGATCTTTCTTCAGAAAATCTCCACCCACAAAGGCCGTTCCCCTCGTCCATCTGACTCCATCACCACACCCAATTTTAGCCTGTAGGCAAAGATGGACACACATAGACAAAAAAAAAACAAACTGTTCTCCTCTCATCCCTGGGAGCCCTGCAGTTCCTCTCCAGTACTCCTCCACTTTGAATAGCATGTTATAATGCTTTCTTAGAAACAAATCATTAATAAAACATTCATTTATAAAAAACATAAGCTGTAAGATGAAAGTGATTATTATGTAAAACATATTTCAATATCATGACATCATTTCATTGGTTAATACAAATTTATCAAAGACAACATCTTATATTTACTACATCAATTATTCAATGATTAATACTGATTAAGTAAGAAATACATTGCATATTTTATCCTGTGAACATTAAGGCATTAGTTAATGACATAGTCGCCTGTTTGCTTTCCCCCTCAGGCCTCTCTCTTATCTTGATCAATGCCAGGCGTAAATTCCTAAATTCCTCCTTGCAGCACACACACAAAAACTGGTAACTCTCCACTCTCAAACATAAACACCTCATTTCTACATAATAGCTCAGTGCATATATGAAACACACAATGTTTATAGAATAAAATGATCAATTAAAGAAATATAAAAATGGAACAAAATCAATTTCCACAGTCCTTATTTGGACATCTTTGTATCTTTAACACTTTTAGCAATTAGCAAGATTAATAAAACAACATAAAAATCCCACAGTTACCAACTATTTTATAAATACTATTTTAGGTTATAATTCCATAGGAAATTTGATTCCCTTTATGCTGCCTTGTGGTAGTGATACAAGAACTCAAAAAGTTTAAAAACTTTTTTGGCATCATATAACCAAGATAAATAATCTTGGAATATCAAATAAATAAATGCTTTCATTAGTAAAATATGAAACAAAATACAGTCTGTCGTGTCAATTTGGCCCACTTTATGCATTCTATGGTTAAACAACAGTTAATCCAAAAATAAATGTATTAAATTCAGTTTCTGCCCATTCACATGTCATTTCAAACCAGGCTGCAGAACAGTCTCCTGTCATTCTTGTCTTATGAATCTGATGGAATTTTCGGGAAGCCTTGTGTGTTTAAAATTAAACAAACCATTAAAAGATTTCATTATGAGCTTTTTAAAAGCATAGTTCACTCAAAAATATGACAGTAAATAAATAATTACTGAATTTGTATTTTTAATTGAACTAGCTTTTGTAGACTATTCATTAACCCAAACAGTACAGTAGGCAGAATCCAATACAAACCATTTCCATCTACGCCACTCATTGATCAAAGTATGCCTTAATGTCCCAAAAAGTTTTAAAATGGCAATAACCAGCTGTATTTGAGAGATCATTTTACAGTTTCCATCTCTATAAACACATTAATATTCATTTCTGGTCCCGAACAGCTTTCCAGACGGCCCCCATCAACCCAGAGGGCATTTAGCTACACAGAAGATGCCAGAACTGGACTGCCCCTCATTATACTGGCTTCCCCTTCTCGCTAACCTAACACAATAAGGGCAATGGTCTTCTTGCAGGGTGGCATCTGCTGTTGTCTGCCACCGCCACAGGGGGTGGAAGCAGAGACAGCTATCATGTCCAGCACTAAAGAGTGTGTGGTGGTGTTTATGTGTGTGGTTTGGTTATAAATGCACAGCTGTGCTATTATCTCGACCTGCCGCAGCGGCATTAGGGCTTGACCCGAGCCAAGCTAACACCAGGACATTGATGGAGGCTCGATGATGAGCATTTCTATGATAGATGTGTGTTAGTGACGCACGGCACCATGCTTCACGCAATTAGAGCAGTTTTTAGTTACTTACACTAGGGAGAGAACGAGAGAGAGAGAGAGAGCGAGAGTGAGGTGAAAACAAAACAAATGAAGATTGGAGTTTGAGAGTATGGTAGAAATGGTGGTGCTGGTATTAACCCTTTCTGAAAGGTAAGCAGTTATTAGCTTATTCATTGTTTAAGTAAAAAATCTATTTCAAAAATGCACCTGCTTATACAGTCAATAAGACTGTACATCCTACTACTAATACAGTGTTATATAATTAATTCACATGTGTGCTTACATTATCCCAAATGTTTTCAACAGTGTTTGATTTGGGGACGTGATCAGAGAAAGTGCAGGACAAACTGCTTGCAGTCAACATAGGAGATTTGTATTGTCTCCAAAACCATAACTTCTTCAATAAGGAGTTGTCAAAGGGTTTCCAATAAATGAGACGCTCACGTTTGCCAGACACTCGCTTAATCTCATGAGTAACCAGATGACGCTTTTGCATTGCATACTGTAGTACCCCACGGTTTGGGTCGGGTCAGCTTACTTTTGGGGGCTTTTTTGGGGTGCAGTATGTAGTACCCAATACTTTTTTTAGTACCACCTCGTTTGGGGTTACAAGCAACCCGAGCTCATACTAAAACGTGATGCAAAACACTGTAGATCACTGATTGGTCTGAGAGAATCGTCACTACCAGCGTCATCGCTATAATGTAAAAGATTAGCTTTACCTTCATGCTAGCTTGCGCTGTCTCGAGTAAACCTGTTGTCATCTGTGCTTTGCTGTAAGATCCCAAACTCCCTTTAAATTATGAAAAACATCCACAGGTTGAGAATCAGGAACACCATAACGTTTTTTTCCTGTCTTGCAGTTTGTGGTGACACATTCGCGATGCGCACATCCGCATAATTATATGCAACTTAATTGAGGCTCAGCAGAGCGCGTCGACTCTGCGCCACGGGTGTTTGTACAGAAACTGTCAAAACTTGCGCCCCTCGGAAGAGAAGTTAGCAGCCGCCACTGGATTTAATACTCAAATTCAATTTTTTTTTTGAAATTATTATTATAAAAAAAAACACAACTAAAATACATTTCCAAAAGGTGTTTGGCTTACTGTCATAAGGAGCTAAGCCCCCAAATCTAGCAGCTGCTTTTTACGCTTTTATTGACATGATCAGACTCCTCCTCCTAAACCTACAAAATACCTAAGAAATACTCTGCTTTCATAATAAAATCCTGATAATTTACTCACCACCATGTCATCCAAGATGTGGACTTTAGTGGATCTCAACAGTTTAAAGTTTCAATGCAGTTTAATAGGCCAGAAAATAGGCATAGATGTCATAGTTTTGATAAATATTTTAAAGTTAGTCTGCAGGAGAGTTGGTGCTCTGCCTCATGTCAGAAGCTCTTCAAGGTAAATACACATTAAACATCTTATAAAAGACCTTTTCCATTATAAATTATTAGAGACATTATCATCCACAACTGTTATACTTTATGATATCACACGAGAAACTCACTATTAAGATACTTTGGTTTGATAGTATTTACAGATTTCTCCTGTATTACAGCATAAACAGACTTTCACACAGTTTGCCTGAAAGGAGCTGAGAGCGAGTCAGTATACAGTAGATAATATCCATTTTGCAATAGCTTGACATATCTTGTGTTAAATAGATTTTGTTTATTTTTAATCTTGTATATTATTTGTATGTACAGTATGCATATTATGTCTGACCAACACAGTTAAATGTATGAAAATACACAAAACAAAGGGATTTTATTACAGCACCTTATATCTACAGTAATGTTTTTTGTATTACATGTTGAGGCTTGAAGAAATAGATTAGAAGATTTTAATACAAAGCAAGTGTATTAAGGCATACAAGCCTTTCATATTCAATGTACCCTTTAAAGAAAACCCAATATTCAATTACTTCCTGTTTCATGAATCTGCTTTTATTCTTTTTCACAAATTGTCTGCTCTAAAAATGTCGCGCCACTGTGCAGTACATTAAAAACTTGAATCACAGGATATAAATAACGGTAAGATTGCCCGGTTATCTAGATGAGTAATATCAAACAGAGAGCACAGAAGACTTACATTTGAATGAAATAAATGCTGTGCTCAAATGTCTGCAAGAGGGTGCATATTTTAAATGACATTGTCTACCCAGAGGAGTTGAGGAAATCAAATTAACATATAAAAATGGAGACTGGCTGAGGTATATGAGCTTGGGAAAGAAAATCATTAATCTTCATAAATCTCCCATAGGAAATCAAATGAAAGGCGCTATTGTTTCCCATGGTGGCATTTTAGACATGTACAGAAAGTTCTTCTACAGTAAATGCAATGAAAGTAAAAGTCTGTTTCCGCCGTTTTTGAACCCAATGTTAATTCCCAGAGCTGTTCCTTAATTCAGTACTAACCCTTTTGAAACTGAGATCCACTGAGGTTTGCATTATCATTTTTTTGGTGGATAGGCAAAATGATTTTCAGATATATTTTAGGCACATTAATTACAATTTTCATTCCTTGTAAATTAACATATATTGAATATTACATCAAAGCTCTCTTTTTGATGGAGTATAAAACTTTTACATCTTTAAACTTTTCTGCTAAAATGGATCTGAGAAGCAAAGATTAGATTTTAGATCATTAGATCAGTGCTTCCCAATCCTGGTTCTCGAGTACCCCCTCCAGGACGTTTTGTTATTTAAAACACCTGATTCAACTCATCAGTCTCCTTCCGGAATAGTTAACATGTCTCCCTAACAAGCTGATGAGTTGCAGGTTCCCTTTCAATACGGTTCACTTTGCATTGCATCAGTTTACTCCACGATGGAAGCCTATTGGTTAACGTCTGTAGAAAATACAGACCAATGGCGTTTGAGCCCGCGCTGGGCGTGGCCCACGCCCTTATATAAGTCCGGGATCAAGCGCCAAAAGCTCACAATTTTTCTCCTTCAGCGCAAACCTTCTCGCTGCTCCGAAGAAGAAACCCTTACTCGCCGTCGATGTGAGCACTGCAGCGGACTACTACACACCAGCGTGTTCCCCTGCCGCTTTCCGGTTGAGTACAAAAGAGCGAATTTCAATCTAAAAGAGCAAAGAAGCGCGTTGAGATAATGCCGCTTCGACACTGTGGCTCATGCCGAGCCCCTTTGCCTATGGAGCACCTCCACAATGAGTGCGTCCTCTGTCTGGGTCCTGCCCACGGCGAGGCTGTGCTCACCGAGGTGGGCTGCGCCCACTGCGAGCTCCTTCCGATCGCAGTGCTGCACTCCCGCCTCGATACCTTCAAGAGGAAGGCTTCCCGTGCTCTCCTGCCTAAACAGCAGTGGAGCCGTGAAGTCGAGAGGCACCCCGAGACTGAGTCCACGCCGGCTCATCCCCCGCTTGCTCCGTCTCCCCGCTGTCGTCCTGTCACCTTCGTCCATGAGGACCAACGCCCCCTGCCGAGTGCTAGCGGCATGGTTTCTTTTGGGTGCGGTGACACTGTTGAGTTGATGTCATCCTCTGAGGAGTTAGAGGATTGGGCGGCTTCAGATGACGACACCCACGCCGCCGCCACTGAAGAACCCACCGAGTCGCGTCAACACGACTCATCCGCATCCTATCTCAAGCTACAGCGGAGCTCAACATTTAGTGACTGCCGCCGTCAGAGCCACAACTCAGCCGTCTGAATGAGTGGTTCCTGCAGCCTGGGCGTCGTCAACAATCCCAGCGGCAGGCGCCGTTCTTTCCGGAGGTTCACCAGGAGCTCACAAAGTTCTGGCGTGCTCTTCGCTCCACCCAAGCTCAGAGCGCCGTGGATGGCGCCGACGAACACGGCTACACCAAGCTGCCACCGCTCGAGGAGTCTGTCACTGCCTACCTCTGCCCGTCCTCGGCCGGTGGTTGGAGGGCAAAGATGAACCACCCTTCGAAGCCCTGCCGTCTAATATCTACCTTGGCATCGAAATCATCTGCTGCTGCGCAGCGCGACTGACCTGGCCCTCCGCGCTACTAAAGTCGCCACACAGGCTGTGGGAGGAGCCATGGCTAGCCTGGATGTTCTGGAGAGACATCTGTGGCTGAACCTGAGAGGATCAAGGACACAGATCAGGTTTCCCTACTTGACTCGCCGTGTCGCCTTCGGGGCTCTTCAGCTCTGCTGTGGAGGGGTTTACCCAGCGCTTCTTCAAGGCACAGAAATCATCGCAGGCCATGCAGCATTTCCTCCCTAAACAATCTGCCTCAGCGTCTGAGACCGGCCACCCAAAACCACCGCCAGCTCAGCGGCCCAAGCCAGCACCAGCACAACCCCAGCCGAGAGCTGAACCGGAGGTTAAGCACCAGCGTCCTGCACGAAGAGCTGGTCCACCTCGCGCCGCGGTCCCCGTCCTAGGATCACACTGGACCCGGCGCCGCCTCCCTGAAGCGGGCTTGAGGAGGAAAAGAGGCTCTGGTCCCGCTTCGGCAGGCCCGCCCTCGAAAGTTCTGCGTGTTTTAGCACATTTTTGTATTTACTGGTAAATTTATTCTGGTAAATTCATCGTAATTTACTGAAATTACTGTGTGAAAGAAAATATAGTCTACAACGTATTATGCTTTATCTAGGCAAGGCAAGGAAGCTTATTTGCATAGCACATATACAGAGGTAATTAAAAGTGCTTTACATAGAGATAAGAAAACAATTTCCTGGAAAAAAAATCTGTAAAAATTAGAGACATAATAAAAAACTAAAATATATAAAAATCTAAAATAATTAAAAGAAAATAAAAACAGTTTAAGAAGAATGTGTTAACAAGAATAAAACGGGAATAAAAATAACTGGAATTAAAGGTCCCGTTCTTCCTGTGGTTTTGAAGCTTTGATTGTGTTTACAGTGTGCATTATAACATGTGTTTATGTTTCACAAGTAAAAAAACAGTATTTTTCACAAAATTTTCTTATCTGTATAGTGCTGTTTTCACTGTGTAGTTTGTTTAGTGTGTTGTGAATAGACAGCAGCTTAGCTTTGCAGTGCCGTTTGAGCCAAAGCTGACAACTGATGTATTCCTGTGGGCAGAGTTTAGTCAAAAAACTCTTTTATTGACGTAATTCAATCGGGAAGTAGAGGTCTGTAGTACAAACCAGCCATTCGCTGTAAAGGGGAATTCTTTTAAAGAAAATATATCCTCTGCCAGTGAACTTTGAGTTTTATCATTTTGCAGGTATTATTTATGCAACATTACACATTAACCAAAGTTTGAAAACTGGGATCAGGAAGAACGTGACCTTTAAAAGTGCAGAGAGTGTGTGCACAGCACAGTGCTCATTCAGTAAATGCAGAGTTAAACAGATGTGTTTTTAATTTAGATTTAAAAGTGTTTACTGTTGAAGCACCACTGATCTCTGATCTCTTCTGTAAGCTGATTCCAGCTAGAGGTGGCATAATAACTAAATGCTGACGCACCTTGTTGAATGAACCCTTGGTATTTCTAACTGACCTGATCCTAATGATCTGAGTAATCTGTTAGGTTTATTCAATTAGCATATCTGTCATGTATTTGGGTTCTAAGCCATGAAGTGATTTATAAACGGGTAACAATACTTTAAAATCTATTCTAAATGTAACAGGAAGCCAGTGTAAGGATCTGAGGACTGAAGTGATGTGCTCAGATGTTTTGGACTTGTTCAGAAATCTGGCAGCAGCGTTCTGTATGAGCTGCAGCCGTGTAAGGGGCTGTATACACTTGGTATTAAGATGTGTTTTCATCGATCGGATCACAAGTGGACGAGAGAGACACATTACGTTTACACCTGGTATTTAAATCCGTCTCTTTTGTCCACTTTCGACCGCTTCTGTCCTGAATACTAAAAATAGCACTGTTCACCGTATGTTCACGCCAGAAGTCAAAAAAGGACGTAAAACTTTGTTTTAATACCTCTAATTAGATAAATGGGCGGAGAGAAGGCGGTCGCGTGTGGCTGTTCGAACTCATTCAACCACATTTGCGTTCCGCAACTCCAAAGCGATCCGATCGAAAGTGGTTTCGACTACCTCTGGATGTGGTTGAAAGTGGTCGAAAGTGGATGCTTTCAAAACGTTTTGAACACCGTTTACACCTGGCATTAACGTCGTCCACTTGTGATCCGATCGACGAAAACGCATGTTAATGCCAAGTGTAAATGTAACGGGAGGAGGACACTGACCGTTTGACATCTTGTGAGGGTGGGTTAATGTTTATCAGGTGTGCATGTGTGTCTCCAAGCTTTTGTTCGCAGGTGTGTTCAATGTTGCTGATGAGCCAGGGGTGTAACATGATTGGAAGATTCACAGAATATAAGCGCCAGCATGCAGCCCTTTCGAGGGGGTTCTTTTCTTTGACGGAGAGGGGAACTGCAACGAGATAAGCTTCACCGCCGTGTGCCGATCGATACATGCAGTGACGACGATCGCGATTGACTCCGGGCAGCGAGAGGTCCACGAGAGATAAACAACGCGCGCTACTTATTCGTGTAGAGGGAAGTGTGAACTCTCCCCGGTTACGAAAGAGTGGACATTGATGTGTAACGATTTGGGACTGATTGCTCTTCCTCTGTTTCACAGATCTGTTCTACAGTTCCGGTTTCTCTCGCTGGCCATCGTGTCCGGGAAATCGTTGGAGCCGAGAGTTGCTTGTGTATCGCTGTCATTGCCTCATCTGTAGCGCTTCCTTCCCGCACTACGAGTGCGAAGTGGGCGGGGCCGTGAGTGACGAAACTGTTGACTGTGTTTGACAAACCCTGCTTTTTAGACATTATGATTGTGACTTTGTTGCTTATGTAAAGTCTTCCTGATTTTGTGGGATATTGGCTGCTCGCCTGTGTTTGATGTATAATCGTGAATTGTTTTAGAGCTTCTATACTGATCAAACCAAATTAGTCATATTATTTCTAAATGTGTGGGGTTAATTTTGCAGTATTTACACCGATTTAAAATTTGTTATTTGCCCTTGCTGTGTAAATCTCACGTGTGACTGTTTGCCGTGTTATGATTTTATTGGTGTGATTTGTTGAGATAGCCCTTTTCATTCACCGTCTAACCAGGGGGCGCCAGATTGTGATCATTCCTTAACCCTTGAATTTGAATAACCAGATATAATTCTTCCCCTTTTAAATTGTGTTTTATGCTGTTTGTTTGTTCTAAAATTGTGTATTAATAAATTTTGTACTTTTATATGACTTTTGGTGTAAGCCTGTTACTTGTGTATAACAAGGGTGAGGATCCCTGCATGTAGTTGAATTAGGTTCTCTACATAAACAGCCGTCTAATAGTCTTTTTGGGGATCCCAGTAAGGAGACCATTGCAATAATCCACCCTACTGGTGATGAAAGCATGAACATGAAGCATAAAGTCATGTCTTGAGACAAAACATCTAATTCTGGCTATATTTCTGAGGTAGAAAGCTGATTTACCTATCGCTTTCACATGTCTGACCTTAATTTAGGTAGTCTCTAAGCGTACACCCAGATTTATGACTTTATTTTGTGTCTTTAGACCCCTAGAGTCAAGGTATGTGTCAACCTTGAGAGTTTCATCTTAAACAAGATATAGATCTAAGACACTGATATAATGATTGATGTTTGTCACTATACATAACTTTAAGATTGACATTTGGAAAGTGGCGCAGTTATTCAAAAGGCAACTGTGCAATACTCTTAACAAACTGTGACACGAAAAATCACTTTAGAAATGTACTCAAGAAGGTCAAGCCACTGTATAATTTCAACACAATCTCATTGGTCAAATAGTAAGTAATTGTTCATAAATCATACAAAGTTATTTGTTTTCATATCATCTGTTTTTGCCCCAGAGACGTTGGGTTTAAGAGTGGGGCTTCATTGTGGCTTTTTTAATAATTGTACATTTATTAAATCCAATATTGCAAAGATGCTTTGTTTAAGATGCAGCCTGGTGACTAAAGTCTCTTTGGAGTGCAGATAATCCAAGGAAGTTGAACAGGATTGTGTTATTGTTTCCAGTCTCAGAGCACTAAGGCTCTCGATGTGTCTGCACAACACTTACCTTGATTGCCTTTGATCTGTGACACTTTACCCCGGTGGAAAGAGAAAGACTTACAAATGAAATGATCTCCCTAGCTGATTCTCCCCCACAGGAGAGCCCAGAAAAGAGGAACGAAACATGCAGTTGCTATTTTGTGACTAGGGCCATTCAGTTCCAGACTGATATTGAATGCCTAAGTAATCTTTCTGTCCTACTTGCCAGTCTCTTCTTAGGTCAAAAACTTTAGCAAATGCCAGAATTAACACATTTCCAGTGTACGACTTGTATTTTTTGCACAAAATGTCATCTTTGTGTACTGTAAGCTTTCAGTAAAAAAATCTTTCATGTAACTAAATAAAACAAATAAAACAAAAAATGTTGCCTAGTTGACACAGCATTTCAGCTGGTCTTGTGCTCTACATGCTGAAACAGAATCACACTGTGCATTTAACCATGTTACCAGAGAATCAACCATCTTGAAGCAGATGTGAGATCAACAGGGGTCCCAAAATGTTGGCAACATGATCAAGTATTAGGGCTTTCAATTAAAACACAGGTTTACTGACATGACAAGTGTTATCTTCATCATTATCTTGTTGTTATCTTCACATGTCATGTTGTTATTAAAACCCTGTGTCAAGCCTTTTGGGCACATACATATAGTGGCTGCAAAAAGTATTTGGACATTTAAAGGGTTAATGCAATCTGATCTCATGGGATTTTATACCTATAAATTTGTTGGTACCCCGCGTGAATTCAAACAAGTGAATCGTGCAAAAATGTGTGCTATTGATTAAACTCCACTTCTATTGAACCATGAACAGTCCTTTAAGGCACACTCACAAATGTTTGAATGTCAGAAAATGTGAAACCAAGTGACATTTACTTTGAAAAAAGTTAGCAGAGACATTTGATAAATAAAGTCTAGATTGTAAACTTTGACGCAATAAGTAGCCTTCTGTATTCGGTTCCGATCCAAGACTCCAAGAGAAAAAGTATTTGAACGTCATCTGGTTGTCTAGTTTGAATGGAAACTGTCCATTGTTAATGTGATGATCTACACCTGGTGTTAGTCAGCTGTGTGAACTTGAGATAAATTCACCTTGACACCAGATGGTCAAAAGTTAAAGCAAAGTTTGAGTATAATCTTACAACTTTAAACAACCATACTACTCTAGGGGTTTATTCCAAGTCATGTGCATCAATGCAATTACTTGATGAATAGACCATAATTAAAGTCATTATTCACTCGCATATCGACTCATTAGTCTTCGCATGTATACAGAACCAAAGATGGCAACATGTTACAAGCATCAAATCTCATTGGCTCCGGAGGCACACAAAACTCATTTACATCATGTATCTGTTTCATACAAAGCATCTTACAAATGAGGGAGCATTCAACATGTTGTCTTTACAGCCAAAATAATTGTTTATATACAGTATATTCTTTTTTGTTTTGCAGAAAAATATCAAAACATTTGGGAAAGGGATAAGGATCGGTAACTCATGACATAATTATTAATAATTATTATTAGTAAAATGTTAACTATATAAATTTGAACTAAATAGGTTTTATGGCAATTATATACTGTATACAGCAGTGGTAATCAATCCTTTTTCCTGGGGACCTAACACATCTGATACTAATCACCAGAGAGCTCCAAAAACTGCAAAAAGCTCACATGGGCACCCAGGCTTCAAGGGGAAAGATCACTGCTATCTGAGGATTGTCCCCCCAAAAAAATCGTTACATCAAATACTTTTAATCATGAAATACTTTTAATAATCATGTAAGTAGTAAAACATTATGTAGAAACATTGTTAGTCCCTTGATTCACCTTTACTTCATCTACAAACACAAATGCGGTTTGGTGAAAGAGAATGAAGGGATGGAGGGGGCAGTTGCAAACATGACTTTTTTTCCAAGCAAGAATTATTAAATTATGAAACTCATACCATTCCTTTTCGAAAAAGTGTATTTCTACTTTGGGTAAAAAGGAATTTTTATGCTCATAGTTTGTACAAACTAGTGTTTGTGTGAAGCATTATCAAATTGTATTTTTTTAATGGGTGTTCACTTGGCTTCTTAAAAGCATAGTTGGCATGTGTCAAAGCTATTGTGTCAATAGCATAGCTTGCAATGCTTGCCAGTTTTAGACAGACAGTTGCAACATCACTGTAAAGTAAAAGTTTGATCAACTAAAAAAAAAATACTTTAATTGGTAACCCCCAAAAATTTAAGTTTTATAAACTTACATTTTCTCACTTTAAGTGAAACTTTTAAGTAAAAAAACCTGTAATGAAATAACGCCAACATTTTCCTATTTATGTGTTGTGATTTGTATAGTCACAGCGTGTACAAATAACAAGGTCATATGAGACACTTTTAATCATATACATACTGGGAGCTATATTCTCACAAGGTGAAGGACTGCTACTTGGGGGATTGATTTGCTCGCAGCACCTACAGTAAGCAGCCGCCTGGTGAGGAGCAGAGAGTTCACACAAGTGTTGCGCTAATTACTCCGCTCAAGTAGCAGTGCTTCGCCTTCTGAGAATATAGTTCCCAGTAATGGTTAAAAGATGGCTGTGTCTCATATGACCTTGTTGTTTGTACACGCCAAGCATGCCGCACAAGCCCTGAAAAGTGAAGCCAAAACGTCTCGATCGCCCCCCAGTGACTGGTCCCAGTATAGGTCATAAACCCCGCCTCCCCATGTTATTCAATAGGAATTGAGACCAACTAAAAAAATTAATTACACTTCAATTATCTTTTTTTTCCGAACCTGGTTTCTGTCATTTATTGTAGTTTTTATCACACTGATGTAAATTCAAATGTTTGTTTTTATAATAAGTTCGTGTTTAGTTAGTTATTTAATGATATAAAAACGCTGTGATATCGTGTGATATGCGCATTCTGCGAGAGCGAGGGCGGGGTTTTGATTTCGCGGGTTCACATCCTGCTCACTAATGCCCATGACTGGTCCCGAAATCGCTACTGCGCAGACTCAAGACCCAAGATGTCAGCGCCATATCGGGACACTGGCGGCTTCACTTTTCACCAATGGAAGGGAGTGAACAGGCGTCGTCCATCTTTTTTTACAGTCTATGGTACACGCTGGGACTATACAAATCACAACATATAAATATGAAAATGTTGGCTTTATTTTGACACTTATTGGGAGCAGTATGCTAGCTGGAGCCATTTAGTTCCAGTCGTTGTGCTAAGCTAGGCTAACGGTGGGTGTGTCAGACAGAGTTACAGCACGCACCAAGATGAAAAAGGTATATATGGACTTATCTAACTATGGGGGATACGGTGAATAAGCTAAAGTCCCAAAAGGTTGTTGTGTTCCTTTAAAACCATCACATTATGCTGTTGCAACTGTCCCTTATCAAAGCATTGAAGCAAAATATTAGTAACACTACAATTGTAATCTTATGGATTAAAATGGAAGCCTTTTAAACACAAAATTCTTTTAAACGGGTAACACACAAGAGATGAGGGTGCCCCCCCCTTACTGCCCAGTTCATAGAGTTAACAATATTTAAGTCAATTTCAGTTTTGATGTAAAAATACTTTGCAGTTCAAATTTATTGTAGCAATTAATCAACAAGGTTTGTAAGTTTTTTATATTGAAAATATGTGAAGAGTTTGGTTCCAAAACACAATAAATCCATTTTGACAAAGTTTGGTAAAAATGTGTTTTCTATACCAAGAAAGTGTCAAGATGAAAACCACTATTTTCTGTTACAAACTTTCACATAGCATCTTTAGGTTATAAAAACATAAAAAATTCAAATCCATAACTTGATTTTCAAAGATTTATAATAAAAACTGATTATTTTTTCCACAAAATGCAATAAATCCATGACAAGTTTTTATTCAAAATGCTATAAATCTATTGAATCAATAGCCTATATAAATGTGCATTCATCTTTGCCATGTTATATTCATTTAGTTAACTAATTAAAAATATGAACATTAATGTCATTAATCAAAACACTTACTTTGTCATATTAAGAACACTGCCATTGCTGCGGTTATACTTGACGTCATTGCTTAACGTTTTTCACAGCGATCAGCTGTAAAATGTTTTGGTCCTGCTCGATTTTCGTTGACTTTGAGTAAAATTATGGAAAGTTTTTCATAAGATCCCCTGGGGTCAATGTGCTATCATGACAGAAACGTGATGCCCGCCCATCTCCCGAGTGCCTCTTGCGTAAATTATTAGATGCTGATGACTTACGTTTCTTTCCCGTCACAGAAAACCATCACAGGTTTATCAATGCCATCAAAAGTATTATTTTTTTTTGTTTGTTTGTTGATCAAGAAGTACAAAGTAGATGAGGAAAACTAGGACTCCGTGTGCCGCCATTGTTTGTTTGAATGGTGCGCTGTAATTTCTGGAACGGATTTTTTACGTTCTGTAAAAAAGGAGGAGTGGCGTTTATTGCGTTTTGGGAAAAAAGGGAGAAATGATGACAGAATAACGCGGTGGACATTTCAAAAATGGCGTTTATTGTGTTTTGGAACCAAACTCTTCATGTTTTCTTCCAAAAAGTTTGTCTTTGTGATGACCTTGCTTATACAGAAATAACATAATGAAATTGCAAAATTATGTTAACTAATGCTTTTTATTGCATTTTGATGAATGTTTTGATTGTCCCCTGATATGGGTTCAGTTACAAAATTTTACTTTGCCTATTCAATTAAAAATTGCATGTTAAATATGAATGTTATTTAAACATGCTGTGTGGGTTGGTTGCTGACAGATGGTTTAATGTAGTAAACTGTTGGCTTTCCAGTACACACTGACTCTGAGAAATTGAAGGAAATGCAAAATGTTACAAATGCAAAACGCTTTCCCCTGGTTCCCTTTAGGCTGTCAAAACTATTTTATTTACTTTAAAGATCAGATGAAGTGATTATTTGCCAAGTCATTAATAAAATAATCATGACAAAAATTATGATAACTGATATATATTTCACAAGTCTGATATGCTAGCAGTTATAATGCTGCCTAGCTAACAGTCATAATTATGTTCACATATCATTGGTGGCTTGACTGTAAACAAAAACATTGCAATACATAAATGGTTTTAAAGAAGAATATTTGGCTTTTCTCTGTGTAAGTCACAAGTCGGGGCGGACCCAAATGCTATAAGGCCACGCCCCTTTCTAATTTCCACCTCGAGGAGGTTCCCAAAGCCACCCCAATGACCAGACACACAAGGTACAAGTAAAATTTAAAATGAAACTTTATTAAATTAATTAAAATGGGAAAGCAGGAAGTAAAAAGTGCAATGAAAATCGGGTCCGGGCGGAAACCATCTTCAGCGGAACCCATCTCTACTGCGTTTGGGTTCCGCCCTACTATAGTCACCTTGTGACATCCCCCCCTGCCAAACCGATACTTGAGGACCGGTACAATTGAGTGGGGTCTTTAAAAAGAACGTGGTAGGCCATTGGGGGACCTTGGTCGCTCAACTCGAGGTGGAACCCTGCCGACTACGCCAAGATCTGTCACAAGTCGGGGCGGACCCAGATGCTATAAGGCCACGCCCCTATCTAATTTCCACCTCGAGGAGGTTCCCAAAGCCACCCCAATGACCAGACACACAAGGTACAAGTAAAATTTAAAATGAAACTTTATTAAATTAATTAAAATGGGAAAGCAGGAAGTAAAAAGTGCAATGAAAATCGGGTCCGGGCGGAAACCATCTTCAGCGGAACCAATCTCTACTGCGTTTGGGTTCCGCCCTACTATAGACATGTACACATGTTCTTACAAGTACAAATTTGGCTGTATTATTTGTGTCCTCTTTAATAATCTGTCATGAGAAATTGTATCTTTGTTGTCCCCCCAACTGTTGGATCAAATTTACACACATGTGCACATGATGAATAATATCCCTCCGATATAATGCAATCTTAATTAGTTGCTAATTATCCACAACTACCATTCAACACATAAGAGACAAAAACACCTACAGTACCATCTCCGCCCCTATGCAGCAAACACTGACGGCGGCACATTAAGCAGTGCGACAGATTGCTCGTCAGGTGAGAATGCACCGTGGCAACACAAATCCATTTTTCATGCTGACTGCCAAGCACGTGAGAAACAAAAAAACAAAGAAAGAAAGATATCTCACCTGAGACTAATTTAGCATGAAACCCAGTGTTGAAATGCAGACCATTCATTCTAACACATTGCATTGACACCCTGTGAAAGACTGCTCTAAAACAAGTGTGTTTCTCCAAAGGGCAACCAAGGGTAAAAGGCATTAGCTTCTGATTCAATCAGGTGGACTGGTAGTAAAACGCAGCTGGCTGAGGAATGATTTGGAAGGGGCGGGCAAGGGATTTCTGCTGCTCTCTCCGCCATCCGTTTTTATTTAATAAGAGTGTCAGTGTAGGAGCCAAACACAGGCTATCAGTTATGGAAAAAAGACTTCTTGCAGAGCAGGGCGACTAGTTAAATTGGTCGAAATGGTGTAGATAAAATAGTCAAATACTTTTTTTGAAACAGAAAGTTGTTTGGATGTTAAAAATTCTTTACGAAACCATTCATCCAAAAAATTGCTATTTTATGGTACTTTAATCGGGTATATAAAAAAAGAATTGTATTAAAGTATTTTTGCTGTATTTCAGTACCTAGCAAGACATAATCCTAAAAGAAAGTAGGCTTTATGCGAAATGTATTTCATTCTAGTTTTAGGTTGAAATGTAACATGGAGACGTTTTAATTTAATTTTCCCCCTAAAGGGTCTCTGCCTAAGTTTTTTCATGTTCTTAAGCCAAATAATTATTTCCCTAAAATCAATTTCCAACTCAGTGCAAATTCACTTAAGCATGCCACAGGAGAGTAAATGTCTGTGCTGCTTTATGCAAGGTGTTCACAGTATTTTAAGATGTTGAACCACTTTTTCTGTTCTTCACTCAATTCTCCGTCATGATGAGAGTGTAAGCCGATGAGAGAGTCGTCCACAACACTCAATCTAACCTTCTTCAGGGATTTTTTTTTTAGATGTTCATTAGTCTGAGCTATTGCTAGTATCGTATACATTGTTAATAGTGAACAAAATGAGGTGGAGAGAAAAAATGTTCAGTGACATAAAGAGACAGAAAGATCAAACGGACCATGGCTGAAACCGCCTCAAGCGAACGATCGCTAAATAATGCACCGAGCATACTGAAGAGCCACCCTGCATTTAAAGAGCCAAATGTGGATGAAGTAGTCTAGTGTCACGGTGATGACAAGCCCTGAATATTAATGTTCGGCCAATGACGGATAGATTGCTGTAGAGGGAAAAGTGCAATCTGGCAGTTTCTGATAAACAGCGTGAGGCGGTTCTTTGAGACTCATTATTTAAATTTAGCTCAGCGTTTGAAAATTAAAATACATTTCTGACCCCCGTTTCAAGTTGTGAACTGGGAGGGCAAGCCTTCTGTTTCGACGTCAACCCGGGTAACATTATACAAAGTCACACGGACAAATACTGTAGGAGGCAGTCGCTTATACCCGACAGTGATGAAAGTTATATAGTGGAACGGACAAAAGGAGTGTTGGCAGCCAATTTAGGTGAGCTACGTCTCCCACTGGACATGAAGGTTTACAGCAGGGGTGTCAAACTCATTTTAGGCTAAGGGGCCGGATGGTAAATAACGTCACCATGTGAGGGCCGGATAACTTTTTTCAACTTTAGGGTGCTTATAATTGTGTTAATATTAAACAAACTTCAAATGAATTAGCAAGAAAACTAGATAATCACACAGCTCTCTGAAAACTAAATTTTAAAGGTCATACTCATACTGTACATACTTTACACACAAACTTACAAACCCACTGGCCTTAATTTAACTTTATTTGCCTGACACCTTAACATAATTACAGTGCATTGAAAATGCGCTGTACTGTTCTTACTGGGCTTTTTATTATTATTATTATTATTATTATTATTATTATTCTTCCAACCAAATTTCCGCAATTAATACGGCTCGAACCGTCAAACGTGCGGACTATTCGGGAATAGTGTGCTATGACTTTTATAAGCAATCGGGGGTACGGTCTACGCCCCAGGGGCGAAAAAGCAGCCGAAAAATCCCATAGACTTAACATTGCGACAAACTTTGACGAGTCGTAGCTCAGACCTAGGATTTCACAGAAACTTGTGACTTGCCACATTTGAAGAGGCTGGCAGGCTCTGTAAGAACATAACTCACAATGGGGTGTAAGTTGTACCCCTGGGGTGTAAGAGGTCCCCAAATTTCCCCATAGACTTATAATGGGGCAGGAATCATGCCCATATAAGGAACTAAAAACGTCCCGAATGGGATATCTTTGCAGCGCAGTGTCATAGAGACATGGGGGTGGGCTCATTTTACTCAGGCATCCAATCAGTCCCTTAGGATCCTTATTGAGCTATCAAGCCACGCCCCTAGCAACCATTTTGGGCACCCTAGCAACATCTCCCATAGACTGCCATTATAAAATGCCCAGATGGATATCTTTGAAGCACAGTGTCACAGAGACATGGGGGTGGGCTCATTTTACTCAAGCATCCAATCAGTCTCTCACCATCCTTATTGAGGTATTAAGCCACGCCCCTAGCAACCAAATATGGGCAGCCTAGCAACATAATAAACAAAGCCTTATATCTCTGGATCCGGACATCATAGAGACATGGGGGTTGGGTCTTTGGGTCATATTAGCTTCATGCTAGCTTCATGCTAAGTCATACTAGCTTTGTGCTAGTTTCATGCTAGCTTTATGCTAATTTCATAATAAATCTTGCTAACTTAATGCTAAATCATGCTAGCATCATGCTAACTTCATGCTAGCTTCATGCTAATCATGCTAGCATCATCTTAATCATGCTAGCATCATGCTAATAATGCTAGGATCATGCTAATTTCATGCTAACTTCATGCTAATCATGCTAGCATCATGCTAGCTTCATGCTAATCATGCTAGCTTCATGCTAATCATGCTAACATCATGCTAGCTTCATGCTAATCATGCTAACATCATGCTAGCTTCATGCTAATCATGCTAGCATCATGCTAACATCATGCTAGCATCATCTTAATCATGCTAACATCATGCTAATAATGCTAGGATCATGCTAATTTCATGCTAAATTCATGTTAGCTTCATGCTAATCATGCTAGCATCATGCTAGCTTCATGCTAATCATGCTAGCATCATGCTAGCTTCATGCTAATCATGCTAACATCATGTTAGCTTCATGCTAATCACGCTAGCATCATGCTAACATCATGCTAGTTTCATGCTAATCGTGCTAGCATCATGCTAGCTTCATGCTAATCATGCTAGCTTCATGCTAATCATGTTAGCATCATGCTAGCTTCATGCTAATCATGTTAGCATCATGCTAGCTTCCTGCTAATCATGCTAGCATCATGCTAGCTTCATGCTAATCATGCTAGCATCATGCTAGCTTCATGCTAATCATGCTAGCATGATGCTAGCTTCATGCTAATCATGCTAACATGATGCTAGCTTCATGCTAATCATGCTAGCATCATGCTAACCTCATGTTAATCATGCTAACATCATGCTAGCTTCATGCTAATCATACTAGCATCATGCTTGCTTCAATGCTAATCATGTTAGCTTCATGCTAATCATGCTAACATCATGCTAGCTTCATGTTCATCATGCTAACATCATGCTAGCTTCTTGCTAATCATGCTAGCATCATGCTAGCTTCGTGCTAATCATGCTAGCATCATGCTAGCTTCGTGCTAATCATGCTAGCATCATGCTAGCTTCAATGCTAATCATGTTAGCTTCATGCTAATAATGCGAACATCTTGCTAGCTTCATGCTAATCATGCTAGCATCATGTTAGCTTCATGCTAATCATGCTAACATCATGCTAGCTTCATGCTAATCATGCTAGCATCATGCTAGCTTCATGCTAATCATGCTAACATCTTGCTAGCTTCATGCTAATCATGCTAGCATCATGCTAGCTTCATGCTAATCATGCTTACATCATGCTAGCTTCATGCTGATCATGCTAGCTTCATGCTAATCATGCTAGCATCATGCTAGCTTCATGCTAATCATGCTAGCTTCATGCTAGCTTCATGCTAATCATGCTAGCATCATGCTAACGTCATGCTGAATCATGCTAATCATGCTAGCATCATATTTCATCATGATAACTTTTTTAAATCATGCTAGCTTCACACTAAAACATGTCAACAGCCAGGTAAACTACTAGACTAAATTTCTTTTACATTTCTGTCAATCAACTTTTTGCATTTTCATGCACTGGTAATTCCTTGGGAATTGCATATCTAGTTATACATTATTAATTCCAAAATCATTCATAAACCATTCACTTTTAGAAATTAAAGTGCTAGATAGGGGCAGTGGCTCAAACCAAAAAGGGCACTAATGGGGGTGGTATTAATAATATGGTTTTAACCTACACCTGACCCTTGGGCAGACCCTAGGGGCATGTCTACAAGTTTCTGTACTTTGTTTATATAAAATATTCAATCAACAATCATAAACTTTGCATCATTTGAAAGCTAAAACACTCAAGATTCATGTTCTAAGCTTGTTTTTGCAGTACTTACCTTTCATCTCTTATCGTGAAACACCAGCATACATAATGGTCCACTCTTTAAAATGCATCCAACATAATCATCCAAAACAATGAAAATTTGGAAAAAAAACTGAAAGATCCTCTTTTGATCATGTTCATTTTCAATGAAGTATTGATTCTGATCCTTATTACAGCACTGAAAAGCCATGTATTTTGCCATTTTGGACTTTTCAGAGAAAAAAGACACCTCCCTCACCTGTCTTCTTCAATCAGATCATGGGCAACAACTCTGTTGGACATTAATGCAGTCCAATTGCATGCTCCTTCAAAACTTGCGACAATGTGCTGATACATTTTAAGAGTGGCCTTTTATTTTGGCCAGCCTAAGGCACACCTGTCCAATAATCATGCTGTCCATTCAGAATCTTGATATGCCACATCTGTGAGATGGATGGATTATCTCAGCAAAGAAGAAGTGCTAACTAACACAGATTTAGACAGATTTGTGAAAATATTTGAGAGTAATAACCTTTTTATGTACATCGAAAAAGTCTTCAGTTCATGAAAAATGGGGGCAAAAACAAAAGTGTTGCATATATAATTTTGTTCAGTGTATTATAACCAGGGCTTGACATTAAACTTTTTTGCTCACCAGCCAAAGTGGCTAGTTGTTTTCCAAAGTTACTAGCCACTCAGCATTTTCACTGGCCACAATTTTGATGCTGGTAAAATACATTCTATATGATTAAACTTGACTTTGGTATCCTAAAATGACTTTAATAAGAGTACATTAACTTGATTTAGCTAGATTACATTTAAAACCCTTTCAAATGCAGATTGGCCACCCAAATTAAGACTACATTTATTAGCTGGTACCAGATATATCAGTATAGATCATATCATATATTTAGGTGCATGAAAAACATGATAGTAAAGCATAAATAGATTAACTTCTAATGAATATATTAAAAGTGGTGCAGGGGTGTAGAAGGTTAACTGAAAAGATAAACACAAAAACCCTAGACAAATTTTTTTTTATAGAATTTATTAACAACAGCAGTAAATACTGTCAAGACATGTTCATGCATTTTACCGTCAACTTGTTTATGAAGTTATATATATATATATATATAAGCTTGATCGTGGTTTCTGTTAAAAGTGATTTAAGACTTTTAATGACAAATGTCGAGAGGGCATTATTGTTGCACAAAGCAGCCTACATTAAAATGATGCGCAGACCTCTCCTATTTTGGGGCTATTTTGCTGCGCAGGGCTAACCGTAAGGCAAATCCTGGCATTTTTGGTATCATTGGACTCGGCAACTATTCAGGACTCCTATTAAACAAGTCGCGTGAAAATACAATGACCACAGCCAAAGCTATAGGCATGTGAAACATTCGTATGACCACTAGGTGGTGCTGCGACGAAACTGTACATGCCCCCTCAGTTCCTGACTAGCATCACAAGTTCCAAGTGTCGTGTTAATAGGCCTACGTTTCATGAAGATACAGCCTAAAATCTTTTTTTTTGCGCCATACGACAACGGATTGGTGTATAACCAAATACATTTGATATCTTTTGGCCTTGAGTGTCTCTAGATGCTACATACCGATTTTCGTGGCAATCAGGCAAAATCTCTAGGATGAGTTTGCAAAAGTAGGCTTTATGAATAATTAAAAACAGCTGTAATTTTTCATGACGGAAATTTTGAAGAATTTTGATTTTAGGACTTACGGGTCAAAAGTGCAACTTTGAACTGTTGGTGGTGCTAGCTGGTTTGAGATAGAGACTCCAAATTTGCTATCTATATTATTTGGACTGTCCTCTATCAGTGTGCCAAATTTCACAACTTTCCTACGTACGGTTCTGTGGGCTGCCATAGACCGCAATGGCGGAAGAAACGCAAGAATAAGAAAAATAAGAAAATGAAGAGTTTTGTTGCAAAACGAGTTTTTTTAAACATTTTTGTTAAAACATGTTTATTATTATGTTACCATGTTATTATTTAGTTTTATGGTGCTTCTTAGCTGTATTTTTTAGTTATGAAGGTTTAAATCTAAACAAACCAACTGCAGTTTAATTGATATTAATTGGAAAGCAAAACCAAAAAACAAGATTTCTGAAAAATGTAAAAAAGAGTTATCTCGTTTTGCAACGAAACTTCATATATATATATATATATCAGGGTTTCCCGCAGAAAATGTGTTAGTTAAGGTGGTAGGGTTGTGCCGGTGGGCAGGCCGGGGGCGTGACAATCAAAGGGGCGGGGCGTACGCTTCATGATGAAAATATTTTTATTTAAAACACCCAAATTAAACTCAATTTTGAAGAAACTATGACAGAAAATGATTAAATACTAGATTATTAATTAATTAAATGTTTTATCAACAGGCTAGTTATCCTCCAGACAGTGACGGACCATGTCTTTCTCTCATTTCGGCCATGTGGCGCGTGCCCGCTTGCGGTGTGAAGGGCGTCCACGCTATTCTCCGAGATGCCATTGACATATATATATATATATATTCAGCCTGCCAAAGTGGCTAGTGAAATTGGCTGTCTTACCCGCCACAGTCAAAATCTACCTGCATGGGTTGGCGGGTGTTAATGTAAAGCTTGATTATAACAATAATGTAATAGAGGAATGTTATTACAGGGATTGGTATTAGATTGATTTTTCAGTTAATTGAAAAAATAACTTAATGTAAAGCAAAATGTTTGTCTGGCAGAAAGTTTACCCTTTCACATCAACAAAGTCTCCTCAAGTGCTCAGGGATATGGGACCTGAATTTCAGTTATATATTTTTGGTGCTAATGTATTCAGGTCATTTATTATGTACAACAGAAGGCCTTATGAATATTGCTGTGACCTGAGGTCGGTTCCAGCCGTAGGGTGATTATTTTGATACTCTGGAGATAGTCAGTCAGTTCTTCTCAAACCTTAAAGATACAACTTTATTGGATAATCTCAGGTATAGCAAACCCTGTGTGTCCACAGAGAAACTGTAGTCCAAAGAATTTGTACAGAAAAGTTTTATGTTATCCGACTCTCTTTAAGTTTAACAAACCAGTGCATAAAAAAGAAGTTTTACATTCCTGTTGCAGTACTAGTATGATGTATGTCTTATTATGTTATGCATTATTTAATTGAAGTGTCACGTGTGATCACTGATTAAACATGTTGGACAATGAGGTCAGCCCCGCCGCTCCCATAACGCGCATCACGCGCTGTGCGTAGGGCACCAGGTGCTGAGAGGGCACCAAAAATAATAGCCTAATGAAAAAAAAATATTATGCTGATAGAATTTCATTCGCCTATAGAAATATTATTAGACACTTTTTATCCATGTATATGTGACAAAAAAGGGGAATCGAGATAATGTAATTGTTCTAGTATAGAAAGTATGCCCCCCAGACTTTGATGGTCCGTGCCGGTTGATCGCGCGGGCGCCTGACGAAGTTTGACAGAGACCGTTTCTCAATCCGAAGCCTGCAGCCTCCAGAGGTCGCATTTATAGGCTGCATTCATCATCAAAACGTTCTTATTTCGTAATTTTAACGATTAAAAAGTTGACTTTCATTCCTAGTTAATCGTAAATTGTTGTAATATGCTTATGACTTGCTAATGTAATGTTCAGTTAACTGAAATAAACCAGGCTTGGTGACGTATGCAGCCTGCATATGCGACCTCGCGCAGGCTGCAGCCTTCGGATTGAGAAAAGGCCATTAAGTAGGCAACTTTTGGAAATGGCCCCGAAAAGACAGCAGGAGTCAGGATCGGAAAAAGGAAGAAACTGCGGGATGATGCCCGTGCATCACTTGCAGGTAAGTCCATCATGTTTAATCATTCCTAAATAAGGGAAATGCGCATGGGCTGCAGCTGCTGCTAATCGTAATGCGCCTCGAACTTGCGGTGCTGACATTATGTTAGCAAACTATGTTGTAATAATTTATAACTTCAGTGCAAGCTTAATTGAGATTTTACTGTAAAACATTACCTATGCATATGCATTTTACAAATAACTGACGCAGCTGTTACTTTCTACTATTGAGCAGTAGTTTATTATGTGGTTTATTTTGACGTGACGTTAATATTTTCTCAGTAAAGGTTAACGTTAGCAGTCAGTGCACATGGTAGGCTAACAATTCCTGACTGTTAAATATATATAAAAATATAAAACATCGTTATATATGATATTAAGCAAACATTACTGTGACACTTAGCTCTCTAAATCTTTGTTTTATTAAGAATATTGAGTATTCTTGTTATTGTTGTTTATTTAATGTAATTTATTTAAAGTGACATTGTACACTCTAAAAACCGTTGGGTTGTTTTTTCAACCCAACTGCTGGGTTAAGCCAGTTGGGTTATTTTGTTGGGTTGTTTTATCAGTGTTGGGTAGTTTTTGTGTAACCCAACTTGTTGGGTTAAATGTTGGGTAATTTTGAAGCAGAGCCACCTTAATAGATACATATAGCTGTTTCTCAATATTACTTTCTCTAGTCCACAAAATGTATTTTAAAGATAAGTTCAGGCGAGAATATATATGTATAATGTTCAAATTTGCAGTCAGTTTGTAAAGTTAACGCCAATTGTAAAATTTAATTACACAAAGTCGGAATGTTCCCGGCGCGACCACCGGGTGTCAGTGTTGTTCTTCCCCAGAGAGAACTCCTCCCATCCCCCCACACAGACGTGTCAGCTCAGCTGAACTCCTGGCTCTCACTGCAACGATACGCGGGAGTTTTACCTCAGGATTCATGAACAGTTTTTCATCGACTTATTTCTGATTTATTTGAAGGAAAAGGTTTGTATCATTGTTTTTAATCATTTAAACTATTTCTGAATGCAAAAGTATGCAAAATGATGGTTCACATGACATAACTCTTATTAAAAGTGTTATTAGCTTCCGTTGGCTAGTCTGTAATGCCCAGTAAATCTAAACTATGTTTATGCTTGCTTTTAAATGATTTAAATATTTCGTTTGATCAAACGTTTTATGAAATATGTCTAAAACACGGCTTGTTTTGATAATTTTAGAAACGTCATTTAAATAACGTTAGAATGTAACGTATTCTAATGGTTTAGAAATCCAGTTTGAAATATATAACGTTAATATGAGGAAGAAACGTGTACGTTTTAAATAAATAATCGTTTGTTGTAAAAGTTGAAATCAAAGTGATGCTTTTAATATCATGTTTAGATCATGAAACTTTAGCCTTGAGTTCACAGACAGGGTCACATATTGTGAACTCTCACTTGGTCTGTGTAAGTTACAGACATTTTTGTATTTTTCAAATGTTTTTATTTCTGAGAAATGATGCCCACTTAAATCACAGTTTTGGCCCTTTTTCCTCAGACCCTGACGGATAAAAGATGGATAATTTTTTTTCCCGGAGAAGCTAAAACAATGGTACTTTGAGGTTCTGATACCAGCTTTTACAAAGTTATTTACAGGTAACATGAAAATGCACTTGTTTTTTATAATTTAAAGTTATATGTTGATATTACAATGAGGCATATCAAAGCATTTCTTTATTAAGAATTCCTGCTTATTTTGCTGTGAGTATGTCATTTTCAAAAGTGGTATGTAAGGTTGCACGATTAAAGGAATAGTTCACCCAAAAATTATATTAAACTCATGATTTACTCACCCCCAAGCCATCCGAGATGCATATGTCCATCATTTTTTAGACGAACACATTTTGAGATATTTTAGAAAATGTTTTAGATCTTTCAGTTAATTAAATGTATAGTTACAGGGTCCACTCCTTCACGTCCAAAAAATGTGCATCTATCCTTCACAAAAGAAATCCAAACGGCTCCAGGATGTTAAACAAAGGTCTTCTGAGGGTAATCCACGCCGTTTTGTTGTAGAAATATCCATATTTAAAACTTTATAAACAAAAATAACTAGTTTCCGGTAATACCGCCATCTTAGACTCCTCTGTATTCAGCACAGCTCTCATCTTGATTGCGGACGCGACCAAGATGGCGGCATTAGCAGAAGCTAGTTATTTTTGTTATGTTTCTACAACAACACTGCATGGATTACCCTCAAAAGGTATTTGTTTATCATCGCTGAGCCATATGGATTTATTTTGTGAAGGATGGATGCACATTTTTTTGGACTTGAAGGAGTGGACCCCATAACTTTACATTTGATTAACTGAAAGATCTAAAACATTTTCTAAAATAACTGAAAATGTGTTAGTCTGAAAAATGATGGACATATGCATCTCGGATGGCTTGGGGGTGAGTAAATCATAAGTTTAATATCATTTTTGGCCGAACTATTTCTTTAATTGTATAAAATTGTCAAGCGCATCTCATCGGTAAAGCCGGTTCTGTGATTAGTAGTAAATTGCCATCATCTGAAAACAGGTAAAGCACCATTGACTACACACAGCCGTAGTTCACTGACAAGCTAAGCCATATAGCATTTATTATCGCATAAATTTACATTAAAGTTTTTTTTGAAAATGAATGCATGATTTGTCATTTTCAGAGTTCACAAGACGTCTCTGTGTTATTCCCTGACCATGCCGAAAAGCTATTTGAAACTTGGGCATTGCATTTTACAGACAGAATCCTGCAACTTCCCAGCCAAGAACCAGGAGCACCAACAAATAACCTCCAGGTACACTTGGTAATACAATAGTTGTTTGCTGTGTATTATGACAATAAAGTTACTAATTTAACTCAAACATTTATCTCTACAGAACCCCATGATGATATTCCAACTCCTGTCTACAAAAGTGGGAAGAAAATCTTAAGTCTACATGTAAGTAATGGAAGTATTGCACACTTTGCTTTGCAAGCAACCTAAAACATTTAATATTTTGTTTGTGAACTAGACATGTTAACAATTAGGAATAGAAAAAAACTCGGACAAGAAAAATTGTCTTTCACTCGCAATTCTAAAACATTAACTTAAGGGACAAACAGTAATGTCCAGCCCTGTATTCGTTACATAATATATGCTAATAAAGTGTTGGCTATATTAAATAATAAGGGAAAGTATGCAGGTTGTTGCAAAATCTAAAAAATTGGGCTTACTGCCAGGTAAAGTGACGTGGCAGAATCTGAAATTACTGTGAATCTGAGTTATTGGCATGAACAAAGAGTTCATTGTAAGGTTATTGAAGTAAAACAGAAATGTATACATTTCATGACAATTAAACTAGATGGTACATTTGTGTGTATGAAATATGAATTGTTTAGTTTTGTATAATAATATAATAAATAATGCATTTAGAGTCTTTGCCTGCATTCTAACAAGTGTTTTGTCTGTTTCAACAGGTTGGGACCAACATGGTTGCATTCTTCTGAGAGGCTGAGGTGACAAAACCATTCCCATTTGTCCTTGGCTTGGAAGATTGAGATCTCTGCCATCAAGCCTTCGTTGTTTTTGACAGACAGTCACTCCAGCAATACACCCTCCTTGGTGATGTTGACATGTTTTAAACTTTTTTTATGTTTTGGACATTCATTTTACTAAGCAGTGCACATCAGTGTGGGTGTTTTTGAAGACTGTTGTTTACAAACTCCCAAGAACAGAATCCCTTTCTAAGGTGATAATTCATGTTGATCATATATCAGTGTTTCCCATACGTTGATTTACTCGTGGCGCACCGCCACAGAATCAGCGCTGGCCGCCACAAATAGATTTTTCATGATCCCCATTTACATTTATATTTTACTGTTTAAAAACTTCTTAATTCATTGTTGCAAGCACTCAGCGCGCCCTCCCTTTCTATGTTGCATGCAGCGCGCGCCTCTCTCTCTCTCTCTCTCTCTCTCTCTCTCTCTCTCTCTCTCTCTCTCTCTCTCTCTCTCTCTCTCTCTCACACATGAGCGTGAAAAGGTGGCAGTGTTTCAATGTCCGTTCCTCCTTTTTCGCGTAAACGATAACAGTCACAAATTTTACTGACAGAGAAGACGGCGATGACCCTGACGAAAAGTTAGCATTAGTGTTTCACACACACACACACCTGTTCTCTCCCTCTCTATAATGCGATATGCCTGCGCACGTGTTTTGTTGTAACTTTGTGTAACAGTTACTGTGTATTCTCTCATATTTCTGAATTTGCACCCAATTGTCTGCGCTATACGCGACAATAAAACTCGCATTTAAATAAAAAGGGTCTCATAACAAGACATTGATGAGAAGAGCAACAGCAGTAAGACTTCAATGTAAATGTATGGTGATTTATATACCAGCTGTAAACATGCACGTACGTTTCGTAATTTCCTGTTATTTTGCCAGTTTCTTTCAAATATAAAAGCGCTTAAGTTAAGCATTTACTTGGATTCTAGGCGAAAAACAAGTCAGTGGCAAGTCAGTTCCTGAATAACACACTTTAAAAAGTCAAATTCACTTCTCAGAGGCACAGAACTGTTCCTGAAACTGACGTTCTCCCCAAACTGAAATTAAACACAGTGTTTCGAGTTTTTCTCGTCTGTGTCATGTTGATATCAAGAAGCAACGTGCACATGACAACGAGAGAGGTGACCTGCTGCGCAATCGAGTTACCCCTCCCACTTCTGAATGTTTAACTGAGATTTCTAATCCCGTCCGAATTGACCATCAATATTACAGACGTCCTGTGGTAAAATTACATTACGCCATCTACAATCGTAAAACTAATCCCCTCCGAATAGGGCTATAGTCTGCTCATTTTATGTCTGACAACAGAACTGATAATATGTAAATAATAGCAATCAGTTGTTTTAAAATGCAATATAACGTAACAGATCAAAGAGTAGAAGTGAAACATATTTCAGGTGCCAACACTCGATCAAACGGAAACACGTGATGACGTCACATATATGCTAATTAGAATGTGACGTCATCACCGCCACAAGTCTATCAAAATCCTGTGGGAAACACTGTATATTGACTGTTTGTGCAACTTTGTGTTGATCTTATGTGTTACATTAACCATTTCTTATTACACGGTTCTCTAAAATGCTAGTTTCTGATTGGCCAGTTGAGACATTCTACTACTGCTCAAAACTAAAAACTCTGATGCTGCAAATAATTTTGACAGGTACTGTTTAATATTACACAAAAATTAAATATCAATGACTATTAATTACATATCCGACATTAAATTTACAAATGATTAAACCAATGTGTTCGTGACATTTGTCCTGAAGAAACTGTTGGGGCTTTTTTCTGTGATGACATGCTGCCAATACATTATCCCTTACTTGTACAACTTTTTACTTGATCTAATTGTAATGTTAACTGGGTATCTGTCATTTTAGATTATGAGATATAAAACTAATATATTTTTTATCAGAAAGTTGATTGTTTGTGTAGGGCTATGTACTCTTTTATTGTTCATGTGCAATAAATATTCTTTTTCAATTAAATCTATGCTTTGTTATTTATAGACACCACAATGAAAGGTATGAAAGCAATTTAAACCACAAAATTTCAGCTTTAAACACATTAACCAAACATTGGGTTGTTTCAACCCAACAAAAAGTTATTTCTACCCAAAAGATGGGTTAAAAAATCAACCCAACGAGTTGGGTTGATTGTACAACCCAACTTGTTGGGTTAAAATAACCCAGCGTTGGGTTGGTCCATATTTAACCCAGCGTTGGGTTGCAAAACAACCCAAGTTGGGTTAATTTTAACCCAACGTTTTTTAGAGTGTACTTGGGAAAAACATGTCTGGATTAGATATATTTTTTTATTTTGCTATTCTATTTAAGTTTGGTATTTTTTTCTATTTTGCTATTCTATAAAAGTTTGCACTTTCAAATGTGTGTGTTGACTAAAGCTGTGAAGATTTTACTTTCTGCTATTAAGTTATATGTTTGGTAATAAAAAGTTAAACTGGCAAAAACAAACATTTCTTTTTCTCAGTGTCGGGGTGGGGGGCATTATAAAGGAATTATGCTTGGGGCACCAAAATGGCTTGCAGCGGCGCTGAATGAGGTCATGTGATAACCTTGTTGCATAGTAATGTTTAAACTGTTTATCGCTGCACATGTTATACAGTTACATGGACATACTGTACTAAGGGAGATGAATTCATATTCAGTTTCAATCTCCTGCTTAATTAATTCTGTCCAACATTCAGACCTTTACAGTATTCAGTAAGTAAAATGGGTTTGAAACAACATAAAGTTGTGTATACAATTGCTTTAATGAAATGATATACAATAAAGAACAATGTTAAGGGACTTTCTCACTATACTTTGATAGTGAGAAAGTATGATTTGAACACACCCAAATAAAATGACAATTTTTTAAAGCCTGGCTTTTATCCAACGGTTGAGAGGAAAGTAGGGAACTTAAGAGACTATGAAGGCCATCAATCAAACTGTGAAGCGGGTGTCTCTCTCCATCCCCGTGATAACACACACACACACACACACACACACACACACACACACACACACACACACACACACACACACACACTTATGTCTGTCTGCACTCAGCTACCTTGAACTATTTTACGACTTTTCAAACAACAACTATATTCAGAAATCTCTAGGCTGTATATTTTTAAAGTCTGCTGGTGTGTTCTGGAGGTAAAGTATGTATTGTTATGAGCTAAAAGGCAGAATATAAATGTTTTTATTTGATTGTATTTTTATACATTATATCACAGTTTTAGTTTATCTTTCAATGTTTCAATGCATTGTCCCACACAGGCTGATCACTTGTCCCACATTATTTGGTTGTTGCATGGTGGTCACCCTAAGCATGTGTGTATTCAATAAAACAAACAAACAAAAAATAATAATTTTCTTATATGAATGCACTTTAATGAAACCAACATGGTTTTAATCAGGCCTTTGTTGACTGTGGTAGCTCCTCCAGGATTGAAGAGCTGAATGGAGCTTCATCCAGACTCACTAGCTGTTAGTTATCTGAGCTAGTAATGGACATAATACATAAAACTAATAGAACTCACTGATGGCAACTGCACAATCCTAATCAAATGAATGACAATTAGTCCAGTTCCTTAATACCATTAAGGGTAGATGTGTAGTAATATGTAGAGCAAATTGGGGTGCAGCCGTATTGGCATTCCGGGAGAGAAATCGTAATATCGATCGTCCACAAGCGAAAACAATAGTGGTCTGTTTCTGTTCAAAGCAAGCTCATGCTGGGGAAATGCGGAGAATAGACTTGCCACTGAGAATTATCTCACGCTCGGATTTTTGAAATCCATCAAATCGGTCCCTCAGTACTTAGACAACTCTTCCCCAAATTGCCGTAAACTTCACAGTCAGTTGCTTATTACTCTACGTCTTCCCTAGAGAACAAAGTCCTGCTCCCCTGGCTCTTTTGACACACCAACATTAATTTGATTAATGTTTTAATCCGCGCTTACTACATGCAGCCACACAAGAAAACTCGGGAGATCTCGTTGCCATCCATCAAGTTCGGGAGCTGTTTATCGATATGTCTGCCCGCGAATACATCTCGCCGTGCGATGACAAGGCTAAAAGGCCTCGTCTTTCTTGCGTGAAGTGGTGGCTTGTCTAAGAAAGTCATCACAGCAGCCGGGAAGCAAATTACCTGCCTTGTGGAAACGACAGACCTCGTAAAAATATATCAAACAGCATTTGCTTCAATTAAATGCCGTGTTGTGTGAAATACCTGAGTAACGATGATTTAAGAGTTTCAATGAGAGTTTTTGCGAAACTGATGGCTCATCTGATCAGTCAAACAAACTCTTACTCTAACGCAAAACCGCTACAACAACTACTGTAATTTGTTCAACATCCTGGTGTTTTGTGGAGAAATAAAACAGCTTAAACTAGCCCATGTTTTAGTTGGTTTAAGCTAGTCTTCAGTCTCCAGACTGCAAGCTAGTGTTGTTGCGCTGTTGAAATTAGATAGCATTTTTAAAGAGCGTATAATGAAAATTACCCCATGAGTTACTCTCGGATATGTTGGAAAGAAAATCGAGCGGTTTTGACAACAATGCCGCTTACTTAATTGTACAAAGGTAGTTGACGACCACTAGGCCCTGTATTTTTAATGAATCTAATGAAGATGAGGGCCAATAGCCAGCTGTGCCCATCACCGAGGCTTTCCAGTGTATCTAATGAACACTGTAGGGAGGGGTGTAAACACAGCATCTAAAATAAGCTCAGATAACATCAATGAGCCAAGCAGAGGAGACTACATCTGCTAGTTACTGTAAATCTCACATTGGTCATGCCTCTTTTAGCACTTTAATTGAACAAGATGGATGAAATGAATAATTGTTTGCACTATTTTAGTAGTCTCTACTAAAAGAAATAAGCACAGTAAAGAGCAACACTTAAAGAGCACCAATTATGCGATTCACAGTTTTACATTTCCTTTGGTGTGTAAAGGGCTCGCTATAGTCGTGCGTAGGTCCTACGGCGTAGCCGCGACAGCGTAGGTTCCGTGTCGGTTTTCATTGCGTCATCGTCTGAATCGACGTGCAAACACACGCGCAGACCGCTGGTAGGCAGTAACCACACGTGTAACCACAGTAGCAGCGCAAACGTCAATGAAGAAGAAGCTAAGCAAGTTAACCCACAAACGAAGAAGAAACAGCAACTTGTTGTGTATAATTTGAGAAGACCAGCAAAGATGGAAGTAAATAAACAGTGACTTTTGTTGCAGTTTGAGTTAAATCACTCCTCAACTTGGCTCATCTTTGTTTTCACCGTCTCAAACGGAAATACTTATGACGCAGTTTTTTTACCTGACGGGAGGGGTTCTGGTGGACCAATCACAGCGCTTGCGGTCCGCGTAGATCTGATATGCTGTTTAACTTTTTGCGAGGTGCGCGTCAGGCTACGCAGAGCTACGCACAGGCTACGGATAGCCTACGGCGTAGAACCTACGCACGACTATAAATCGGGCTTACGTGTGTATTTGTACAGGTTAACGATATGCAAAAGGTACATATCCAAAAGTAAACAATGACTCGAGTTATCATCTCCAACGTAAATCTCTTTTCTTTGACTTCAACAAACACACAGATTGTAGGCACCAGTTTACTTCCTGGGAATGGTGATGTAGACAAGACCGACGTTATCATAATTCCTTCCGCTTCGGACTCGGCCTGTAGGTTAACTCCTGTTAGCATTGCATTGTGACCAAATCTTTTAAACATGGTAAGGAGCGTCACATTTCCGGCTGATGTCAGAGGTACTCAGGCCAATCACAATGTACAGATTAGCTGGCCAATCAGGGACACAGCGCTTTTAAAATTTTAAGAAAAGTTTAAGAAAGAGATGGAAATCTGGAGCTACAAAAATGTGAAAAGGTGAAAAATTATGTGTATTTTAACCATAAACCACACAAACACATTGTATTATACCAAATACACAAAATAACGTTGTTTTTAAGCAATGAAACAGTGCCCTTTAAAGAAACCGATAGGATCATTAAAACACATGTCTGTTATAAATACTATGTTTTAGATAGACCACTAAGTAGCATCAGTAGTTTTTGGTCTGAAGTGTAGCTAGTTTTGTACTGTAGCTGTAGTTTGTAATGATTATAACCTACCCTGTAATATAAAGAATACACAGCTGCTTATCATATGACATTATCATCCAATCACCTGCAAGGTCAGGTTAAATCCTGCAGATTTGAAACGCAGCAATGATCTTTCTTCTGTATGATGAAACACGAGTCCAGTGAACTGCATAATCAGTTATATGCATATTTAAAAGTGCCATACTGGGCATTAAAGAGCTTTGATTTCTTGCTTGCACAGACATAAATGGATAGGCTAATAAGCCCATCTTTTGGCAGAAGATATTCTTAAGTTGCATCATTTAAGTGTTTAGCTGAAAATATTTATTTTACATCTCTGGAGGGCTGATGCAAATACATCTTAATTCATAGGCTGAGAAGTTTAGCTTGTGGCCTGTTAAAAATCTAGTGATTTAATTTTTTGTACTTGGTTTGTGTTGAAGTGTTTTTGTGTGTGTGTGTTTTATATTGAAACAGGAAGCTTTGGGGAAACATTTTATTAGACAATAATCTGTGCAAGATTAAATTTTATATTATTTTTCAGTTTTGGGAAGAAAAAACACTGCTTTTATTAGCTAATAATGATTTTTGGCAACAACACTAGAAGTTTTTGGCAGGGCGACATCTTTTCATGAAACATGAGGGGCGGCACGAGCAGTTAAAAAAACCTCTGTGCTGCCGGAAATTGGTTTTCTATTATCTGTCATTTCACTGTGTGGGGAATTGGCACCCCTGCTTTCTGAGAAAGTGCCATGCACAGAAGTTGTCAGACGGAAAGGCGTGGGGACAGTTCACCTCTGGGTCTCCCCCAAATGGAAAGGACGGGGGGATAGGGGATGCACTATATATTTTTGACTTTCTTCCAAATAACGCACATTTCATTCATAATATTATAAATACAGGCCTATAGTTTCTGCACATTTTTGTTTTTCTGAATAATGTGAAATGGCAAATAAAAATAATACAAATTATGTGGTCACCAAGGTGAATTGGTTTACACTTCTGGTCATGAGTGACAGTGTTGGGGCATAGGAAATCTGTTGATTACCGAGTGCCAAATAAACACAAAGATGGACAGGAAAAGGTCAAAAAGAAAAGAGGAGGAGGAGAAACGAGCAACATATAAAGGTATGCAACTATGTTCTCTCTATAAGATTAATACAAAAATTGGGATGGTACCCATTTAAAAAGTACACATTTGTACATAAAAAAGTTCATATTATTACCTCAAAGGTACATATTGGTAACAAATTTATCCATATCTGTCCATAAATGCTACATATTAGGACCATTTTAAAGGGCACTGCCCTAGTAACAGCTTTTGTACCTTTGTTTCTGAGATTGTTTAAACCATCATTGTGCAGCAGAAATCATGCGCCAACATGAACCACGATGAGAAAACACACAGTGAATTGTGAACCCTGCGAAAAGTAATGCACATTTTTGGATTTTAAAGGCTGGAAAAGTATATCCTGAACAGAAGATGAATTAAAAGGTCTGTCTTAAAACTGGCATCTTCCCAAAAACATGCTTTGATTCAGCGTCTAGCGTATGTGGCACCCCGACAAAACATCTGTTGGGCTTTAACTGGCTGTTGTTGAATTGCTGTCGTGCCCTGCAGAACAAATCTGGTGAACTTCATGACCCATTGAGACAGAGCAGAAATCAGCAGAACCAGGATTTTAAAGGCTTCAGGCAGACCTTATTTCATCCTGCATCTACAGCCGCAGCTAAACATGATGTCGCTGATGGATCTTTAGTCCAAGTTTACTTTTATATTTATGATTTTAGCTGACACTTCCTACCAGAAGTGACTCTTGATGAAGTTTACTGATGACTCAGCAATCTGGATGTCTTTGCTTGGCTTTCATATGTGCTATCACACTAAACAGTCGCACAGTCATCAGATATAATGGCAGACACTTAAAATAGACCACATGGGAAACGTTTGATATTGGAAGGTTTGTTGAAAGTCTTTTTAGAACAAAACAACTTTGTTGTTGATGCATACCAATTTTAGGAAAAATGTAAAGACAGTGAATGGCCAAATGGGCTGTTTGTCCACATACAGCAGCGAAAAAAGAGACCAAATGGTCCCTTTCAGTTTTTCTAGTTTCCTTTCAAGGTAACTCGACGCTGCTTCATGAAATGACACTTTGGGGAATGCCATTTGAATAATTTATTAAACTAGTCCTTCTTATAGGCCGCGAGTGATGACGTCACGAGTGCGACACATACCGGAAGGTATAAAAAGTAGGTGCAAACAGCGCATTACAGCTTTCTGTCATTCAGCAAGTGCTCTATGTTGAAACTGTCTGTCAAATTGCGTGTCAAAACTGTGTCTTAGTCAGAACTAGTTTAAAAAATCATTTAAATTGCTAGCAAGTAGTTAATGAAGTGTGTTCCCCTGGGCTCGTTTCATAACAGCGGGGACACCCAGGAGCTAGCTGAGTTCTCTGAGATGGCTTCAGCCCTTTCTATTAATAAAATTATGTTTTTAGATGGATTTATTTACTGAACATTTTAATTGGCCAAAATAACAAAAAAGATGCAGTGTTTTTGATCTGAAATATTGCAGAAAAAACAAGTTCAAATTCATTTCTCAACAACAAAATACTTTTTTACATGTATTTAAGGAAAAATTCTAAAAAAAAAAAAACTTTTAAACCCAGATTTTAAGTCAGATCTTTTCCTGAGGTTTGGTTTTGTTAAATTCAACAAACACTGGACTGAAATGGTCACAATATATCTTGAAATGATAATCAGTTTTGATGAAGTCAAAAGAACTTCATAACCAGCTCTGAGCCTTTTCATTCAATTGAGTTAAATAAAAAATAACTTTACTTAGCAATCCATCGTCATACTTTAACTCAAAGCAAAAAAAAAAAAAGATTTCCTCTACACTCAACCCTTTAAAAAACACTGTTATATCTATGTATTAACTATTTCACAATGTGACAAAGTTCATACATTTAGTATGTTACGATGAATTTTGTTTCCTCATTTTGACGATTGTTGGCCACACCACATATCTAAATGTCCACATCAGGATGGCGTTGTAGTAATGCCACTGTTTGCCATTCGATTCACACTGTTTCACAATTGATTTTCATGTGGCTTTGTCTCATTTTTATAAATATATAGTTTTTGTCAGCAATGATGACATATAGGACACAAAGCATGAATATCACAGTGGGAATGTTGTTGGTTTGATTGAGATTGTTGGTGCTGAGTGCATACAACAGGGGTTTGAATGTTTCATTCATGCCACGGTGCATGCTGGGAATTTCTGTACATAGCTTGCATCACTATTAGCTATTACTGCTAATTTACAATCTCATTTTGCTGTTATTGTTACAGCGTTGCCCAGTTAATTGTGTAATCAAAACAGCTTTTATTCGTCAATCTTCATCTCATAAGAGTTCACATGATTTTAAACATATTTTTTAAATAATATTTATTTATTTGCAACTATTTTTAATGAGACTAAAATGATTCAATGATCCAACGAAGTACAGGGTGGAATTTAACACTACCAGAGGCACTGAACTTGTGCCAACAAATGCCAGAACCATGTTATTTCTCATATACATCATCTATCTTTATTGTAGTGCTTTTATTTAAAGATTTATTTATTACTTCCAAAATATTTATTTGAACGTTTGCTTCTAGTTTCGAAAAAAAAAAGACATTTTATTTAATCATTGTCTGACATCAATGCCAATCAAACCACAGCAAAGAAGACTTTTAAGGCAAATGAATGATGTCAGAACAGAAAGTAAATTGTTTGAGTAATGTGTGATGCCGGTAGCAAATATACCCACCCATGGCATGCATTTTAGGAAAAAAAATTAAGTTTTTTTTTTGGCCTACTAGATTTCTCAAGTTTCAGTAGTTTAAATATTAAATATATTTTACAGAAGCAGCACCCTTCCGTTCCATCATCTAAAATTCATACCTCTGGATATAAACACTGATATTGCACGGTAATGAAGCGTCTAACATCTCACCGGAATGACTGAGATGATGGATAACTCGATTTATGATGGTGGGCGACGTTGTCTTGAAGTCTGCACTGAATGTTCTTGGGCGCATTTCCATTAAACACAGTTCTGTGACCGGCCTTCAGGATCTTCACTTTTTTATGAATCATGTCTTTTTAAGTCTCTTTGTGAGTTTGGGTGAACTGTTCAATTCTGGGAATCTTTCACAAGTTCAAGTCAGAATTTTCCATTCGCCCACTGGATAATAGATAAAACTCCAACAGCGCTCAATGAAAGGGATTACCACACCAACTTCAGTCCTTTATGAGTTCCTGCTGGAGAAATGATCACTTAGCATGCTCATCGTCAGAAACACCCCAGGCACTAGTAAGATATGAGCTCAAAGGTGTAGATTTTGAAAAAAAATAAATAAATCATTAGAAGAGGTAATATCCCTTTCCTTACTTTCCAGTTGTCTTCAAGCAATGTTGAATTGCTTAGTGGTATCACATTCCCATTCCTAACACATATTATACATTTATTTCTTGGATAAACCCCTCAAGATGCACCATCTAGTTTTCGTGGGGGTCCTAATACATGTAAGCAATAAAGTGTAATAACATAATCTCAGAGAGTATAATGTCTATTCACAGTATTCTACAAGAAAAATACCATAGTGCACTTTAGTATTTACTAAGATACAGATACTACTGTACTTTCCGGACTATAAGTCACACTTTTTTCATAGTTTGGCGGGTCCTGGATCTTAGTCAGATGCGACTTATATACATCAAAATTATTTCATATAACCAAGAGAAACCATTACCGTCTAGATTCCGCTCTGTGCTGCTCCTGTATTTATGTAATTCAATAGATTCAGTGATGTGGAATGGCTTCGGGACCTTTTTGAACTTGATTTGGCTTGTCTTGTTAATTTAGCCTATTCAGCCTACCATGTATTTTCTATACGCTATTGTTTATACTGTAAATAACTTATAATCCAGTGCAATTTAAATACTGTATGTTTTTCCTCTTCAAAATGGATTTTTGACTGATGCGACTTATACTCCGGAAATGAAGGTATAGTACAGTAGCACAAAATTTCGTTATATAGCCACATATTTTTTTGACTCTTTTCGTGATATTATCACGAATTTCCGCGTTTTTTCGTGATCGTTTAACAAATTCCTTTTTTCGTGTGATTATCACATTTTGGTTACTCAACCGTTTTGTCCTATTTTCTTACCATTATCGCTTCGGTTTAGGGTTAGATTTACATAAAATGACATCCCTACCCAAATCCAACTCTAACCCTAATGCCAGGCGACATATAAAAAAATAAATCAGAAAAAAATTGTATAAACCAAAGTGACATTCTAATGCAAGCACCAAATGTAACCCTAAACTGAAGCGACAATGGTTTAAAAATAGGAAAAGGCAGTTGAGTAACCAATACGTGATAATCACACGAAAACAGGAATTTGTTATACAATCACGAAAAAAATGTGGAATTCGTGATAATATCACGAAAAAGAATAAAAAAATACGGGACTATATCACAAAACTTTGTGAGACTGGGTAGTACAGTAACCCTATAGTGGTAGATACTGTAATATGTTACAGTATACTGTGACATATATTTACTATATTTAGATATAGTATACTATACTCAATATGTTCCTATTGCTTTATAAAAGGTTACTACAGTACAAAATTTAAATAGTTGTATTTTTACTTTAAAGGCACAATAAAACATAAGAAGCGATTGTCTTATTTTCCCTGTTGTGACATTTTAAAATGCTTTCTGAAATTAGAAAATTAGAAAAATGTAGGGTTGGACTTGAATTTGGGTCATTTTGCTAATTGCTAATCGTTTCTTTTGCCACTTCTAACCGGAAGTAAAGAGAGATTGTTTCGAGTAGGGGAGAAGATTAGTGTTTTTGATTAAGGATTACGAGGGCACATTAATTTCTTTAAAATATTAAAGCTCACAGATAACTCATTTGTAAAATTGCCACAACATTCCAAAAGAAATAAATGGTTTTAATTTCAATGTCGTTGTTACTTTAAAAGCTGCAAGGTGTTCATTTAAAGTAGCTCAACTGGTGGAGCATTATGTTGGCAGCACAAAAGGTCACAGGTTTGATCCCCAGGCAACACGCATACTAATAAAATATAGATTGAATGTAATTTAAGTTGCTTTGGATCAAAGCATATGGTAAATGTTCTCCTGTGCATTAAAAATAATATCCATGATTGCTGCTCGGTGACTAAAGGTCTTAAACTGTAGCTGTTACTATATTGCACTGCTGGATTGCTGTTCATGATCGCTTGTCATTCTGAATTTGAACTACTGGGTTTGTAGGTTGAATTATGTGACACTTAGAATCATATTTAATTCTCATTGTTGAGAGAAGAGTGAAAAGTAGAAGGGTTATTTGCCATAGGCAAGACCTCTATTGCAAGAGTAACGTAGCCACAGGCCAGAATGGGCAGTTCACTTCAATACAGGTCATCAGCAATCTAAAAGAAAAGCATTTGTGAAAGTGACTGCATGAATCACAATTCATATACAGTACTTTTAAATGTATATAGTATTTGATCATATAGTCCAAGGTTGAAAATGTGAGTGGATGGTTGCCAGAGCACTGTTATGTTGTTGCTAGGGTGTTCTGGATGGGTTGTTATTGGCCTGAATAGACATTGCAAACCTCATCACCTATTTTTTTGTTTGCAAAACATAAGTCTGATGCTTTAGAAAATAACAAACCTCTTTGGCTCTTTTTGTGCTTTCCTGCAACATTTGAAATTTTTATGCATTTGGCAGATGCTTTAATCCAAAGGGGTTTATGTTATATTCAATCTTTACAGTACTGTATGTGTGTTCCCAGGGATCAAACCCTGCATTTTTAAAGCAATTCTAAACCCACTGAGCCACAGGAACACATAAACGGACCTGGCACATGATTGAAGCACCAAAAGTCCAATGATTAATGGGACAGACATTCTCATTCAGCATTTAGTTGGACAAAATTGTACTTGTAATGCCGCCTTTCTCTCAAACAACAGCACACAATCTGTAAAATGTGAATTGCATCTCAATGAAACGGTTTTTAGATATTCCCTTCCCGATTTCTGTTATAAACATTTACAGCGCTAAATGTGGTGCTAAATGCCTTCATGTGAGAACGGGCTGGTAAACACATTAAACTAATGTGTGGGAAGCATTCTTGCTGCAAAATGGCTGCTGTGAAACCCACAAACTGGTTCTCAGGCGCTCGTGCTGCTGAGGAAAAAAGGTCTGGTGATACATATTCAACAGATAACCACAGCTGTGGCAAAATATGTTATGAACATCTTACAACATGCATTTGAACAGCAAGTTTTATGCATATCTGTTTGTGAAGTCAGAGAAAGACAGAAAGAGGGTTTTAAATCTCTAGCAACCTCTGTGGCTCCAGTTTGTGGTTCTGCTAAGTACAGCTCAGCAAATAAACCATCATTTACTCAATGGTTTGACATCTGTATCAGTACATTGCATGTTCTAAGAGACAACCTCAGTGGCTATGACTACCCCATTAAGGTGTACCTCATTCACAAAGCATTCAATTGCTAGTTTGCCTTCTGCCTGAACGCAAACACGTGCCGTAATTGTTTTTGGGATCACTCCCATAAAGGGTAACATTGCCATAACATTTACTGAACTTGTCCTGTGTGAACAAAAGGCAGAAATAATGCTATAGTGTTGTCATAGCAACAGGGTTAGGGAATCGTTCAGCTCTTTGACACAGGGGGTTTAAATGCAGATTAACATTCACAATGAGAAATCTGCAAACTGGACTGAAGTTGAGATCATTCACCAACATAACAGCAAAACGCATCACACCAGGCCCGGGGTGGGTATTCGGGAGAACCGAGATAACTCCCGGTGGGCCGCATCACTTTTGGGCCGGGTGAGGTTTTTGTTTTTTACATTTGTCACATTGAGTCTATCTTCTCTTAAATAACACTACACACGTTCCGCATTCTGACACCGCAGCAAACAGCCTCTGCATGGGTTGTACCATGTGAGTGAGTTCCCCTCTCCCCTCCCATAGAGTTGGTTCGGTCCATAGCATGTCTTTTCCAAAACTTTCTCAGATAGGCTGGGCCGGCCCTACCGTAACGGTACGCGTTTCAGGGAGGATGGGTGGGAGGAAGAGGCCAGGAGGGACTGTAAAAGCCAGGTTGAAGAAAAGAAAGACATTGAAGGAGGAAGATGCCAATGTGCCATGCTTACCGGTTTATTTTCAAGAGGACAAACACAAGTGGTAATAGGTAAAGAGTTATAGGCCTAGTAATGATTAGCATTAGCAACTTAATTATTCGGCTAATCCTGTTGTCTACCCATTCACCATAGATATATTCACAAACAAAATATAAAATTTGATCAAAATATTAGCCTTTTGTGTATCACCGAATATATGAGGATTCATAGACTATATTATGCAGTTTAATATTGACAACAAAACTCAAGCTTGATCTGTGTATGCAGTAAAATTACATTTTATTATTATTTTATTTTAATTACTAATTATTTTTTGTAGTGTATAAGTATATATTATTTAATTAATATTAAACCTTTACATTTTTTGTTGAACCATGGTATTAATAAAAACTACACAAAAGTAAGAGCTGTACTGTTGCTTCATTTATCCAATTTGGAAAAAGTGCTAATTTGGAATTCCACCATGGAAAAAGTGGGCCAGTCTTGGGCCTGAAACTCCCGGGTTGAAAAGTGGCCCCACTCCGGCCCTGCATCACACCCTCCTTATGATCTTATAATAAACAACTTTAAAACTTAAAATAAACATCTTTACAGTATGTTTGTGAATGCACGCACATATTCTGGAAAAATATTTGCAGTGTAAATGAACCAAAATCATACAATCCAGGACAAATCCAGGGGCACATTTTCTGTGTTTTTTCCGTAATCTGTGTGTGAAAAGAGGGTACTAGCACAAATCTGCAAAATGATAGCATTTTACCAAGGGAGGTAGACATATTGTCTGGTTAGCCTCAGCAGTTAGCTCTTACTTATGACTGACAAAAACAACCAGACTTTTAAAGTTCACCTCTCTTTTATTGGAAGGCTGTTAAAAGCCTAAAATGAACTTCGTGGATTTTTCACAGTTTGCTGGGTTTGACATCACAGCTCACTCATTAAAGGCTTAAACGTCCACTCATTCCTTCTCAAAATTACTACAATTAAAAAATTACAATTGTAAAAGCGTTCACTTCCTCAACACAAGGTCAAGAGAAAACACTCGCAATTGTGCAGAATTAAGGAAGAAAGTGTATTTAATATTAACAGCAAGCTATTGTCACGACACACTGTTTTTTTTTTAGTAATAGTATTAGTGTAATTTATTGTGAGTTATTTGTAAAATGTTTTAATGATCTATTTTGCAATTGTCAACAACATGATCTCACTCAGACTGATATCACTAGGAGTGTTGTCATAGAAACTGATCATTCTGAGTCTGAGGATAAGAGCAGGTCATGGGTTGTCCATCTCTTAATTACAGTAATTAAAATATGGCATGAATGCAGCTTAAGTCTGTGAGTAATCATGTGATGTTCTCAGACCATCAGCCAAAGCTTTTTTGTTTGTTTCAGACAGTTTTCTCATTGCCTTTCATATTTTTGACAGCAATGCAATATAATATACATAACTATATTATCAGTGATGTATAAAGATCTTACATAATGAACTGTATATTTTATTTTACCTTAGAATGAGCCGGTTTTATCTACATATATACACCGCAAGTCCCCTTGAATGGAACTCGCCGTCATGTTTCTATAGTAACCCTAACTGTTGTACAGAGCGCGTTTTGTCCATAGACAGTAAAAGAAATGGACACGGCGACCCCATTGGATTCAACGGAGACAAGTGAAGGTAATTAGAAGCAGGCACTTCCAGGGGGTCGAGCGTACTGCGCAGACTCAAACTGAGCTTAATGACGTAGATGTCATGTGAGAAACCTGTCTGACAATTGTAAGTCTTCTAATACCTGTGCCAAGAGAAATCTGAATCACCCACCGAATCTTGCAGAGACGGCGAGCGTGAAGAAGCAAATTTTGGTAAGTATTCTGATTAATAATGTCCTTTGACTTTATGCCTCCACGTCCACCCGATTGCCTCATAGACAGTAAAAGATTGCCTGCGAGTTTCTTCTCCTGTCCATACGGTAATTTCTCTACCGTAGTCGCAGGTTATGATGCAATCGTTAGCATATTTTTACAAAAACTGCTTCTACTGGGCCGTAACGTAAGATATACGGTAATGTAGCCTTTTATACATTTTCGCGTTTCTTTAGAAATAATTAATGGACAAATCAAGTCTTTAAACGCCTCAGATGTAAAGTTATTCGCTGTCAAAGTGACGCCAAAATGAATGGGAGTCAATGAAATGCTAACATCAGGTGGGGGTTCACTAAGCAATGGCGGCGCCCAGGGAAGCTTCAATAAAATATGAAACCCTGCCTCCCTGGTTTTGTCCCTACGGGTTGGCATTTCAAATGAAGGGGTGAGCTGTTGGTTGCAATTCGCAATCTAACCACTAAATGCCGCTAGATGACATCTAATATTCAAATAAAATTGTACAGTAATAAAAAAATAGTATGCAAAATAATCAACAATAATCCAAAATAATAATTTGAAATCCAAAACTTTAAAAAGTACACATCTGTTCTTAAAGAGTTCGTATTAGTACCTCAGAGGTACACATTGATATCAAAGATTACATGAGGAACTCAGTTGCAAAAGCAAGAACCCAAATCATCCAAAAATGAGACAATGAGACAATGATATTGACTGAATGCTCTCAGCATGTATTAAATGTTAATCAAATACCTTTGCATCAAATGTTCCCAGCCTTTTAGAAATAATGTTTTGTTATCAGAATCAGCTAAACACCACATTGACTTTGTGCGTTTGTCCTCTTACTGCACGAAAGATGGATTAGATGAATGACGATGTGCAAAACGACCATGGATCACATTCAAACTTGTGTCCTCTTTGAGTACTCTGAAAACAAACCATGTGTGGCTGTCACCTAACGTGTGCTTTATTCTTCATTTTTACACTTTGACTTTCATCTTTAGTGCTTTTGCAGTTGTTTACTGTCTTGTATAAAGAAGTGTTTTTTTAAGTGGAGGTTGCATGCACTTTTTGACTAATAACCTTTGCCTTGACATTAAAGTAAAATTACTGAAACTAAACATAAATGCCTGATAACATGCTCAAGAAAACATGTAAGATGCACTTAAAGGGTTTTGCATCTGAACTCCTCACATATTACCTCAAAGTTAGTACCTATACTGTACCAAAAACTCCTTATTAGAAGTTGTTGTGAATTATTCAAAGTCATTGCTATTCATTATTGATCTTTTAGAGCAGGGGTCTCAAACTCAAATTGGCTTGGGGCCATTTCTGAGATTGACATTTAATCGGAGGGCCGCAGAGCTATTTTAAAGTTAAAAAAGTACAATAATTCTGTAAATTGACTGTTAAAATTCTATTATTTAATGTATAATGAAAGCAGGGTTTTTTATCTTTTAAATATACATTATTTTATATAAGTAAATCATTTCTTAACCTTCTCTTTAATAACTAAGGCCTATTAAAACCTTGCACTAATACATTTATAAACTATTATAAACAATTACCATCAGTAAGTGTTTGTATTTTGATTTATTTTGGATTGTTTACAGTATTGACTTTATTATGTTGCATCTTTGTTATTCCACAGTTTTAATGAATTTGCTATTATATGTGGAAAAATATGAATAAGTGAAAGTGTTCCTAAAACTTCTGAATGGGTAGTCAATGTTACATAAGCTAGTTAAACAGAAAAAAAATATAATACTGCTAGGTGTAATTGCACAGCAAGCTACATAATAATATATTATACTTCATTAATATATAGCAGTATACATACTTGTATCCTCTGTATGTTTCTCCTCATCGTTCCTCTTTTAGCCTGGGCACTTTGATGGCAATTTTTCTTATCTGTAGTTTATGTGTTGCATTACATCTACGGCTCTGCCTCATATTATGTGGTGTCTCCATAAGAAGCTGTGACTTGTTGATGTGAGCCCCACCGCAGCTCTTCTCTGAGTAACAGCTGATATTCACCCGGAAGTAACAAATCTTCTCTGGACAAACACTACAAAGTCCCGACCAGATTAACTGATCGCATGGTGACAATGATATGATTGACGCGAGGTTCAGATGAGGAAATAAAGTCCGATCACGCATTCCGTTATCCTCGCAATCACAGAGCGCGCGCGGCTCATGGCTGCGTAGCAACGAGTGACGCGACCCACGCCACGGAACGCAACTTCCGCTCCCGAGCACTTCAGAAAGTAAGAAACACCTTGACTCGTTTTAACGCGCGTTGTTAGACGCGACATGTGAACGAACCCTTAAACGTTTAAATAAAAAATGAAATGAATATGAAACAAAGTGAATAAAAATCTTTCTGTGGGCCAGATTATGTTATATTTTTGAAAGGTGCCGCGGGCCGCAGAGAGGGGGAGGGCGGGCCGCAAATGGCCCGCGGGCCGGGAGTTTGAGACAACTGTTTCAGAGACTAGTATTGGATATTACATTATAGTGCAGCAGCAAGGATGTTTACATCATTGTCTGTAAGAAAATGACTTAATACTTTAAAATATAGGCCATTATTCATGCATTATATTTTCATGATATTTTCACCAAGCAGATGTTTTAATTACAATTGTAATTTGTATTTTTGCTTTATTAGATCTTTGTCTTGTTTTTGATTAAATCAAATATTTCTTCTCTCCAGATATATATTTACTTTAGCCAAAGTCTTGAACAAACCAGTAGAGGTACAGTACGAGGCCTGCTGTATCAAAGGTAACCTGACTTGAACCACTCGCACTCTCTGGACATTCCTTCACATCTTTATTGCTCCTTTGTGTTTTCTAGTCATCTAAGGAGTGCCTGTAATGCTCTGGAGAGTTACTGTAGCAGACCTCTTTCCCTCAGGCTCCAAGCTTAACTCCCATTACAATAACATATTCTGAAAAACTGACCTGCATGAGCTGCAGCACCAGAGAAAAGACTGAGAAGAATATCCTTCATTATTCATCTGCTCCTGTCTTAAGTCACAAATCAGAAGAGGAAGACTTCTTTCTGTATTCTCAGCTGTGACTTTAAGGAGTTTAAGTTAATTACCGCAAAACAAAATCCAGTCACAAAAACTCTGTTATTAACTGTATGTTACTGAATGTATTATCAAGTATAGCAGAATATTTAAAAAAGTGGGCGGGACTAGATTTTGTTTTAAAGATACGACAAAGAACCAAGGTGGTTGAAAGTGAGAATTACTGTACGTTCAAACCAGACGCAGAAGAGGCGACAAAAACGTGCTATGCGTGCATAGTTGGACGCTTGAACATTTTGAGTTTACTCACTTCATTCGTAAGTGTCTCCAAAAAAAAAACGTGATTATGTGATCACATGATTCAATGCATAATCTGCCAAAGTCTGCATTTTTTCAAATACGCCGCACTTTCACTGCATAACTTGCAGATTTCCACGCACAAAATTATTTCATAATCCCAGCATGATTTCATAATCCCACATAACTATGGGAACATTATGAAGTGACATAATTGAATTTTTTGCTCATTTTTCCGTGGCATTATGTAGATTTACATAAAATGACATCCCTACCCAAACCCAACTCTAACCCCAACACCAGGCAACAATTGATTAAAGTTTAGAAAATATAAAAGAATACATCAGAAAAAATAGTATAAACCAATACTTAAAGTGACATACTAATGCAAACACCAAATCTAACCCTAAACCGAAGCGACAATGGTTTGAAAATAGGAAAAAGCGTAGAGTAACCAATCCGTGAGAATGCCACGGAAAAATGAGCAAAAAATTCCGTGACTATCCCACGGAACTTTGTGAGATTATGTTGCAACGTTGTCGCTATTATCCACTAAGAGGCACTCTTACCCGATTTATTTTTCTTTTGCTCATTAGTACAAACTCTGCAAGCAGCAATTTTCTCTTGTAGTGCAAGAAAAAAGCTTATGCTTGTCTGTTTGTGATTAGCAGCAAATGTACTGAATTTTTTTTATCTTTACAAGCCTCACACATCTAGCTTTTATTTTCCTGTCAAGCCTCTGATTTTCCCCTGTTCCTCGTACAGAAACCTTCATAGTACTTGCTAGAACCGGGCCTCACAAAGATAAATTGTACCTGAGTACTTGGGTTGCCATAGTAACACTTTATCCTCATTATGGTCAGAAAAGGGCAAGGGAATTGAGAAAAATCTCCTTCTATCTTTCTCTTAAAACAGTGATATCCGCACATGAAAGCTTTTTTATGAAACTCTAATCTATGAGTATCATGTGGTGCTATACATATATTACAGCCTGATAAGAAACAAGCTTACTAAAGCTTTTCTTTCAAGTTATATTTTTTAATATATAAAGATCCAAATATAGCATCTCCCAACCAATTAGTCTTTATGCATTTGCCTTGGTCCAATGCGACAACCCTTTGGCGATGCCCAAGACATTTGGCACAAAGTAAAAGGGCTTGTAGGGGTGGGATTTTGCCCACCAGCTTGGCACTGCCAGTTAGTTATGCCTCACTTCACAGTTGTTACCTAACCCAACCTGCCACTGTGATTCACACAAGCTGTTCAGGTCCATAAGACCTAGCGAAACATGTGCACTTCTTAAGAGTAATGAGAAGCGTATAACACCAGAGATGGTCCATATTGACAGTGTTTTACCACAAATCTTTCATGGAAAATTGATTTTTATTTGGACATTCACTAGCTGTCCCTTTGAATGTTAAATACTTTTTTGTTTTCCTCTTGAAAGGAGACATATCATGAAAATCACACTTTTTCCATGTTTAAGGGCTATCACCGGGTCCCCAGTGCTTCTATCAACCTAGAAAATGTGAAAAAGAACCCAGTAACTTAGTTTTGCTAAACTATTCTCTGCCAGCATTTGAAAAATTAGGTCATTGAAATTTTGCTCCCCTTGTGATGTCAGAAGGGGATTTTATTATAATAATATGGCCTCCTAATCTGCACTATCCAACCACAGCACATTTAGTTCAGAGATAGAGAGAAAGAATATAGATATATAGAAATATAGATATATAGTCTATTGTTTACATCAGATTTCGCATGAACTTCTGGTAATACAATATAATATACAATCTGAGGACTATTTACATCGTATTTACGTTCCGTCAAACACATGAACCCGCCTTCAAATTTTGTATTTAAAATAGGGAGGTATAGATAATCCAAAAACAGCACCGTCGAAAACGTGAAGTCCTTAAGGGATGTTACCAATCGCTCGCTCGTTGCTCCATCAGCCAATGACTTCATGGAAAATATTGATAGACAAAACATGTAGCCAATTTTATAAAAAGTTCAACGATCTCTGTGTAACTTATGAGTTTGACTTCATGCTGCGCTGCAAGACGTCAAAGTACCACGAGAGCGAGTCGAAATTAATCTACTCCGTAAGATTTCTAAGAGCTCTCGCGGTACTTTGACGTCATCCGACTGCGGCGCCCCATAAAGTCAGTGAAGCGGCTGACGTACGATGCGGCTGACTGTTATTTGTTCCGCCCCAGCTTCTTTAATTTTTTGCGGCCGAGCTTCATTTACAGTCTGGGGAGAAAAAAATAAGTTTGAAAAAATAAATAAAACTAAGCAAACATGTCTGATGAACAGGGCAGCCGCGTCACTACAAGTCACGTGACTTCACGCTCGAGCCGGAAGAGAAGACAATGCTGAATAAATTCGTAATTCTTGCTATTTTTGGACCAAACTGTATTTTCAAGGTTCATCACAATCTTACTGACCCACTGATGTCACATGGACTACTTTGATTATGATTTTATTACCTTTCTGGACATGGAAACCGTACATAGATTTTCAATGGAAGAAACAGAAAGCTCTCGGACTAAATCTAAAGTTAAAACATCTTAAACTGTGTTCCGAAGATGAACGGAGGTCTTCCGAGTTTAGAACGACATACAGGTAAGTCATTAATGACATTATTTTCAGTTTTGGGCAAACTATCCTTATTCAGTAGTCATGCTGTTTCCTGTGGGGGCGGAGGCGAAAACACAAGCTTATCCAGTATGTAACTATACATGTCACACGGTGACGAATTCCGGGGGCAGAACCAAAAAATCCGAAGATTGGTTCCGACCGGAGTTGTTTCCCACACGGAGGTAAAAACGGGAACACCGGACTTCCGGGAAAACGCTGCGAAAGAAAATCAGGCAAACAAGATACAGGTGTGACAAATAAACGTAGCGATCTGTGATTGGAGGAAGAGACAGACAGAAGGAGGATAAAGAGGGCCTGAAAACGAAGGTAAGTGTGCAGTTTGGCAGTTTGGCAGTGTGGCTGAGTTTTCGACGTGTGTTGTGGCCGTGTAGCTGGGCTGTGTATTCTGGAGCAGTGAAGTGGATATTTTGGAGACGAAAACTAAAGACCGTTGGTTTGGCTGAGTACGATTTATAAACCTCTGTTATGGTTGGAATGTTGATTCACCTGTTTACAGTAGCATGTATATAACCGTTGGATGACACGATCTGGGCTCTGCATCGCACGGAAAAGGAATCGATCGGTAGGGGAGCTGAAGGGACGAAGAGAGAAAGTGTGATCCTTCTTCGTGAGTATAAGAGGTGTATACGGATGTGTCTATGTTGAAGATATCAGGATTTACGTGTGTGTGAGTTCACAGCAACGGTAGCAGCGGCCCTATTGCAGAGTTGTTGGGTGGGTGAGCCGAGGACTAAATAGCATTAGGAGCAAAGGATATCGCCACGGCTACGTTTCAACCTCTGGCTTCTTTCACGGTAACTCCCCGCAGATTCTTGGACCGGCTCCCCGAAGACCCTGGCCTGGCCTTAATGTTCACCGAAGTGTGTTGTGGGTGAGTCTGGATTTTACAGAGTGAGTGTGCACACGTGATTGTATTGCAGTGAAGTGCTGTGTACCTGTTGTCAGGACTTTTCCTAGGTCGGAGTCGGCCGAGTTAGAACAAAGAAGATGCGGTGTGGCGAGTGAAGTGCCTGTCCATATTACGCCGTGTAGTGATATGGTTTTGGTGAACTAGTGAGACACTGCAGGGTCCCGGGTTCCACGGCGTATACCTCAGTGGTGACAGTGGAGAGAGAGGGTACATGATATTGAGACTGTCTGTGAGTAAAATTCTGAATGTTGATGTGTCTGTGGGTAAAGATATTTCACTGCTGAAGTTAATAATTACCTGTCACGGAGCCTCTTCAAAGGTGCGCCCCTGTCCAGAGTTCCACGCATAAGCAGGAGAGGGCAGCGTTCGGCTCGACAGTGACCGCAATATCTCCCCAGCGACATTCAGGCCCTGGAAAGGAAGACCGCCGCAGGGCTTGCCCTCCGTGCCCCTCTACTAGTCACCAGCTGAAAGTAAGAGTGAAAATCACAGTTAAAGGTGACGTGTGATCTTATGTTACAGCCTGAGCCCTCTAAGGGCGCACTCACATTATCCAAACCAAACCAAGCCCCACCGCGATTGTCACCCCTCCCTACTCCCCCAGAGGCACGCACTCACACTGTACTTCTTATCGATCCGAGTCCGGGCGCGCTTTCGTCATTAAGATGCGTTTGTTTTGAAAAAAGCAGGAAGTAAAGCTCTCTCTTAACACTGGAACCCACCGTAATGATAAGCCTGTGTTTTTTATTATTTGAGTCGTTTGGTGCGCGATTACAGACAGCCCTCTCACATGTCATCATATTGCTTAGTTCATCTGTCACGTGCGCAGCTCAGACATTCACGTAACCCCGCTGCGCGAATCAAAAGGTCTTTAAGGAGGCAGATGAAGGTGAGTGGTCGCGCAACTGACGTCTTCACCTTTTGAATCGCGCGATTGCGCTCACACCACAGCCTTCCGCGCCTGAGCCCAAGTGAACCGCGCTCCGGCCCACCTCTGCAACCCGGCCGTGGCGCTAATAACCAATCCGCGCCCGGGCGTGGAACAGAGCGATCACACTAGTCAATCAAACCAGGCTTTGGGGGTCAAACGCGCCCGAGCGCGGTTTGTTTTGGACAGTGTGAGTGCACCCTAAGAGAGGAGAATGACGAACCAGTTCCCCTGAAGAATACTTACCGTTTCCACTGCTACCAGTCAGCTGAAAGTAAGAGCGAAAATCACAGTTAAAGGTGAAGTGTGATCTTATGTTACAGCCTGAGCCCTCTAAGAGAGGAGAACGACGAACCAGTTTCCCTGAAGAGTACTTACCGTTTCCACTGCTACCAGTCAGCTGAAAGTAAGAGCGAAAATCACAGTTAAAGGTGAAGTGTGATCTTATGTTACAGCCTGAGCCCTCTAAGAGAGGAGAACGACGAACCAGTTTCCCTGAAGAATACTTACCGTTTCCACTGCTACCAGTCAGCTGAAAGTAAGAGCGAAAATCACAGTTAAAGGTGAAGTGTGATCTTATGTTACAGCCTGAGCCCTCTAAGACAGGAGAACGACGAACCAGTTTCCCTGAAGAGTACTTACCGTTTCCACTGCTGCCAGTCATCTGAAAGTAAGAACAAAAGTCACAGTTAAAGGTGAAGTGTGATCTAATGTTACAGCCTGAGCCCTCTAAGAGAGGAGAACGACGAACCAGTTTCCCTGAAGAGTACTTACCGTTTCCACTGCTACCAGTCAGCTGAAAGTAAGAACGAAAATCACAGTTAAAGGTGAAGTGTGATCTTATGTTACAGCTTGAGCCCTCTAGGAGAGGAGAACGACGAACCAGTTCCCTGAAGAGTATTTACCGTTTTCCACTGCCACCAGTCATCTGAAAGTAAGAACAAAAACCACAGTTAAAGGTGAAGTGTGATCCTACGTTACAGCCTGAGCCCTCTAAGGAGGAGAACGACGACCCCGGTCCACGAAGAGAACTCGCCGTACCCACCACTAGCAGCTGGCTGTAAGGAGAAAGAAAGAGAAACAAATTGAAGTGAATTACCGAATAACGTTCCTGTGTTGCAGGCAATATCTGGATCATACTCCCCTGAAGTTCTGCCTCCAGGATACGGAGGGCGCCACGGATAGCAGGAACCCCCCGAAAAGGCCCCGTCCCCTCCTCTTTCCTCAAACGTGCCTGGAGGCCAGAAGAGGCCGTTATTTTAAGTTCCCCTCCCCTACTTATCTTTTAAATAATTTAAATAAAGTTTATTTTAATTCTATTCTCACCATGTGTGTCTGGTCATTGGGGTGGCTTTGGGAACCTCCTCGAGGTGGAAACTAGGAAGGGGCGTGCCCCTTTAACTATCTCGGGTCCGCTCCGACCTGTGACAAACACACAAACAATGACGCCCCCCGCTGCACGCTAGAATCTCTGGAAAAACAAGCCTTTTTCAACCGCAAAATGTACGCTTTTAAATATACATAAACTGCTATCTCAAACATGGAGAGGCTTCTTCGTGATCTCAACTAACAAATTCTGCAATAAAACGAAAATCACAAATTTTGAAACAAAAAACTTTGATTCTCATTTTCTCGAAACTTGTGCTGCCAACTTGTGTCCCTGGTTTCCGTGACGGGTCACATTTCATCAGCTCATTTACATTTAAAGGACACACCCAAAATGGAACATCTGCCAAAGTGGCAATTTTAACATGTTATAATAAATTATATATATGGTGCTTTGAGCTAAAACTTCACATACATACTCTGGGGACACCAAAGATTTGTTTTCATCTTAAAAAAGTCTTGTAAAATGTCCTCTTTAAAGAAGCCAGATGTGCTGTGCATCCACCACAGCCATAGCCCATGATTTAAATGGATGAAAAGATGAGTCATCAAAATTGACATTTATGTTAATGCATTTGGCAGACTCATTACAAGGTCTACATTTTATCATTGTACGTGTTCACAAGATTTGAACCCCTTTTTGCATTGCTAATGCAACGCTCTACCACTGAACTAGAGGAAAATGTTGGGCCTGTTTTCTTTACGATAAATTTACACTTGTTTCTAAGGGCTCGACTCTGCTTTCCCTCCCCTTCTTTGTAATTTTGGTGTTTTTTCATCACAGATATATGGTGGTGATGCAACGGCTGAGCAAACTACAGGATGCAGAAAAACCAGACAGGGACTTTTCATCACTAATTTCTCTTCTTTAGCTCGTAGGCTAACAGTTCTGTAACATCCTGAGACTAGGTTTAGATTTTCTGCATTATGGAGGCCAATCTCGTTTCATCAATCCTGAGATGTTTCACTAGCCCCTCTGGCTATAGCCTCCTTATACACTTGATACTTGCAGTCAGTCAGGGGTATATAGGGCTCAAGGTCGCTTTATAACTGAAGGGCTTTATAGCCCAGGGCGGTGGGCTGTGCCTTTGCTAGCAGATGGCGGATGGTGCGTCTAGGTTGTCTTTGGTACCGAATGCTGACCACTGTGCGCTGCCAATCAGGGGTAAAAATCGTGGGTTTGATTGAATATTTGCATAATGCTATTTTAATTTATTCTTATTCTAATTTAATCAGTTTTAATCTAATTCACAACCCAACTTCTCGAAAGTTATGACCGACTTTCATGATGTAAAAGTTTGGGTACAAAACTCAAGGGGAAGACAGGAGAGTACAATATATACCCAATTACCTAGAATACACCTCAGGGCAAGAAAACATTGAACACATAAAAGTAATGAAACAAACCTTCCATCAGGGGTGAAAGATAATGCTGCCCTTCATGGTTCAATATGAGATCGCTGACACAAGTTAATAGCAGCAATCGTCAGCAATTTATCAGTTAAAATACCAGCAGGACTCTTCTTTGCCCCACAAACCTTGGATTCAATCTCATCTCACCCCATTCAGCCACATGCTTTTCTTTGCTGTGAGGAAAATCCTGATGTATGATGCAATATTCTGGGCTAAATATGACTTCCTATGGACAGCTTGCCACAGATGTCCAAACTCCACCAAAGACATTTTCTCTGTAACATTTAACTAGAGGCTTATCCACGAGTTTGGCATATTGTTGCATTATTCCACATAAAATAAGTAGCAATATGAAGATCTCAGATGCAAAAATTAGATAATAATATTAACCGAATGTTCTCGGCACGTATTTTATGTTCATCAAATCCATTCACTTCAAATCTGCTTAATCCCTTTATATTTATATATAAATATATATTTAGGGTTTTATCTTTATTTAAAAAGGACCTCAACCGGAAATGTGATGCTCCTTAACATGTTTGAAAGATTCGGTCACAATGCAATGCTAACAGGAGTTAACTTACAGGCTGCGAGTCCGAAGCGGGAGGAATTATGATAATGTCGGTTTTGTCTTCATCACCAATCCCAGGAAGTAACCTGTTGCCTACAATCCGTGTGTTTGTTGTAGCTCAAGAAAAGAGATTTACTTTGTACTTTGGGTTTGTACCTTTTGCATATTGTTAAAATGTATACTAATACACACTTACAAACCAAAGGAAATGTAAAATCGTAAATAGGTGCTTGTTAAACAAATAATAAATAAATTATTTATATGAATATCTTGAACATATGTTTTTTTTTGTACATCTTAAGTCATTCATTTTTCCCTGCATTTCGCTCTGTGGTGTCTGTGATTTTTCAAATGCATTTTGTCATACAAATAGATTTTTTACTCAAAAAGAAACATCACTGACAGAAGTTTTTCATTCTCACACACATATATAACTAATCCATAATGCAATTCCATTAGTCAAGATTTTCTTTATTAAAACTGATCGATCAGTTGAAGCAGCAATAAATCCTTTTCGCCAAAAATCAATGCCAAAGATACTGGTTAGAGACCTTAAAGTAGTATTTTCTTTTAAGGTGCAATTTTCCACAGCTCACCCCTCCATTTTGAAACATAATACGGTAGTGGCCATAGGACAAACGTTGTCATTTGAGATGACGTTGGGATGAAACGCACAGAGCAGTTTGACCGTTTGGGGCTACTGTAGAAACATGGTGCAGAGTTTCATGTATCACCTGTGGTATATGTAAATAAAAACAAGAAAAAAACAAGAAAAACAATACAGTTCATTATATAAGGTCTTGAATATGATAATATAGTTATGTATATTATATTGCATTTTTTCCAAAGATTTTTTTTAAAGGTCCCACATTGCACCTTTAAATCTGTTGATGTTGGGATATGTTTCACTTTACATTTGATGAGCTGATGGGTATGATAATTCGATATAAAGATTTCACTCATTTTGTTGATCAGTTTTTTTGGTGGCTCTTCTCATGCAGCTGGACATCGCAGGTGCTGTGCCATGACTCAGATTTTATGAAATGTCATTTTCCAGCAAATTATTCAGTGCTCATTAAATGTGTCATCAAGTAAGACTTGTCTGAGACAAATGCTTTAATCAAAGAAATAAAAAACAATGAGAATATAAATTACATTGACTCGTGTTTATGAAAAACGATGCTGCCTGCATCACAGATGTTTTCAGCAGTATAATGACCTCTGTTACAGTCATTTTAGAAATGGAGCTCATGTTGACGTCAATGATAAAGACCTTCTGTAAGCACTATGGCTTCACTAACAACGGGTTTTGATGTGTAGTACGAAGGAGTTTAGGGTCTTAAATATCATTTTTATCATCTGATGAGATTTAAGAGAAAGCAGGTCTGTTGCCTTTTAGATGTTATCTATTTGATAGTATTTTCTGTGATTTGTTTCAAGGCCTACAACAAATAACCAATTCATGTACAACAAACATTGCATTTGAAATAGTTCGCATCTATTTTTATCAGTGAACGTCGGGATGAAAAGAAGACGATGCTGAATCACCATGGGTTTCATTCTGTAACCTTCATGAACATAAAAGTAAGATTATGTCAGTGTCTTCACAACGCTAGTACTCGTATTATTCGCTGCCATGACAAATGTTTTCTTCGCTTTTCTCCATGATCCAGTAGCCCCCTGTGGTAAAGCCTAATTTCTTCTCTCATCTCAGCCGATTTCTCTTCTTTCATCCTAGTCCAACACTCCCATCCTGAGCCAAGATTACCTGCCTCTCTTCTCTGCCGGCTCTGGAGCCAGGAGAAGGAAATCGCACTTCTCGGAGTTCACAACACCCTAAATCCACCGCTTGCATCATCTATTTCATTCACAAGAATGAGTCTGTGAAATAAAAAACTTTGGTCTCTTGAGCTGTGCAGAACCCCATGTGGGTCCATCCTGACGTACTTTTTCCACTCCTGTTGTGCATCTCTGGGCACAAATGAAAATTAAAACCTTTAGGAAGCTTTGTTCTGGGACCTGTTCAGATGACCATATTTGAGTTTTAAATTAGGGTGAGATTATTAAAGCATATTATACAAGCAAACTATTATTTTAGGTTCAGTGACTGGGGTGTGACATTGGAAAACAGTAAAACAGAATCTATATCTAGGGTTGATAATTATTAACTAGCTCTAGCTAAAAAAATAACAATAACACTAGCGGTCTATTAACAAAGCAGAATACACTGAGAGTATTTCATGTGCCAGTGTTCAGTGGTGACACTGCCGCCACACAGCTAAATAAATTTGAGTTGTTTGGATGCTTTAGCTGAAATGTGAGTTTGCAGACGAAATTGAATTTGAAGAGAGAAACCATGACTAAGACCCTCTAAACAGTACAAAGACCAACAATAAATAGACAACACATCTTTATAAAGTCTGCCAGACAGTAAATTATAATCTTCCACCTAGTTTTATCTCTTTATGCGCATCGTCCACCATGTTTGACCGCAAGAGACTTTGCAAGATTTCCTTTTTTCAGTCGAGACACTTCAGGAGAAAAAAAGTTGTCGATTTTTTTATCGTCATGTTTGTGGTTTCTAACATTTTAAAAATCTTTCAGTGTTGCCCAGTCTTAAAATTGTTCACTCTTTTAAACTGATTCTATAAATCAATTGATCAAAGAGACTTTAATATTATGAGTTATAGTGTTGAATCAATGTAAAGACTCGCTAAATTGATTAAATGAACCACACAGTATTTATTTCATTATGTCCAACTGAGAATTGTTCTTAATGACCTAACATGGAAAGACTTTATAAAGGTTCATTTGTTAAATAAGGTCATCCTAAATAAAAAATAATCATTATTGATTTTATTAATGTTGATTCCAATGTTTACTGATACATTTTTTATTTAATTAATACATTACATTAATAAATGCTAAATATATTGCTAATGTACGCTAATGCATCAACTAATGGTAACGAAAGAGATATTTTTCAGGGTTAGATACTGTTTAGTTGTATCTTTCTTTCTGTTTGTTGTGTTCCCTGTATTTTACTGTAGCTAGTTACTAGTCTGTCCAATAGGCAGACAGTTCAGGCTTAAAATAAGACTTACTTTTATGATTCAAATTTCACAAATCCAAATTTCTATGTGACTGATTATGAAAAGTAACGGCCAATTTAAAAAATAAAAAGATGTCTGACTTGTAATCCTAGTCTTAACAGTTTATGCAACTCCCCACAGTTTCATCAAATTGAGCAGAATTGTTAGATTCTGTATGACTTCTCTCTCAAACTGCAGCAAAGAAAAGATTAAAACTGTACTGTCGCTGGCAGTTGTGGCTGCTGACTTCTCTTTTGAGGGGGCATGATGCGTGCGAAGCTCGTCAAAACATGTATTGAGCCCGTCATGTGTGTGGCTCATCATGTCAAAATACGTGCTTGCTGCAGAAGGGGTTTATGATAAAAGTGACGCTCAAGTTTGCCAGATACTCGCTTAATCTCGCATAATCAGAGTTTAGTGGTAAGTTAGTGTCTTCCGAGTATTTCGTGAACATGAGTGTCTCTTTTATCATAAACCCTTTTGGCGTGTGTGAAGCAGACATGTATTTTGACATGATGCACATAGGTTCACATGACGCAACAAACACATATTTTGAATACCCGCCCCTCGAAAGAGAACTCACTGGCCACCACTGGTCACTGGTGGTACCAGGTGTGCCTCATGCATCTTGAAAAGTTAAGCTGCTGGCTCTTTGATCTCCCCCTGGTGGCTGGCTGCAATACAAGTAATAAACCCCACCCTCTCCATGCAAACGAACAGGACTCGTGTCAAAATAAAAAAATAATTTCACTTCCAATAAAATATTCCGCAAAAGATGGTTTTGGTCCTTTAAGGTATTTGTTATCATACTGATAAATGTGCAATTGTACATTTTTTGGTGAGTTTCATTTTAGCTAGTAATTTGATGCTATAGAAATGGTGCATGTCATTATGATTGACATTTGTGATAGACAACTTTTCTGAGCGGACTCTCTGAGCTTCGAGGGAAGATTGAAGATATAACTTACTATTCATTTTCAATTTCTGTTATTTCACACTGACAAAATTATTTAACTTGCCTTATTTTAGCAAACCAGTCAAAGGAGACGTTCAAGGGCCGTGGTTGAATTGACTCTATGCACGCTTAACTTCCGCGTTTGACTCAAGGCTGCTATTCAGTTTCCGGTACGGGATATTTAAAGCGGATTGACGGCAGAATCGCTAAAATGTACTCGGTTGTTTGCTGAATTTACCCAAATTTACAACCTGTGATTTGTGAAGAATTGTCCAGATGTGCAAACTCGAGAAAGGTTACAAGTTTTATGTGTCGTCTCTGTATAATCATTAAGATATGTTCAGCTAGCCTGTACTAGCAGAGCTTACATTGTGCTATTTTTACGATTCGAACAGCAGGCTAATCACGCTGGTAATATATTACGTCTTTGTAATGGTAAAGTATGTTAAAGTAATCTTAAAGTGTAAAATAAGAGATTCATATACACATCGATTGTCAAAACATTTTTGCTTGGTTATTTTTGAGTTATCCTGACACATTTGAGAATCTAAAGAACAAAGCAAAAAAGGCTTAACTATTGTAAAGTCTGTTGTAGAAATATTTTTCCCATTATTTGTTATCCCGTGTATTTAGTTTGTTGTGTGTGTGTGTTTTTTTCTTTCTATGAAGTTATTCTTGTTGTCATTGATATTAATTTTCCATTTGTCTTTTGCATTTGTTATTAATAAAGAATACACAAATATCGAAAATATGAGTTTCTACTGTTTAGTGTGTGTGTACATGTAAGATAACAGGAAGGCATAAATGAGCACATTTGTTCTTTTTCTAAATCCACTGGGAGAAGACCTCAATCCTGACCTAGATAACCTGGACCCGATCCAGGAAGCACCATAGTTGGTTTTAGATGGCAAAGGAAATCTGTGTCCATGTCAAAAAGAGGCTGAAATGGAGTGAAAAAGAAGCAGCGAGTTGGGATCACAGCTGGAGTCTGAATCCATCTTCAAGGAGAGTCTGGAACAGAAATGATGGAGTTATGAATGCGTGTGTGTAAGAGATAGACAGCTTGGGCCTCGTCTTACTGTTGGAGGTATTTCATCATATCGAGTGGAAAGTGATGCCCATCACAGTTTGACGCTACTATAACAGATTATCTCTGTGTTTACCGACAGGTCATTGAACATAAGGACAAGAACGAGATTGAGAGAATGAGTCTGCCTTTCATATGGACTGTTTTGTCACATTAGCAAGGTGACTGTCACTTTAACAAGGTGGCTGTGTGGTAAACAGCACAGACATCGATAGCTATTTACCTCATGATAATTGCACAACACTGACAAGAACATTAACAGTCAAATCATTTCTTTACAATTGAGCTTACATTTTAAATAAACTAGTGGTTTAGGACTGGTGCATGTGCATATGTTTATGCATATGTGCATAATGCATGTGTTTATTTTAATAGATATAGCCATTGATGCTGGAAGAAAGAAAATTCTACAATAAAGCTGGGTAATTATTAAGGCACTACAGTAAAAAAAGTCATATACATACTAAAGGCTAAACTGTACTAGTTTGGTATTTAATGGCAGTAACTATATTGTCACTGAAGAGTTATCATATCTGGATAGGGCACGTTTTGATACATTTCATGGCCACATGGCATTCTGTGATGACCAAACATTTGTCATCAACATATTGATTTACAATTTCAAAGTCACTTTTTTGTTAGGAAGGCAATATGCAAGGAGGCTGGAAGCTCTTGAATAATCTGTGATTGACAGCTGAAGAACAAAAAACTTGCATAATGAGCTGCATAATGAGCCTTTAGGCAGTAAGACGACGCCATTATTGTTACATGCTTGTTTGTGAAAGCAACAGAAAAGAAATGCCTTCACATGCATGATCCTGCGTTAAATAAACTTACTGTGCAGAGATATACGTGAATAAACTGGGTTTTAGATGTGTTTAGATGCGTCTTAATACAAAGTGAAAGTGCGTCAAATATGAGGTATTGTGTGTTTGTGTGTTTGTTTGGCCGTTGATCGCGTCTGACGGAAGCACGAAGAAAACATTAGCGTCTGCAGATAACTTTTATTTATAGGCGAGAGTAAAGAAGTAGATGTAATTTTTACAATCGCATATTTTATAAGAATACCACAAAGCGCGTCAAATATGAGACATCGTGTCTTTGTGTGTGTGTTTGGACATCGATTCCGTCACACTGACGAAGCATACACACTAGCGTCTGTCTGGAGATAACTTTAGGCGTGAGTAAACAAGTAGATATGATGTTTGCAATCGCATCTTTTATAATGATACCACAAAGCGTGTCAAATATGAGGCATAGTGTGTTTGTGTGTGCGTTTGGACGTCGATCGCGTCACTGTTTGATGAAGCACACACACTCGCGTCTGGACATAACTTATCTCCAGACGCGAGTATAACAGTCGCAAGTAAACCAGTAGATGTCATGTTTCCAGCACTCGGATTAAAACTCAACACATCACTGAATGGCTGCAGAGACGGAGTGTCCATTGACTGTGGGGTTGACTAATGAATATGGATGATCTCTGCTCTTTTCTTCAATGGAGCGGGGCGTGGCTCATTATAGATAATGAAGTAACAGGAGAAAGACGGTACATCTCCCTCTTCTAACACAGTTAACAACGAATTACAATATTTGTTTTCGATTTCACTTACATCTTCCAAAAGCAGACATTCCAAGCATTATGTAGACATTTATCTTTTGTTTCTATGACAAGTATTCGTTAAGTTACAGTTTATTTTTCTGACGTGTTTCTGAAAGGACTTTACTGAGGGAGAGAGAACAAAACGCGCATCATGTTTATTTTCTTAATTTTTTCGAAAAGCACAACATTCTGTTTTTATTGGGAGTGGACAGAAAAAAACTAGACACTTTTACATTTTAAATGATGTATAAATCATATCTGTATGTCCAAAATCAGCAGAGTTATCTAAGTCTCTTTGCCGAGTGATTGAAAAATAAAGAGTTTGCGGGGTCTGCGCCGGCATCGACCCCAGAGTGTTAAACTGTATTCACAGGAATCAGATCTATTTTGATAAAAAAGCACTCACTGTCTGTTGGTAAGGGAGTGAGAAGCTGAATGAAAACAGCGCTTTTTTGCTCCCACCCAAATGGGGGCATTTTGGACATGCTATAATAAATGATCTTTGGGGTATTTTGAGCTGAAACTTCACAGATACATTCTGGGCACACCTGAGACTTATATTACAGCTCACAAAATTAGCATAATATGTGTCCTTTAACGAAATGGACACTGCATATTTATCAGAGGCACTGCTTCAAATATTCCTGTTTTGTTTGTTGATGCAGGGTCATCGTGTTATTAATAACAACTGTAGTCTGCGAGTTGTACACCATTTTGGACCCATTTTCCTTTTTGCCACCGGGCTTATAAATTGTGTGCCAGGCCGACGTTTTGAGGTCTCAGTTGAAGAAAATTAGTCTTTGGATGTGAGAAGACACTAAAAAAGACGACTGGGCTGTTTTCTAATTCCGTATTCTGGGCCAAGTCCTCCATGGTGAGGTGGAAGATACCATACAGACACCCGAAAAAAGAGGTCAGGGGCGCTGCAGACTCACTCTTGAGTGAAAGATGTTACACTTATAGATACTGTGTTGATATTAGATTTACCACTTTATTCAACTGGGATTTAGCTACTGTAAAGCAAAAAAAGATTGGCACTGGCATACGGTGTAATGCTGGACTTTGTGAATGCCGATCGGACAAACAGTGTGTATAATGTAAAGTGTGTAAATTATAAGTAAAATGAATGTCTGTGTTTATATTGCATATGCTTGCAGTGTCACCTACTGTAGCAGAGAGGTGGATGAGATACAGCCTGCACTACAATTGTTGTGCTGCATCACCCAAATGAAGTAACAGCATAATCGCCCTTTTGCTGGTCTGGGAGCAGCTGTCTGTCGCAGTCTACATCTTACTGTATCATCTAAGAGACGATAGGAGGGAAATAGTGGTCTCATGTGTCCAGCAGATGGCACTTGAGTCAAAGTGAAGCACTGTATGGTTGCCTGTAACAATCACCAGCTGTAATGCTTGCAGCTGGCAGGACAGAGTCTGTTACACACCTTAAATAATATGTATAGCTTATATATTTCTATGCTTTATATAATGTGCATTAAAAAAGTTTAATGCAAGATATTATTAGTTGAAATTGGTAGTTTGATTGATTGATTTACAGAAATGACTTGCACTTCAAAAGCTTTGTACCAAATTTGTCCAGCAAGCACTGGTACATTACCTAAAAGTTTATGCAACAAAGGAGTCCCAAAAAGTCCTTTACAGTACTGAAATTGAATACCAGTGTATTTAAAATGATTGAATGGCTCGTAATTGAAACATCTGTTTTAACACTCTCATACTCTCAACAAAAACACAATCTTTTATAAACTGGGACGTCCAAGTAAAAGTTTATTAAATTATGAGTAATTATTTATATGTATCGAACTAATCTAATGCTAACATAAGGAGCATCAAGTTTGATTTCAGTCATTGACATGACCTTACTAGCTTAATATTAGAAACATTAAGGTTATGTTCCTTACATTAGGGTAAGATGATTTATGTAGATTACAGCAAATGAGTGCAGAGTTAAAAAATATTAAACTTTGGGTGAAAAGCTCCGCTCGCAAATGTCAGTTCTCAAACGGCTGTCCAAACGGCTGTCCTCTTTGAAGGATGGATGCACTTTTTTGGGGGGGTTTAAAGTAAAACGTTGATCCCTGTTTTCTACCATGATAAAGCTTGGAAAAGCAAGGACATTTACTAAAAAAACTCCAAATGTGTTCATCTGAAAGATGATAGGCATTTATCTTGGATTGCTTGAAGTAATTGGATTGGATTGTAAAAGAAAATTACATATATGTGTTAAAAGCTTAACACACAAATGTATGTAATAAAATGAACACTAATTTTCTAAGAGAGTAAGTTTTAAATTTACATTTAGGCATTTAGCAGATGCTTTTATACAAAGCAACTTCTAAAGATTAAGAAAAAATAAAGCGATTTGAAGTTCTACCAAGTTACAAGTCTTCACTGTTCTGAAACAATACCTGTTGAGAGAGAAAGAAGAGAGTTAGTAATTTTTTTCACATGCAGGGTCACATATTTATGAATTTTATATTGCCACCAATCTGAACTCCCAGCAATAATATAGCGCTATTATTTGAGGGAGAAGATATTACAAACAAGTTAGACTGACAAAAGAATGTCTTTCTGAACAGTTTTCATGTCAGTGAGCCTCGGGAGAAGAATTAAGCATTTGACGAAATGACTGCAGAACTGTAAGATGAAGATAGACCAGACGTGAAACTGCTGGCGTGGCCACAGTCACACAGATGGATCATTATTGGTGTTGCTAAACAAGTGCTCTGTGGCCCTTCTATTCTCCAAACAGGAGACCAGATCTCCTGGACTGCCTCCAATGACACAACCATAACCATAAAAAACACAAGTGCTGCCCTCCCTTCCTCCCTCCCCTCATATTCCATTTCTCAGTGTCTTTTTCTTATTCTTCCTCCTAACTTAGTGTGAAATGAGGGACACTTGAGAGCTGTGGGTTTCTGAGATATGTTTATAGATTAGTGAAAGGGAAGGAAAGTGAGAAAGATCTCGGTCATATTTTAATTAGTTCTCATAGACGGTAATGAGATTAAATGGAGAACAAATTGAGACATTTGTTTAAAGCTTCACTACACTACTAAATGAATCAGTGTTTCTTATGTCATTGCTAGATTAACAGACAGTCCCACCTCAAAAGGTATTAAATGTATATATATATATATATATATATATATATATATATATATATATATATATATATATATATATATATATATATATATATATATATGTACCATATATTTTAAAAGGGTACTGCTCCAGGGACCATTTTTACAGTGTAAGACAGGATGGATTATAAACAGAGCCGTGTTTTTTTCATTGCATCTCAGAGTTTGCATGACTTCCAATTGACCCTGTGCCGGGAATTTGATTGACAGCCATGACCAACCATAACACCAGTATTATTACCCTCATTGCTATTTGCCATTTTGTCCAACCACTAAACCGGCTGCACATTATTTCATTTTAAATAGTCTTTCACGATTGTTGGCTTGTTGTCACATTGTACAAACATGATCCCAGCTAAAAGCCATGTCACACTGTGAGATTTCACTTGTCACACTGTATAACAATAAAGACTTTAAATAAAGACTCACATAAGAAGAATCGTCTGGAGTTTTACTTTATAGCCATACTACAGGACTGCATCTCAAAACTTCTGGCACTGCCAGAATTTTATCGGAGGTAAAATGTGATCGAAATGTCATTTCACTCGTTCCCTAAATCTGACAGAAACCATTAAAGCTAAACAATAATATGTCGTTAAAGGAAGCACACTGTTGCAGTAGTTATTTTAAGCTAGTGAAGATGATTTACTAAATGTGGCATTATAAATGCATTCTGAATTTGCTTTGTGATGACGATTATAGTGAATAGAGAGCTATCCAGCTTTACAGGAACATTGTTGTTCCTCTTATGTCTTGATTGCCAGGTGATGGAGTAGGCCTAGTTTCAGGTTTTTTTTACCTGTAAGGCCCGGCTATACTTTCTTCCCATGTCTGCATGCATTCGCACATCTTTTAAAGTATACTCAACCGCAGATATGCATGGATCGCCACATTCGACACATACACAACACAAATGATTTCAAATGATTACTCTACTAGGCAGCCCTGATTTGCATCATCTACAGACATTCACAAATTCAGGATAGATTAAGAAAACGGAGATTGTGTGTGCGGAAAATCACGGACTCTCCTGATAATGAAAATTATGTCGAGCAGGTGGAGCACAGAGGTATACTTGAAGCTGTAATCTATAGCTATAGTTTTTTGTTTACTTCTTATTGCAGATATTGCAGACACTCTTTCTAATTTTGTCTAAAATGAACACATGATTTTTTTTCTAGTGCACTAGATGAAATTATTCTTATATCTGTAAAAAATACAACCTGGTATTGATTGACCACACTTGTGAGTTATTTACCCCCAAAAATGTATCCCTGTCTAAAACATCTTTTAAAATTTAATCTTCTAAGGCTGGCTTACATTGCAAATGCCTAATTCTGATTTGTTGCCTGTATCCTTTATTTTTTATTTTTTGAAGATAATTAAAGAGCTTTATTTCTGTAACAAGGCATAAAACTTTAATATTACAGCACTAAATGAAGCTGCTGCTAAGAAGAGTCATGTGAGCGTGGGTGGCATACATATGTATAAAGGCTAGATGTGTTACGGCGGAGTCTCTAACGTCATCACCTGGCGGCCATCTTATCTCAGGCAGCTCACTCATTCGTAGCATTGAGTTTTAATGGTGCAGGTACTTTAAAATGACCATAACTTGCTCCATTTTCTAATGGTTTGGTTTCTTACAAACGTTATTAACGTGGCTATAATTCTGGATCCTTTAACATGTTTCATGAAATTTGTTTTTGTATAAGTATGCAGTGTCCTATATAGGTACATATTTGACGTTTATAACAAACCAAAATGTTTGAAAATCTGTAGAAAATTAAGCCTGTTTTGGTCATTTAAAAGTACCTGCACCATTAAAATTCAATGCTACGTGTTAGCGAGCTGCCTGTGGTAAGATGGCCGCCAAATGCGGACGTTTCACTCAATTGGCCAGCAGCGCGGGCGAGACATCTAGCCTGAGTTGACGTCATTTGCCACACCCTGAGATGGGAATTTCCTATCTGTCCGCTTGCAATGCATGTATCCCATTCATATCCGATTTTTTTCCACATATGAATGAGGCCTAAAACCAATCTGAGAATATTGGAATCTATGTGCTAATACGTTTGTGGGTCATATCTGATCTGTGCCACGTGAGGGAAAAAATCGGAATTGAGTCACTTCAAACATGCAATGTAAATGCGGCCTAACTCATGTTGATGCATAATGACAGATCCTCTCTGATGCAGTGATCACAGACATCAGACTCATCCACACATAGCGGGACAAAGCACAACGCACATACATAAAATTACTCTGCAATGAAATGTTATGTTTATTTGTAGTTATTTATACGTATTAAAGCGGGGGTGGAAAATGTAAACATTTACACATCATTACATTCATACACTTACATACACACAAATTTCATACTTACATTTTTCTCCCAAGAAGGAAACCCTACAGTAGTAATCTAACATGTGAAACATGAACACTGAGGACTCCGTTAGGTTTCCGGGGCAAGCCTTGAACACAGTTTCCTCTAGGGAAAGTGATGGTCCCTTTAGAGAAGATCAAAATAGCTGCTAACCAACATGTGATCCGTTTGGAGTTTTTGTTTTCTTTCCAGACTGGCAAGTCTTCCTTTGTGAACCAACTTTAATGATACAGTGATATTGTTAATCAAGTGTTGTTGGCAAACACTGGTGCTGGTCCAGCTGGTGGACAAACATAGGCACAATGCAGAATAAACCAGCCTGAAGTACCATGGAACTGTATTGTATTGTCCTAAGGGGTAGAGACCTTATCCTTATATACAGTGTCAGATAAATAATCTGTGGCATACACTAAACTATAGTAACTCACTTATCCTACTGTATTCATAAGGCTTATTATTATAGTAAATTATGTCTGACTATTCATTCTTACTGCAAATCCATATAAGAGTCCAGTGCAATCCAATAGAGTCTAGTCTGAGTAAAAGTATGAAATCATTTTAATACATATATTGAACCACTCTACACAGTTCCAGGAAAAGAAGTAAAATATCTCAAAGGAATACCAGCAACCAACCACAAAAGCAGGGCTAACAATACAAAGTCACCTTGGGAGAAAGAGAATCAACCTTTAAAGCTTTAAGCTGGTGTGTGTCATTTATATTGGCATGGACTTGCAAGGTTTGCTCGATTGTTCCTGTACATTAAACTGTGGTTTAACATTGAATAAATTACACACACCAGCTTTAAAGAGAACAGGAACAAAAGAGAAGAAATATGCCAAAGAGCCCCTAAAGAATGCATTTGAAAACTTCTAGCCTTTAGTTTCAAATAACAAAATTTTTATACCTAAGATCAATACCATAATTTTACATTTCATCATAAATGTCAAATAATTATTTCTTTAGTTTAAACTAATAAAATGTTATTTTACAAAAGCTGCCCATTCATAGTTCAGGTGAACTAAAGCACAGTTCCAGTTGATTTGCACACTGCTGGCCCGACCAAAGTAGGCAGGGTTTTCAATTAATTACTACAGTGTTTATATTTGGGTTAAATAGTGGATGAGGAATACAGAGACTGATGTTGCCCATCTCCATTTCACTTAACTTTAAGCTGCCTACCTACAACAAGCTACTGTACTTGATCTAAAACACACCTGAGATGCCAACTTGAATTGCTACGTGTTTCCATGACATGGCTTTCCTTCCGATGTCTCTGTAGGAACGTAAACTTGTATTATAAAGCTCCGGCAATTTCGAGTATAAGCTTTCCGTCTATATTGATTTTGGCGCTTGGTTGGATGCCCTGTTTCTATTGGTCGCGCGGGTAATCGTCACAGAGTGAAGCGCAAAAGTTAAACTACTTTGAACTTTGACCACGGCGTGAGCGCTCGGGCTTTGCTCAACGCAACAAAAAACCGCCCTTGCACAGCGCCAAGCCATTGAAATGAAGGGGTTTCGCAGCGCACACGGCGTCCTATGTGAAAGCCGCATTACCCAACTTAAAAAACCCTGAAGCATCCACTGATCTAAAAACTATATATATGTTTTGATCATCATTCTAAAACTGATCTCTTACATAAGTCCTTTACAAAAATGCAATTATTTAAGCATTTTGTTGAAACATACCCAAATTTGAGGTTAAAAAGAGACCAAATAAAGATAGGATAAAACAAAGTTTGTTTTTAAAGCAGGGTGTCTGTTCTATTATTTGAAATATTGTATGTTTCTATCTTTAAAGAAGATAATTTTCTGTAAGTCATTAAACTTGTGTGAAAATCATAAAAATACTGGCGCTGGCTGACAACTTTCTTAAAAAAATGCTGGCGGGGAAAGAGTTAAACCCACATGACTAATCAGGCGCTTGTAGCCTAGTGGTTAGATAGTCAAACTCGTAACCTAAGAGTTGCCTGCTTGAGTCTCACGGCCGGCGGGTTGTGACTGTGGTGCCCTTGAGCAGGGCACTATACCCTAACTGCTCCCCGAGCGCTGGGATAGCTGCCCACTGCTCTGGGTGTGTGTGTGTGTTCACTACTCACTGGGATGGGTTAAACGCAGAGGTCACATTTCAAATATGCATTGCAAACTTGACAACCATGTCACTTTCAAATGATCATCTGCTTCAGCTGATGGATTTGACAATGTTTTACAAAGCAACTGCAAAAAAGTAAACAAACAAAATTCACATTTACTGATGAAGTGCACAGGATCGACCTATTTTTGACTCTGGCTTCTGTCATTAATGGTTATTGCTTTGTTTTGTTTACTGCTGGTTATTAGGTTACTAATACCACCATTTTCCACTTAAAGAACTGGATGGAAACGCACCTAATTCGCATTAGTTGTCTTTTCTGTTTTTGAAAACTTTAAAAATATTCGCTCCATGTTTGGTTCGCTCCGTCCCTGGTCATAGGGCCGCTTGTTATTGGCGTCATATCCAGTTTATCCTCTATTTCTGCTTTTGCAGCCATTTTGCAGTAGTTTAAGATGTAATTGTTATAAAACTTAACATGATGAACATGAATTGTGACTCCAATTGGATTGATTTCTGTTGGCGGTGGAAGTGAAGACTACAACTCCTATCATTCCGTGCCCTTTCACAGCATCATTTATATTTATTTATACAACCTAATATAAAGTGATAGACTCTTTGAGATCTCCTGGATTGATGAAATTATAGATATTTAGGACAGATTTCTGAGTTTTTTTCATTTACCTGTTTAGGAAAATCTTAGAGAGATTTCATTTGATTTTACTCTTCCACAGTTGACCTTTAACCATCATCAACATAATAACTAAATAAACAACAACATGAACTTCAGCCCCCCCTCCATTCCCAGAGAAAATAATCACTAAATTTGAAAAGGTTAGAACCAATTTCTCACTCATGTCTAAATAAATCAGTCATGTTGTTGGATGTAAACACTGAGAGTGGAGGTGGAGGCAACGCACTGGTCTGATCCTTTAGTCTTCAGAAACTCCAATAAGCGCAAATTATAAATCCCTTTCAGATCATTTAATATATTATGCATGCAGCCATGCTTACATGCAGATAAATATTGTAAGCTGCAGGCGAACTGATGTGTCGAGGGTATATCTAACAAAACACATGCGTCCCTTGGGATGAAAGTGCAGATTTAGGTCTATCAATACAAAACATGTCCGAATCCCCTTTCCAGAAGAATGGAGCTTGACCTCAGGCAAAAGTTACAGGAACCATCACCTGACCTCTCTAAATATTCATATGTACTCAAAGCATTGAGTAGTTGCATTGAGTGGGACTCGTTGTCACTTGGGATGGAGTAGATAATGTGGTTATATGGCTTCTGGAAATCTATTCAACACCAGTCCTGTAGGGTCATTGTCTTGCTGAGTTTAGAAACAACCCCAATGAAATACAGAAGTAGTTGATCAAGGTCTTCATTATTATTTAATAATTACAGGATGGGTGTTGATTGGGCTTGGAGCTATACTCTGCAGGACAGTGGCCCGTCAGGACCAGAGTTAAATTGCCTTACTGTTGATCATAAAGGATGTTTTATTTTTGCACTTGGGTACGGTAGCGACTGCTGATACGTGTTTCTGAATTGATTTGTATTGAATGTTAAATTCAATTTCTCAGGGGATGAAATCTCTATTTGATTTTCAGTTTATCTCACAGCTGTCTAGCAGAAAGACATGAGGATGAATCGAGATGCAGATTTTATGTGCAAATTCTCTTTCCTGCAGGAAAGCATTTTGCAAACAACAAGCTGACATTTACCCTGATATTGCTGGAAAAGGTCCACCTTGACACATTTTTCAGGTTTTATTTGTTCCTGTAGCTCAGGTTAGTGGCAGTGGTATGAATGTAGAGGTCATGAGTTCGATCCCTAGGAACCACACATACTGATAAAGTAATGCAATGCTCTGTAATGCTGGATTCAGACTACACAATATTTTCGAATATTCAGTAACAAATTAATTTTGTGACATGGACAAGAAACACAACAGACCACATGTTTCTTTACCACCACTCATAATTTGCTGTCTTTAATGATATGAGTGAAGTCAAAGAGAAGACATCATAAAAGGAGAAGTATTGTATAACTCTCCGAACTCTTCCTCCATTGCATATTTCCATCTCTCTTTCACATTGAAAGCTGTGTAAAAGATTTTCAGTGCTTTTATTAGTCAACATCACACATGGTTGAACCCATTGTGGAGTCTGTTTAAAAAAATTAAACAAGCTAGTACTGTACAGTAATGTGTTGCAGATGTGCCGACAGTTGTCAACCACTATGACACACTATACAAGACAAATTATGTATTCTGCTGCCCCTACTGTCGCTTACGAATCACCATTATATCGTACGTTAAACAGATCATGCCAATATTGTTTTGATTTTGTGTTGTCTGGGCCCATAAATGTGAATATAATGCATATAAGTGTAAGCGTAAGTGCAAATTCAAACATCACACATTATGTCTGATCACATGACACAACAAAAGTGACGTTTAAAGGATTACTCCACTTACATAAAAACAAAATTGAGATTATTTTCTCACCTCCATGTCATTAGATGTTTATGTCTTTCTTTGTTCAGTTGGGAAGAAATTATGTTTCAATGCAGTTTAAAATTGCAGCATCCCAACTGAGGGTCTTATTTAGCAAATTGGTTGTCATTTTCGCAAACTTCTCGTCTTATGTTGTTACAAGCAACATTATCTCATGGAAAGTCGCGTTATAGTCACAAAAAAATTAATAATTTATTTGTGTCCAGTCCATGGCACGAAATTCAGCTTTTTTCGTGCCTTTGAGCACAAATTTCTTTTTGGTGTTTTCCACACAAATTTCTATAAATAGTTTTTGTGTCATTTTATGTATTATTTTCTCATTTTTCCCCCAAATTTTAAATCATTGTCGCTTGGAGTTAGGTTTGGGGTGTGAGTTAGGATTAACTTTTATGTATTGGTTTCTACATGTTTTTCTTCTGCTTTTAAAACTATTTTCACTTGGAGTTGGGGATTGGGTTAGGATGTCTAAAAATGTAACAGAAAGTCATTCTAACTCCAACCCCAAGCAACAATGGTAAGAAAATAGGAAAAAACAATGAAAAAACAATACACAAAATGAAATGAAAAAGAAAATCTTGCAACGGACATGAAAACTATTTATAGAAAAAGTGACACATAAAAATTAAATTTCATGGTCAAGGCACGAAAAAAAAGAGAATTTCATGCTATGACTTTCCGTGAGATCAGTCTGTTTACAAGCAGTGTTGGGGAAAGTTACTTTTAAAAGTAATGCATTAAAATATTAAGTTACTCCCCCAAAAAGTAACTAATTGCGTTACTTAGTTACTTTTCACGGAAAGTAATGCTTACGTTACTTTTAAGTTACTTTTGCGTTACTTTTTCTTACTTGGCTGAGGCTTGATCTCTTTCAGGTGTTTTTTATGATCGCAAAAATGTCAAGCTCTGGCCTGCCATCTTAGTTTCTAACTCAAAATGTTCCCGCTCAGGCGCAAAGAGTGCGTAAATCTACGTTAATATGTTCAGTTTAATTCAGTACATTATTTTATTTTTAAATTGAATTAATTGAACTAAAAGTAACTCACATTACTGATTTAAAAAAGTAACTCAAATATTAATGTGTACATTTATAAAGTAATGCGTTACTTTACTTGTTACTTCAGAAAAGTAATATTATTACGTAATGAGCGTTACTTGTAATGCGTTACCCCCAACACTGTTTACAAGTGTGGAGAAAGAGGAGCGTTCTGACATTGTTGTATGTGGAATGATACTAATTAATGTCTTTGTGTCAGTTTATTGTTTACAATGGTCCGCAAATGTGTGTAATACGTAAGGTCATGTTGGCATGTCATACAGCTAGTGCAAGACGAAAACTTTTAGTTTAAAAGTAAATTTTAATTTATATAGTTTTTTGCCAAAAATGCCAATTGTTTTGCTAGATAAGACCCTTATGCCTTAGTTGGGATCGCTTAGAGCCCTTTGAATCTGCATTGAAACTGTAAACTGTTTCCACAGTTTCCAGGTCCACTAAAGTCCACTATATGAAGAAAAATCCTGGAATGTTTTCCTCAAAAGCTTAATTTCTTCTTGATTGAACAAAAAAGACCTAAACATCTTGGATGACATGGGGGATTTTTTATGAAAGTGGAGTACTCCTTTAAGACAAACCTTGCCGAGTCTGAATGTGTGCAATTTAGTGCAATACTTTAAGTCTATGTTGGAGATTTTCACAGAAACCCATAGCACAGCTATGAGTCAGCTATGGCGGTTGAATGATGGGGACTGACACATGTGTCCAGGTCACATGACACGGTTCATTGTGAGGGTCATACGGACTGTATCACATCACACACAGCTGCCTCTGGGGCTCTTCATGCTAGGGCTGATTGATGCTGGTGGTCGAAGCAGCTTTTAATCAACTGATTGCATTGTCTGCCATCTAATGGACCACATCTTTTAACATAATGGCTGTGTGTGAGAGAGTGTGTGTTTTTGTGTGTGTGAGAGCAGTGTGGGTGGATGGGGGTTGATGAGAGAGAGGGATTTTGACAGGGAGCTGCAAGAATAGAGAGAGAGGAGGCTCACAGAGGAAAACGAAAGGTGGATATTGTGAAGTGCGTGGATGAACTGGTTTAAGTGGGGACACGCAAACCAGTGAGATCTGGATTGAAGAAGAGAAAGTAAAATAGATTGAGTGTCAGGCAAATGAGAGGTCAATCATTTCCATAGACACACTTCAAAGACTAAGTGGCTTTGAACTGTACCCGTCTCACAATGGCCATTTCTCTGACTCTCAATTCCCAAGGGAAGGCATACAGTATGATGTGATGTAATCAGGGACTTCTTTTTAAATTGTTCCTCAGACGGTATACTGTAGATGAAGTCTTTTTAGGGGAAAGGCTGAAACGAAGGCGTGATTTCAGGTGGACATGATGTCGATGTAAAACCAGACCCCTTGAATCATCTGCAAAAAAAGCCTTGTCAAATGTTTAAAGAAACATTTTAGCCAAATGTTATTTTTGGCAGTGAGTCTACCCATATCCGCAATAAATTCAAGCACAGGAACTAAAGGTTAAAGCAAAAGTACTGTATCAATTTGCAAATGTGTTTACAAGACTTATTTTAAATGTCATTAGATATAGATGCTCTTAAGTCATCTGTAACGTTATATTGTAGAATCAATATCATGCATCCTATTTGAAGATTTTGGATGCTTGCTCGCTCAAAAATAAAGGATTTTAAACAGGAGATTATGGGGGATTATGAGGATCATCTGCCACCAAAAAACAATTGATTAAAAAGCAAGAAAGATTTATATAATAATAATAATAGTATTATATAAAGAACTTAAAAAATAGTTGCTCTTTAGAATAAATGGATCTTTAGGATAAATTCTTATTTTCTTACCCCTGCCTATGGTGGTGGGTTTAATTTCTTGATATTTTATGCCATAAAATATCGAGTCACTCTGTCACAGTATTTGTGAAACTAGGATACGATAGCAACCCAGATAACTTGTACATTGGACGTACATTAAGTGTAATATTTAATCCATCATAAAATTTCCTATACTGATTAATTCAAAAAATATTTGAAAAATAAATTATTAATACCCAATACTGTATTACAGATTACAGATATTAACAGGAAACTGCTGTAATGTTTTTGTGAATGGGGTAAAATGTAATGCTTAGTACCGCCGCTCTAGAAGATAAAGCTCCACCTTCCCGTAAAAAGAGCCAGTCATCAATCGCTTCCATTGTCAGAACTCTCTTCCTAAAGGTCTCTGGAAGTAGGCTAGTTCTGTTTATTAAAATGAGAATATTGAGTTTGGTTGTAGTATTTAGGCCTTTAATTACAATGTAGCTTTTAAGCTCTCTGTGATAATATTATTAATAAAAATCTGAAGAAAAAACAATGCCATGGTCATCATTGTCATCATCATCATTATTATTATTAAGAAAGAATGTTAATCTACGGAGCCCCTAAGGGGACATGGAGCAAAACTTAAATAAAGTGAAACTTTCGCACACGCATGCGAGCAAGCATGCGAAACTACACTTTAAAAAAAAATTCTGCATGAGCACATGAAACAAAAATTTCGATTTTTTTTTACTCCAATATCACCTTAGGGGCTCTGTATTAATCAGCATATATTATGGAAAGATAATTAGCTCATTTTGGGTGGGGGCGGTAAGGGACCTAGGTAATTGATGAGGGCGCTGGCCCAAAAAAGGTTGAAAACCACTGCCCTATACTGTTTGCAGTGTCATTTCAATTGAACATACAGTAAACACCCTGATAGGATTAAAGTCTCGCAAATAATCAAATTATATTGAAGTCCACTTCACATGGCACTTATGGTCGGCTTTTGACAACAACAAAAAAACAGTAATATGTACAATGACACCGTCTGTTTCTCAGTACCAAGTTCGGACTTGCATCCTTCGTAGTTCGGATTTGCAAGTTCAGACTCGGAAGAATGAGGACAGAAGGACATCCTCGATAAAATGGGTGGATCAAGAACACAACCGGGGAAGATATGTGAACTTGGCTTGATGCGAACTTGGATTTGAAACAGTACTTGGGACGCAAATGAAGACGTTTTACAAGAACACAAGCAAAGACAAGAACGCATATTGAGAAACAGCCATTGCATTTTATATTTTTCTGATTAAGATGCTCTGATGCTTATTTAAGCTTTTATTAATTATGATTTTACCTTTATATTATTACACTCCAACCTCTGTTCCCACTACAAAAAACTCAAAGGAATAAGTCTGAGTCAATGTTTAGAAAGTTAGACCGCAGCCACAAAATCAAATATGCATTCTTTAAGTGATGAGAGACTGGCTTGCCAAGAACATTTATGGTAAATGATAAAACATAAAGAGCTGACCGAAAAAGTACAATCTGACATAAGAAATACAGCATCTCCCGCTCTCCATCAACGCCGTCCTTCAGTGGCATTTAAACTGAAGCCTACAATGAATCAAAGGATAGAAATCTTACAAGCTTCCCAGTGACCCTCCGTGATTGATGTTTGGTTTTTAGTGCAAAATCAAACAACGCTGACCATCGTGCTTAGTTCATGCATGGGCTTATTAGAGTCTGAAGTCATGTGCGGGAAAGAAAACCTTTCACTTTCTCATTTATCTAATGAACCTCGAAAAAAAAAAAACGTGAACAGTGCTTTATTATCGCCTGTAACCATTTAATTTAACGGTGCCATGAGTAGGCTGAGGTTCGGCACTCCCTTCAAATTAAACACAGAAGTCATCTTAATGCATGAAAATATCATGTGGGGAAATTGGGACATTTTAATCAGGCTATTCACTGTTATTAAAATGCTGTGATGCAGAGCGATGTGGCATTGTAAGAGGCTGGACCGGAGTGTTATTAAAACAAAACGTCTCGGTTACGGATGTAACCCTCGTTCCCTGAAGGAGGGAACGGAGACGTCACGTCGTGACCGACGAATTGGGAACTCGCTTAGAGAGACCAATCTGCTTCGTATACTACTAAAACGCCAATGAACTTGGCATTGAGATATTTGCATAATGCTGGCGCCGCCCCGCCAGGTGCCTTTATAAGCAGCAGGTGCAAATAGGGAAAATAGCTTCTTTTCGCTGAGAAAGCCGGAAGTGTGACCGGCCTTAACAGCAGGTGGCAGCACCTGTGGCGACGGGACGTGACGTCTCCGTTCCCTCCTTCAGGGAACGAGGGTTACATCCGTAACCGAGACGTTCCCTTTCAGTCGGTCACTACGACGTCACGTCGTGACCGACGAATTGGGAATCCCTATCAAAACGCCACTAGGGGCTGACCTCTTCCAGTGTCTGCGTAAAGCCCTCCGGTTCCACTTAAGGAGGAGGAGAATTAGGTTTTAAGGCAGAAGGCCGGGCACTAGATGTTCCTTTTAACCCCACAGAAGTGCCAGCGACTGGGAAGCGCCCTACCTGAGCGGGATAGGAACGCTGCGGAAGCCACCACCCGTCTTAAGGGTTAATGGTGGGCGAAAGTCAACCGTAGTTGAGGTAAAATGACAGCCGTGGCTGTGTAAGCAAAGCAGTGCTCTGCTAAGGGAAACGTGGGCTGGTAGGATTAACCCCACGGAAAATACTCACAAAGGAACCCGGTGGGACACAATGTGGAGCCCGAGCCAACACGTAGGTTCGCGAGGATGCAGCTAGTGAAGGCTGACAGCCAATGCTCCGCAACAAAGGCTGCCAAGGCAGCGGAGGAAGAACAATTCAAACCATTACGCATTTTTGTTCTGAAGACCTTCCATACTGACACGGTTATGAAGCATCAGATGGAGGCTGCAAGCCGACCTGTGAGACTGTTCTCCGTGCTCCCCCTGGTGAGGAAAGAACACGAGAGGATACAGGCTCAATACGAACACTGTAAAATCTAATGAACGTATTAGGTGTCGCCCAACCAGCAGCTCTACAGATGTCTGTTAGCGAGGAACCACGAGCTAGAGCCCAAGATGAGGCAACACTCCGTGTGGAGTGCGCTCTCAAATTAAAGGGGCAAGGAATACCCTGAAGATTATAAGCCAGGGCGATAGTATCAACTATCCAATGAGACATCCTCTGCTTAGTGACAGCTTTCCCTTTCTGCTGGCCACCATAACAAACAAAGAGCTGGTCTGAGGTCCTGAGGCTTTGCGTGCGATCCACGTAGAGTCGCAGTGCGCGTACGGGGCACAACAAAGCCATGGTTGGGTCTGCGTCCTCCGGGGGCAGCGCTTGCAAGCTCACCACCTTATCTCTGAAGGGAGTGGTGGGAACTTTGGGCACGTAACCTGGTCTGGGCCTCAACGTTACACTTGAGGCAGCAGGACCAAACTGAAGGCACGAGTCGTCAACAGAGAATGCATGTAAATCCCCTACTCTCTTCACTGAGGCCAATGCTAGCAGGGTCAGAGCTTTCATTGATAAAAGCTTCAGACTCACAGACTGCAAAGGCTCGAACGGGGGGGCCTGCAGGGCTTTCAGCACCATGGACAGGTCCCAGGGAGGAATAGAAGGAGGGCGCGAGGGGTTTAGCCTGCGAGCGCCTCTTAAATGTAATAATTAAATCGTGCTGGCCAACTGATCTGCCGTTGATAAGAGAGTGATGAGCAGAAATAGCGGCGATATCAACTTTAATGGCGGAGGGACAGCCTACCATCTAACCTATGTTAAAGATATAAAAGCACAATGTTAATGGGCATTCTCTGGGGTCCTCGCGTTGCGAAGAGCACCGGGTGACGAGAAAGGTTTCTTTAAGCGCGTAAGCCCGTCTTGTGGACGGTGCTCGAACCGCGTCGATGGTGTTAGATACCGTTTGCGATAAATCACCTAAACCTTGCGCGCGCTCAACGACCATACATGGAAATCCCACAGGTCGGGGCGCGGGTGCCATAATGTGCCCCTTCCTTGAGAAAGAAAGTCTTTCCTCAGGGGAAATCGTCAGGGAGGGGCTGTCGCGAGGAGCATTAACTCTGAAACCCGATCCAGTACGGGGCGACTAATAAAAGGCTCTCCTCGTCCTGCCTGACTTTGCACAGTGTCTGCGCAATAAAGCTCACTGGAAGGAATGCGTATTTACGCACCCCCCGCGGCCAGCTGTGTGCCAACGCATCCACGCCGAGGCTGCCCTCGGTTAGTGAATAAAATAGGCGACAGTGGGTATCGTCCGTCGACGCAAACAGATCTATCTACGCACAACCGAACTTCTTCCAAATTAGCTGGACCGTCTGGAGGTGGAGTCGCCATTCGCCGGGGGCGCAGCTCGGGAAGCGCGTCCGCTGTATTGAGCGAACCCGGGATGTAAATGGCACGAAGGGACCTCAGATGCTTCTGACTCCAAAGGAGGAGATGACGAGCGAGATGCGACAGGTGACGAGAGCGCAAAACCGCCTTAACGGTAAATAACGCAACAGTCGCAATGTTATTGGTGTCGGCTAATACATCCTTCCCTCGCATCTCCATAGCGGAGCGTACAAGTCCCAGATATACAGCGCACCGCTCGCGGCAGTTGGGGTGCTATGCACACCCCTGAGACTGCAAGCCCGTCATACGTGGCTGATCATCCCGTGCTGAGGGCATTGCAATATACAGAATGCCAGGAGACCCCTCAGGGGCATATCTTCTATCGGAAATGCCGGGTCTACCACAGGGAAAAATTTAAATGACACGCAGGTGCAATGTTTACACGGTGTATGTCGGTGTGCCACGCTCTCCTCGAGACTCGATCGTAAGCCAATGCTGAAGCGGTCTCATATGAAGCAGCTCGGGCGGCGTCACAGCCGCAGCATGCTGTCATATGTCCAGGAGCTTCTGAAATTGTTTCAGAGGGACCGCGTACTTCCCTCGAATTAAACCGAGGTAAGTCAGAACTGACTGGTTGCGCGCTCTTGCTAAACACGCCAATTAGTCGATCGAGTCTTATTTCCATACTGAGAAAAAGGATCCTCTGCACGGGGCAAAGTTGCTCTTTCCCAGACGACCTGAAGACTTAAACGAGCGAGAAGCCGAAGCATTAACTCTCTGTGTTCGCGCACGTCTGCCAAGAACGGGCTATTATAAGTCGACGTAGAAAAAAGCAGAATGCGAACAACGCTCTCTCTCTGATATCTTAATGCCGTGACTACACATGGAGACACGGAGAGAGAGAGAGACAGCTCGAATGGTGTACTTAGTATTAATATGCCCACCCCACGACGCAGAGCGAAAAAACGGTCTAAAGCGAGGAGAGATGGACACATAAGTACATGTCTTACAGGTCTAAGGCTGCAAACCGATCTGAATATTGAAATACGAGCCTCGGCGTTATCATCCAAAAAGAACACCTTCGTAGAGCCGGTGCGTAATCAAATCGATCGTAACCCGCCGCGTATTTTGGGTACTATGAGATAAAGGCTGGAAAAACCCTATCATCATCATCATCTCGGTAAGAGGGACCGGCTCGAACATCCTTCGCCAACAGGATATCGATTTTTGCACGCAGTACATGTGCATCGGACGCTTTCACTACAGTGAAACGAAAGCCCGAATTTTGGGGGTGTGCCGGATTCGTAACCGAGGCGGATCGTGCGTAAAACCCAACGAAACGGGCTGGGAACTGAAGCCAAGCACCCAGGCACCGTACGAGGAGAAATAACGACACTACCGAAGTACCCGCGGTGGGGCAGCGAAGCGAGACAGGTGGGACTGCCGGTGCGTCTGCTGTGACAGCATAAACATCTACAGTATGTGTGTGTGACACTGACCTGAGCCCGCTGAGGGTAACGGTCATCTGGTCTCCTCTACGGAGAGCGCAGACTCCGATGAGGGTGCTGGTGGTCCGGTCTCCTCAGCGGAGAGCTCGGACTCCTCAGGTCACCCGCTGGCGATAGAGGAGAGGTAGGGGAGCTGGTGTGTACCCGCTCACGGCTCTCTCGATCCTCCGGAGACCTAGAGAGGGAAGAGGAATGCACTCTTATGTGTGGTTAAGTGGGTACCGGCGAAACAGCCGGTGGAACATATGTAAACCAAGGATTTTCCACCCGACCCTCTATCGGGGGAAGGAGCTCCATCTCCTGAAGAGTGATCCTCTGCCAATCCGGGTCGCCCTTCACTGGCCACTTAAACTCCCGAATTTCACGGGAAGCGGCTAAGCGGGCGGGGCGAGCTGCTGACGACCGGTTCCCCTGCGCTGCCGAGATGGGGTCCGAGGAGGGGAACGGAGGTGGTCGCCGCAGGACGCCGACGGCGAGAGGCAGACTGAGGAACCGGCGTGGTGGACCAAGGGCAGCTCTCTTCCGCCGGGGCATGACCTAGGAGATCGCCTCAGTCTGCGCAGCGGAGCTGTACGACTCCCCTGGCTCGCCGAAGAGGCCGGTCTGTGAGACAGGAGCATTCAAGTTGTTCTCGTCTGCGTCCGTCATGTCAGCCAGACACAGCCAAAGGTGGCGATCTTGAACCACTGTGGTGGACATCGCACGACTGAAGGTCGCGGGCTCCCTCGTAAATCCTTGTGAGCCTGCAGCAACGTTATTGCGTGCAGGGCCGAAGCCGCCTCTACGGCATGCCTGATGGGCAGCGTCCGTGACCGGACGACTGTCTACAAACACGGGAGGGAAGGGTTGGGTGGTCCCTCCAGGAACGCATCCCGCTCCACTGAAGGGGTCCCCGCCCTTAGCGGCTCCGTTGGTGAGGGAGGTGAGGGGTGAAGCTGAACGGCCGGACGGCCGCAAATCACGTCAGCTCTTCGTGCCGTCGGGCAAGAAAGGCACAGGAGGAGAGGACCGAGAGGCCCGAGCAGCTCCGAAGTACCAATCATGTGGGCGGGACGGTTCGGGCGGAGAGGGGTTAACCTTTCCAACTCTACCGTCTCCGCCGCTCGCGGGCACGGCCGCCATCTCCGGAACGACTCTGCCTCGGAGGAAAAATGGACACCCCTCTGATGCTGCAGAAGTGACGGGACCAGAAGGAGGTCCAATGGATTCGGCAGACATCGTAGAACACGACTCTGCAGTCTCCACCGGAGCCTCAACCGGCTGAGGATGAGAAGGCCGGTAGGTGGAGGACGCATCCTCCGTCCTACTCAGCGTAGTGACGCGAAGGGCGCCCTGCGAGCGCTTGACAGCCGCACCATGGCGGCGTCAGCACTGCAAAGGCGTGGACAGCGTTCCCGTAGAAACGACAGCCGTCTCCGCAATCCAAGAGGGTTATGCTCTCACAGAGAGAACAGAAACTCTCCACGAACGCAGCCCCGGAGAGCTCGATGCCTGAGCACGAAGACAGCGCTCGTGACCGTCACTGGAACCCTTATACTTCTCGCATCCAAGATCGCACGGCGAAAAGCTATCCTGAAAAGGACGCTGATCTCCGCATATACGAGAGAGTGGCTGCCTTTAACAAGGCACAAAGCTCTCTCGTATCACTCTTTTAGGGAAATTCACTCAGATGCTTAGTTGATGAGCGCACAGGAAGGCAACGCACACACTAAACTCAAAACAATAAACAGATGTAGAGCCGTGGAATAAGCGAAGCGTCCGCTGTGATACTGCTAGTTCAACCAACTTCAGCAATCAAATCCCAACAGAGTAAAGTAGCTTCTCAGTAGCAGATAAAGCCGGCTTTCGAAGCGAAAAAGCTATTTTCCCTATTTGCACCTGCTGCTTATAAAGGCACCTGGCGGGGCGGCGCCAGCATTATGCAAATATCTCAATGCCAAGTTCATTGGCGTTTTAGTAGTATACGAAGCAGATTGGTCTCTCTAAGCGAGTTCCCAATTCGTCGGTCACGACGTGACGTCGTAGTGACCGACTGAAAGGGAACCATAATTAGTCCATAAAATGAGACATTAGACAGGTATTGCTTTTTGATGTGCTCATTTGAGCCAAGCTTTTCATTCCTGCCTGATCCGACAGGGTACCTGGAAAGCAATTTGGAACCGGCAATGATTAAGTCTGTGTTTTTACCAACTTGCTAATATTTCCCTTTCTAATCCACAATCCATCGCCAGCTCTTTTTAAATGAGAAGCGCTACAGAGTTCCGGGCGTCAAAGAGTGCATTGATATAAACGTTCCTGTTTCTCCAGCCCTATACGATATTAGCCCGGTTCCCCCTTTAGTTTTTAATTTAGACAATTACTTTGTCTGTGATGAATCAGACCGACTGATTTTTAATTACCTGCGATAGAATCGCAGTTTCTCATTAAAACGTAAAGATGTTTTTAAAGGTGCAGTGACAGGACGTACCTGCAAATCTTTCAGAAGCAAAGCTGGATGTTTTATCAGTTGGAACAGAGCTTCTTGTTGCAGTATTGCTTTGCTATGGAAATGCTTTAGATAAAGCCCTTACACGTAAATCATTAATTTGATTTTAATAGAATCTTGACAAACCTATCACCTGAGGCCCTGGAGCTAAAAGTGATCCAAGCTTTATTAGACTGTATGCCGGGAAAAGTGAAGGCTTGCTTTGGCTTGTTGGCATTATAGGTATCATAGGTAGGATCAACTGTCACATTTGTGGAATGGGTTTAATATGTTTAGCTTTTCCGAGTTTCTTAATTTCCCCCTTGACTGTTGCATCAAGATGTGGACTTATCTTTTGCATGAAAGTTGTCAAGCAGGTGTTTAAGTCTCCTTAAGAAAGACCCAGCCTGGTCTCACTGTTAATACATGTTATTAAGACATACTTTTAAAAACACAAAACATATTTTTTGTTTAAATACAATGTAGCATTCATAGAATTATTACATTTTTACTGCTACAAAATGTAAAACATTTATACACACTGTAAAAAAAATCCGTAGAAATTGCAGCTGGGTTGCCGGTAATTTACCGTAAATTTACATTTATGTTATTTACTGGCAAGAGTTTGTTCAAAGTTAAATGAACATTACACATTTACAAGTCTTTGTCTTTACAGAGTAAAACTAAAAAAACAGCATTAAGCCAAACATTCTGGGAAACAAAATCTGAAGCAAAAAACAGAAAAAGGTTGATGATGATTTCTGGTTCCCAGAATGCTTTGCATGAGGCTGTTATTGTATGGTTTTATTCTGTGAAGATAAAGACTTGTTAATATTTAAAATTTATTTAACTTTGAACAAGCTCTTGCCAGTAAATAACATAAATGTAAATCTACGGTAAATTACCGGCAACCCAGCTGCAATAACATTGAAATTTCTACGGATTTTTTTTACAGTGCACGGCAGAAATTACTTTCTTACTTAGTATTTTTGTATTGTTTTCAGTACAAATATCTAAAGAATTTTAAATCAAGATGCATTTTCTGGATGAGCAAAATGACCTAGGAAAATAAGTTTTTAGACAAAACATATAAAAATGTAAGTGATTTGTGCTTAAAACAGCAAAAATCAAGCATTTCTTGAATTAACTGTTTATTAAAAAAGTAAACTTAATTTTTAGAAAAATATTCCATTGGCAGATTTTTTTTTTTTGCTTAGTTTAAGCACTAATTTAATTAAAGTTTTTTTTTTGTCTAAAAACTAGACTTATTATCCTAGATCATGTTGCTCATCCAGAAAATACATATACATTTAAAAATATTTAGATATTTTTACCGAAAGCAAGACAAATATTTAATTTTATTGATAATGTTACCACCCTAACCATACCCTAAATTTTACCCTATACACAAACCCTTTTTATACCAAAAATGTTAAATATAATGTATTCTTAATATTATGCAATGTAATGGACAGAAATGTGTAGGACATTTTTTGTAAGAATAGTAACAATATGTAGCATTTAAAATATATACAGTCCTACCCAAGACAGTTTATTAAGACAAGTGTATTCACAATAATACCTCTCTGGAGTATATGAAGAACAGAGAAGATATTAAGTTATTAATCCACGTTAACGTTAATCCAGCTTCTCTCTGGCAAGGCACGCATTTCAAATTTCAAACGTACATCGACTGAAAGCCAATGCGCGTTTGATATCACTACCGTAAAGCAATGTGTTGTAAAGCTTCTTGAGGTGCAAAATTTGAATTTGCTTTTATAACGAAAGCAAGATTTGACGTTTACGGTCGCTGATGAGAACTGTGGGATTAAGATCGCTGGATAAAGAGCTGAATTTAGATGTGTATTGCAATCTGGTGAATTTTAAAGGGCCCATTCTTTCTGTGATTTTAAAGCTTTGATTGTGTTTACAATGCGCAATATAACATGTGTTCATGTTTCATGTGCAAAAATTGTGGTATTTATCACAAAATGTACTAGATAATAATATACTAAATGTATCTCTATAGCGCTGTTTTCACTGTCCTAAAAACATGCTGATGTCTTTCTTGTTCTATGAAGTCCCTCCTTCAGAAATAAGTAACGAGTTCTGATTGTGTAGTTTGTTTTTTGTGTTGTGATTCGATAGCAGCTTAGTTTAGCAGAGCTGTTTGAGCCAAAGCTGGTGACTGATGTATTCATGTGGACGGAGTTTAGTCAAAAACTGCTTTATTGACGTCATTCAATCAGGAAGTAGAGGGCTACTGAAAGGGGAATTCTGTTAATATATCGAAAATATATCGCCTGGCAGTGAACTTTGAGCTTTATCATTTTACAGGTATTATTTATGCTCTGACAGCAAAATTACACACTAATTAAAGTTTGAAAAATTGGATCAGGAAGAACGTGACCTTTAAAGATTACAGCGAATGAATAAAGTTAACATGTATAGATGTCTTTACGATGCTTAATGCAATGTAGCACAATGTCATTTCAACAATTGATGTTACATAATATAAATTGGTACATTGTTATACTATTTAAATCTGGCAGATGAGTTGTTGGTGTCAGCAGCCAAAGCTATACATTTTAACAGGCTTGTTAACTAACCTGAAAGTAGACTTTTCTATTTGAAGACAGAATGCTTGGTCTTCCCAGGCATAGCTGTCCATCAATTGTGACGTGTCTTACTGTGCAAACGGATGGCATATGATATCAAAGTATCGCGAGAGCAGACTGCTACACATGCTTTCTAATAACTGTACTTTTGTTTTGTTTTTTGTAGATTGACCTGCGCAGCCATCAAACACACATTTGATCATCTGCAATCAGGTGCCAGGGTTGCGTGAGATGCGGAGATGGCACATTGCGTAAACTGCTTTTACTCACCGCAAAATGGTGTATATAATGTCAGATTGTTTGTATGTATGTTGTTGTGAATTATATCTATACAGAATGAAACGTTTTTATTTTCTGAGCAACCGAGGTGGTGCCCCCCCAGGGGAGATGGTACCCTACGCAGGGGTGTCGATTTGGGTAGGGATGCTAGGGACATGTCCCTACCAATATTCAGGGAACACTGAATATAGAGAACAATACCATCTCAGGATAGTTACCATCGATGGTGTTGCCCAGTGATAAAAGTGTCACGGTCCTGTCAGCCCTGTAGGAGTTTTGTGTGTAGTTTCTTGCAACAGGATCTTGTGTCTGCTGTTCTGTGTTGCTTTGTTTTTATTGTCTGTTGCTGTGAGTTCCACGTCTAGTTGAGTTCAGTCTAGTCCTGTGTTGAGTGTCTTGTTTTTGTATTCAGACTTTTGTTTCCTTGGGTTTTTACCTCATGTCCTGTTCTGTTTACCCTTTTATCAATAAAGTTTTTGTTATAAGCTGTCTGTGGCTGGGTTCACTCTTCAAAAACATGACATAAGGATATGTGAGACCAGGGCTGCACAATATACAGTATAATTTCAGCATTGCCATTTCAATGTGTGCATCTGCAATAGTCGCATCGCAAAACATGCAAAGCATTAACAGTACCTTCGAAAGCAAAACTTTTTGGGGATGCATTTGCCAGTGTTACACTACAGCATATGAGAAGGGTTTCAGCAGAGATAAGCACAGATACAGTGACATTTTAAGTCACGAAAGACATGGTGGTAACAATATGGTTCCAAAGACGGTTTTAATAACACAGTTAATTCCTCTCAAACAGAGCCATCTAGTCATCTAGTGAAGTCATCCAGTTTGTCTCTTATAGCAATAAAACTAAACTCAGTCCCGCACCAATATCATGCAGACCTATGAGAGAGTAACCAAATCTGTGAATTTAAAATCTTGGTTTTATATGCAAAATTCTCTTCAAATAGACAATTAAGTGGGGGTAACACACACTGAACTCGAACCTGCATCACCCACATCAGCATCACAGCATGCAGTGTCTGAAGCATGCAGCCCTAACTGCTACACCACAGATTTTCCCACAGTTTTTGTCTCCACCTGAATGGTTCCTTCCAAACTCCACAAAGCTTATAACACAAGACATTTGGCCGTGCATCGTTCCGGTAAGCATCGGCCCAGAAGAACTCGTGGGAACAAGAAAGAAAAACACCAAAGAGAAAAAACAAAGTACATTTTAATGTCATGCGCACAGACAATGCGAGAAAAAGTCAATACATTCAAATGGACACATTCCTTGACTTTAGCCACGCTCTGACAACTTGGCTTTGATATGCTCTATGCTACATTGCTCCGGTCCACTGTACTGCACTTCAAAAGCGATGTACTCTTATGGGTGGGTAGCTGCAAAGCCAACCTGTCTTGCAAAAAAAGAAAAAATCCCTTTGTGTTGTATAAAGAGATGTGGGAAGTATGCAGGTTGTTCCTCTGGGACATCATGACAACATCTAAACGCAGAGTTTTGTGAGCTTGATGCTTTTCAAACATTTCATTACGGTGCGTACACGCAGGGCGTCTGCGTTTCCTGCAATACGCATTCAGGCATCCGTCTGAGAAGAGAAATATTTTTCATTATTATATACCTTGCTGTGCAGAACATAAATACATAAGACACATTGTACCGAAAACCATTCCCATTTGTTTCCATAGCCAGGGGGCTCGCAGGGCGCCCATAAATGATCTGATCTCTTAGCTCTAGGATACAGCTCCTCTGTGTTTTGTGAAATGAATCGACATGATTTTGACTCCGTGTCTTGCAGCAGTCACCTCAGAAAACTGCTTACTAAATCTGCGGTCACATCCTGGTTTCCGCAGTGCTCCTCTGGGTGTCGCCATCATTTGCTAATCCTACATGTCACTCAAGACTGGAACTCCCAATCAACTGAAGCTAAATGCGACTGCAGATAGATAAAGTCTATGACAAGATCATCTGCAGCATGCATGACATCCATCCTTTCTTCTCCTATTCCCAAATGAGTACTCCTTATAAGGCTCATGTTCAGAATGGGATATTAGCTTGGTGCATACTCCATAGTACACACTTGAGGAGTTGGTTCACCCAAAAATGAAACTTCTTTCAATATTTTCTCAAATTTGTATCATTCCAAACCCCATTTGCTTGTTGTAATGACTTGTGTAATGACAGATACAGACATATTTACACAATACACAATTGTAGACATAAACAGCCTATTACTACGGTGGCCCTGAAGTGCAAACCACAACAACAAATTACTAAACAACAACAACAAATTAAAAAACAACAACAAATTTAAAAAACACTACAACAAATTAAAAAAACACCACAATACATTAAAAACACTACAGCAAATTAAAAAACACTATAACAAATTAAAAAAACACTACAACAAATAAAAAAACACTACAGCAAATGAAAAAACACTACAACAAATTAAAAAACACCACAACAAATTAAAAAACACTACAGCAAATTAAAAAACACTACAACAAATTAAAAAACACTACAACAAATAAAAAACACTGCAACAAATTAAAAAACAACAACAAATTAAAAACACAACTACAAATAAAAAACACAACTACATTAACCTACCGGAAGAGGTAGGTCCCAGTGGGCACCATGAGACATCGCTGATTGGACGACACTGCAGTTCGGCTATTGAACCGGACGTTATTCTTCCTGTAGCGCGTGGTTTGAAGAGGAGGAAGGACAGCAAAATGTTTTGCCCAAACTGCGGAAAAGAACTGGTTGAGCCGTCCCCGAACTTTTTCAGCGGCTGTGGCAAAAGGCTTAAAGAAATATCTACCATCGGAGACACCCAACAACCTTCGAGTAAGTTAATAAGAATAGTGTAATGCTTACGTTGCTTGTGGATGTAACGTTAGCTTACTACTATCGTTAGCGGTTTCCTGACCGTACCCTTAGCCGGCCCCAGCAGCTGCTACATTTGGGTCATCTGTAACATTCATGTTTGAAAAAAATGCGCTACAGTAAGAATAACTTCCGGTTCAAAAGCCGAACTGCAGTGTCGTCCAATCAGCGATGTCTCATGTTGCCCACTGGTACCTACCTCTTCCGGTAGGTTAATGGAGTTGTGTTTTTTAATTTGTAGTTGTGTTTTTAATTTGTTGTAGTGCTTTTTATTTTGTAGTTGTTTTTTATTTTGTTGTAGTGTTTTTTAATTTGTTGTAGTGTTTTTTTAACTTGCTGTTGTGTTTTTTATTTTGTTATGGTTTTTTATTTTGTTGTAGTGTTTTTTAATTTGTAGTTGTGTTTTTTATTTTTTGTAGTGTTTTTTAATTTGTAGTTGTGTTTTTTAATTTGCTGTAGTGTTTTTTTAACTTGCTGTTGTGTTTTTTATTTTGTATTTGTTTTTTATTTTGTTGTAGTGTTTTTTAATTTGTAGTTGTGTTTTTAATTTGTTGTAGTGTTTTTTAATTTGTAGTTGTGTTTTTTAGTTTGCTGTAGTGTTTTTTTAACTTGCTGTTGTGTTTTTTATTTTGTATTTGTTTTTTATTTTGTTGTAGTGTTTTTTCATTTGCTGTAGTGATTTTTCATTTGCTGTAGTGTTTTTTTAATTTGTTGTTGTTTTTTAATTTGTTGCAGTGTTTTTTAATTTGTTGTGGTGTTTTTTAATTTGTTGTAGTGTTTTTTAATTTGATGTAGTGTTTTTTTATTTGTTGTGGTGTTTTTTAATTTGTTATAGTGTTTTTTAATTTGCTGTAGTGTTTTTTAAATTTGCTGTAGTATTTTTTATGTGTTGTGGTGTTTTTTTAGTTTGTTGTAGTGTTTTTTAAATTTGTTGTTGTTTTTTAATTTGTTGTTGTTGTTTAGTAATTTGTTGTTGTGGTTTGCACTTCAGGGCCACCGTATATTACACATTTTTTTGAAGTTTAAAATAAAAAAGAGGTCACTCAGTGATTGACTGATTGATGCAACTGTGTTCCCCTCCAACAGTATAAGAGATTTATATATACACACATGCATGCATACATGCAACACTACAATATTACATAAAAATCTTTGTTTTTATTTTTAATTTCTTACTTAACTTACATGATTGTTTGTCATCTTTTTATTTAAGCACATTGATCAGCATTTATGTTTTTCTGTGAAAAATTATAATGACTTGGACCTTTACTGTTTTATATCTTGTATGAAAATGCCTCAGCTTTTATAGGTTGCATCAAAAAGTTGAAATTGCTTCTGGTGCATTTGTTACACTGGAAATGGAAAGTTGAGTGCATTGCATTATGTGATGCAGGATCTCATGCAGTGCACTCTGTTGCAGTATACACATTTTGACAAATGTATTATGTCATTTGCATATCCCATTTGAATACTGTAACAGGGTGCATACTGTACAGTATGCTATACTGCAGATACAGCAAGGGTTAGTTGGCATTCTAAGCATCAATTCATTTTTATTTCTGTTGCAAAATGCGCTTAACCATTTTAAGATTGTGTTGCTGCGTCATGCTGTGTGGATGCTCACAGCAACTTTTTGGAGAAATGTTACCACCAATGGCTTGTTTATAGTTTTCTAAATGTATTAAACCAGGCTATGATTAACACACAGTGATTTAACACACAAACATGCACACACAAACACCTTTTGGGTTAAATATGGTCCAAAATCAATTTGTGTCTGTTCAAAACTATTTACTTAACTTTATGCCACTTCACAACGGTAAGCTTGTAATAATGCATTACAATTTGAGTGGTACTGGTAGGTTTTCGTCTGAAAAAAAATGTCATTCGACTGCAAAGGCAATTCCTCTGAACAGGTAAGGCATGTATTTAAAAAAAAAAGGTGAAACATTTACGTTTTTATTTGGTCAAAACAAATGCAGCAGAAATATTACCAAATGAAAGAACAGACCCTCTGCTTTCAAAAAAAAAAAAAATCATCCTACCTTCAGTGGTTCTTTTGTAATCAGCTTTTGAATATGGGTAGGTTTCTGCAAAAACACCACATTTTGAGCAAAAAGCAGAGATAATTCCATTTTTGTGACGGAATTTTCATAGAGATCCCATTCAGAGCGATCTTTAAAACAGACACGGACATACAGCCACTTGCCATAGGGCAATACTTCCGGGTTTAAAAAGCTGCGGTAATAGCAGTATTGCGGAAAGCCGGAAATACTCGTCATTGGCAGGGAAGCGTTTTCTCTTGATTGACGAAATATCTCGTCAATGGCGGCGAAAGAGTTAATAGACTTTATTCGATGTGCTTACGCAAATACCTAAGGTCACGCTGGTGCGTCACAAGGCTAGTGCAAGATGAGAAGTTGTGGTTGTTAATTGTTTTTGTTGAAAATGACTATCGTTTTGCTAGATAAAACCTTATGCCTTGTTTGATATCGTTTAGAGCCCTTTGAAGCTGCATTGAAACTGTGAACTGTTGGGGCCCAATAAAGTCTATAAAATTGAGAAAAATCCTGGAATGTTTCCCTCAAAAAACTTCATTTATTCTTGCTTAAACAAATAAAGACATAAACAACTTGGATGACATGGGGGTTAGTGATTAATATGATTTTATTTTTATGAAAGTGGAGTAATCCTTTAAGTGCTGAAAATTCATGAAATTTACTCCTACTTTCAAACTAAAATATAAATGTAAGTTATCAAATTTCTTAAAGCCAAAAAGACACAGTCTTACTCACCCAATTTCTTAAGACAGTTTGGCAGGTCTCTCAAGTGGTTAGGAGTTGCCAGTAGGGGCTTGTGTTGGTGCCAATGAGACAGAGATGTGCGCGAATCGACGCGCTGGATGAACGGCTCTATTCATTCATAAGAAATTGTTATTTAAACGTGTTTTAGCAAAAACGTTGTACTTATTTTATGTTACTAAAAATAAAAGTTTATAAACTAAAAAAGTTTCAAGCACATTCATCCGATGTGCTGTGCATGGTAAAATGAGTAAAATATTTCAAAGTCAACACTAAATAATATATTTTTTCCAATTTTTCAAGTGAAATGTGGATTGTGTTTTGTTTGTATGTGTATATATTCTGCTATTATATATATATATATATATATATATATATATATATATATATATATATATATATATATATATATATAATTACAGTACAAAATATATATAAAATCTAAATTGCTTGTAAATGTTTATAATACAGTATATTTTGCTCGTATTTTTTCTGTTTTAATTAGAAAGCAAATAATTTACAGTCATGACTCTCTCTAGTGCATATAAGAAGCAATCAAATTTCATGCATATTTAACATAAAACAAAAATAAAACTGAATGAATGTAATTGTTTGTATGGTTTTTACTTGTCTGGAAATAACATTTCGTTATGAATGCGTTGAATGCGAAACTGCTGTGCTGCCCAGGGGAAAGCTCCATTCAGTGATTGCCCTATGCTTATGTCGTCATCCCAAATTCTGTTTGTGGCAAAAGTCTCTAAGACTGATACATAAGATTTAGTCATACACTTCAGTTGAGATGCTTGACATTTATTCACAGCTTTGAGACAATATTTTTTTCTTATAAGCGGCATGTACACCAAAGCGTTTGAAAACGGCTGAAAACGCCAGGCGCGCGCAGACTGTAGGCGCTTGCCAGCTTTTTTCAGATGAGGGCTTTGGTTGCTATGATACTTCTGCTTTGTTTATCAGTCGTTGAATGATGCATCGGTTGGTTGTTATGATATTTGTCCCGCCCCTCCTCCACTGTGATTGGACGGCTGAGTGAGAAGCGACATTGACAAGCTGAGGTCGGAAAAACCACAGATTGCCGTCACTCAGCGCAGAAAAAACCCGCCAGCTGCTCGCGTTTTTGAAAAGCGTGGCACTATCATTGGACGTAAATGCGTTTGTGTGCACGCCCGCTTAGTTAACTCCTAGGAGTGTTCTTATAAGTTATTCTCAGAGTCTTCATAAATAAGGGTCCTGATGTCAGATTCATCCACACAGAGTAGTGGGGCGAAGCTCAATGCACATACAGAAAGTAACTGCAGTTTTACAGTTCAAACAGAGATGGCGATAAAGAGGCCAAGTCTACATATTGAAGCTTTAAATAAAGACGCTGAATGATAAAGTCATAAAGTTAGTCTGGCTTCACACTGTTGTATTCTGACTGGCAATCAAAAATGAATTTAAATAGATGCCTTCATAACTGCGAGAAAAGCTCGGCCTGGTGTCTTCCACTTTTGTAATTTGCCATTTAAATAACATATTTCATGTTTTGTGCTGTATGATGTTGTGATGGAGAGGCAGGTTGCCAGGAGACAGAAAATCATGCATATGAAGTGTGCTGGAGGCATTGATTATGAGGGAGTGCACATATCGAAGCGCTTTGTCTTATCTAATGAAACAGGGCGTTCTGCTCTGGCACTTGTCACTAGACAACTGAACAAAATCATCCCCCGTTCAGCAGAACAATCTGGTCTGATCTCAACAACATGTAATTTTCATACAGATTTCTTCAAGAAACTTCAGCCGCCTCCTCTACGCACCGGGCAGCGTGCAGAAAAACACTAATGAATGCTCGCCGGTATTTGATATGAATGAATGAATAAGAAACAGCACGCAATCTGTTGGTATTAAAAATGCATGTCTGGCCGCAATTCAAGTGTGGCCTACACACAAACTGTACAGGGACATCTTTGATGAAAAACAGCCGAGGGTCTATGGCACGCCGGGGTCCATTTAACAATTTCGGATTTGGCAGTGTTGTATACCAGCCGTGTTTTTCCCCTCTCAGCATTATTCTTGTTCATGTGGCTGCAAACGCATAACCTCATCTCCATTAAAACTTAATGATGACAATATCCTTTGCCACTTATCAGGAAAAGCTGAATGGCTGTCACTTTAAATGTGACAGCCGAACTTATCAGCGTAGCTTCTATTCCCTCGCTGACAGTAATTGCACTCCTGCTATTGTTATTATGCCTGCAACTATGGCAGCCAAACATGACAGTAAATACCTAAAAGAAAGAGGAAAAAGAGGTTATAGAGATGAGTTAGACTTGTATTCAAAGCCTTTCTGCTTTTTATTCTCAGCTCTGATATGCAAACTGCAATTTTAGAATAGGCTATTTTAATGCCCTTGATGGCTTAAGAGGTGTAGTCTTAATTTGCTTTCCATCTGTGTTTTGTAATGTCGCTAATGCTTCTATAAAGGATAACTTGGCTGACTTGTTTTTCAAAAGCTTTCAGAGCGGTAAACAAGATTTTCCTGGGAGCACAACAGAGCAGCGTTAGCAAAGCAAAGTTGAAAACACAATTGAAATATTTTACGGGTTTATGCAAATTAAAATCAAGGACGCATTATTATTCTGCAGTACTTTGGGGGTCTCCCTCCACTGACAAATTCGAGAAGGTCCAAAATAATTTTCTATTAATTAATTTCTCATTTAGATAACAGTGACTGCATGACACACATTTGGTTGACATTTATCTATCTATTATGAGTTTTACGTCTGCGTGGGTTTTTGTTTCTATATCGTGGGCATCTCAGGTGGAGGCCCCTGGGAAACGTGGCCCCATTCTGCAATCCATCCTTAATTAAAACTAAATTAGATACCTGACAGAAGATGAAACAGATTTGTCATTTAAAGGCACAGCACGGTAAGAATTTAAAGGTCACCTATTATACAAAATCCACTTTTACAAGGTGTTTGGACATGATGTGTGTTGGCAGTGTGTGAACACAACCACCCTACAATGAATAAAAATCCACCCACTCCTTGTTTTTTAATCCCCATCGAACCAAAGCTGTCTCATTAGACATGCCGTTTTGATTCTCTTATCAATGTGAGGTCACATTGATAAAGCTCCGCCCACTTACAGTCCTGTATTAATAATAGTTTGCACCCCCTCAGGGAGTTGTTCTTTGGCCACTAGATAATAATGTCTCATGCTGCGTTCCAGGCAACCTGTAACCCGTAACTCACGACTTCAAAACCACAACTCACGACTCTTAACTGGGAGTACATCGATCTAGTACGAGTTCACGGGTGGGAAGTCACGGGTTTGACTGCCGTTCCAGTGCACTTTCACCAGTAGAAGGATGTAAAAGCACGAGTTATAGGCTGCCTGGAACGCATAACGTCGTGAGTCGTGGTTTTGAAGTCGTAACTCACGGGTTTAAAAACCTGCCTGGAACGCAGCATCAGACTGTATTCATCAGATCTATTTTTACTGAAAGTGCTTACTGTCTGTTTGTAAGGAAGTGAGGAGCTGTAGCTCATTTGCATTTAAAGGTACAGACATTAAAACCCACCCATTTTGGGCATGCTATAATAAATTATCTTTGGGGTATTTTGAGCTGAAACTTCTCAGACACATTCTGGGCACACCTGAGACTTATATTACATCTTGTAAAAAGGCCATAATAGGTGCTCTTTAACGTTGCGTTTTTTTTACGTAGTTTTGTTGTGCATCAATGTCGATGCCTTGTCCATTTTGTTTTGTATTGCTAATATTACATTGTTTCAAGTCCGCTAAGATTAAGCCTTAAAACTCTCATCGATCTGCCAATGGTAAATTCAACCAACCACTCAAAGGCTTGCTCATGTACTCGCAGCCTTAATGAAGAGAATTGTTTAACAATCCAGATGGTTTATTTGTAAAGTCACGAATCATTGCATTTGTTTTGCGTCATGTAGTGTCACAGTTACAAAAAGCTGTAATGTCAGTGTCGAAATATTTATACAACAGGAGCATCCACACAATCCCAAAGGATAAAAACACCAGACAAGCTTGCTACCCCGTTTCATGACCTGGTCCACTTGCAGGCACTGATGGCTGAAGCGCTGTTTGGCAGGTAATAAATGACTCCTCAGAAAGACCTTGACACAGGTTTCTATTGCTGCGTGGTGATAACACAGCCTTATCTGCAAGCCTACACTGTCAAACCACGAGATGAATATGCAACATTCTCATTACACGCGTTTTATTTTATGAGAGACGTATGGCAACTCTCTCTCTTTCTTCCTCTGTGGGTTTTAAACCTGCTATTACAATGTGCTTAATTTGAGCCAAGAGAAAAGCAAAGCTCTTCTCTGTTATGACCCTACCCTATCACGAGCAGCCATATTTTCCCATACAGCCTGTTTGGCATCTTTGTGTTAAGCTATTAAACAGAAACAGAGCTAATGCATGTCAGTTGCAGCCAGGCTTTAGGACAGATAAGCTTGGGTATACTCAACACTTTACCATAGAGCACAGCAGTGACTGCCTACCTTTTAGTTTTTCTGTTTAAATGTCTCCTAAGCTTATTTGGAAAACATTAGTTTAACCAGAGATGAATCAGAACGTTATGAACTTTTTGATCATCAGCAAAATGTATCTGGAAAAGGGAAAAAGGCAAAAGAATGAAATTGTATACTCAAGTAATTTCTGCGCCAATAGCATCTACGAATGAAATTTGCAAGCAAAAACATTGATTCACCCTTCATTATTTGTTCACAAAACAGTCTCTTCCGAAACTCAAGCAAGTTTTAAAGGTGCCGTAGAATGTAAAACTGTATTTACCTGAACATAGATAATAATTGTTCAGTACCATAGACTGTAAAAAAAGATGGTCGACGCGATGTCGGCTCCCACCATTGTAATGAATTGAAGCCAAAAATGTCCGACCACGGTCGCCGCCATGTTACGTAAAAACGTCAGTTTGGAGCCAAGGCATGTGCAGAAGGAATCGTCCGTGCAGCCAGAGGCGGAGCCGTGGTATCAAACTTCCGCCCAAACGCCCGCGTGACCAATTCAATCATGCCAATCATAACGTCACGCCCCGTTTCTATTGCATCAAATAACATGCTAAAATGAAACTTACCACAATAATGAAGACTTGAACATATACCAGCGTGATAAAAACTACTTGAAAGGACCAAAACCATCTTTCGGAAACTTTTATTGGAAGTGTAAATATTTTTTTTATTTAGAGTAGAGTCCCATTCGTTTGAATGGAGAGGGTGGGGTTTATGACTTGTACTGCAGCCAGCCACCAGGGGGCGATCAAAGAGCCAGAGGCTTCACTTTTCAAGGCTTATGAGGCACACCCGTTCAGTACATATCGTGAGCCTGAAACGCGATTGTTTACTCTGTCTTATGTAAACCTTGTGCATGCAAAAAACAGCTGGAAAACAGGTCAATCTCAACATAACACCAACTGTGACCTTACAGTCATGATGTACGCCCCCAACTTTAAATTACAAAATAAAATAATTACAATAATGTTACAATGCTAAAAACAAAGTTGTGACTGCTAAGTTAGCGTTATGAGCTAGTTAATGCTATATGCTAGCGTTTAAGCTGAAGTTCAGTTACATTTAGCAGGTCCATATAAAAATCACAAAATTACCACTCAGAAACTTCCATTAACAATCTCCAAACAATTGATTTTTCCTCAAAATCTGTATCTTCATCTGATACAGGCTCAAACATAAGGTCTGTTTGCACACAGCGTTTTTCATGATTTTCACAAAAGTTTAATGCCTTATATAATGCCTAATATACCAAATGAAAGAACAGACCCTCTGCTTTCAAACAAAACAAAAAACTGTTTCATCCTACCTTCAGTAGTTCTTTTGTAATCAGCTTTTGAATATGGGTAGGTAGGCCTGGGGCGGTAACCAAATTACCGCCATACCGTGGTCACGTGACCCATGCCGCGGGTCTGAGCTCCTTACCGTCACAACCGCAAAAAATAAATAAATAAATACACTTGAAACATTGGCTTGCACTTGTGTGTATATGTGGGGAAGTTATACACGCAGCTTGTTAACAACCGCAGCTTGTTAACTGAACATTAACCTGATATGATTTTTAATATTAATTTGTCATTCAGCCGCAACAGATCAACAACAGAATCAGGTTTCATACATTATTAAATTGTCACGCAACATAGAGCACGCGGTCAGTCCGAGGATTGATATCCAAAGAGGTTAGATTGTCTCTTTTTCATCTAGCCTACCACAGTGGCCATTTCTAAAGCAGGACACATTTCAAAAAGTTTTGCTTTTGCGTCTTTCTCCGTTTGTGGGAAAAAAGACAGATGTTTATGGTAGGACAGACGCGGACTGCCCGAGCGCGCGCGAGAGACAGACGCGGACTGCCCGGGCGCGCGCGAGAGACAGACGCGGACTGCCCGGGCGCGCGCGAGAGACAGACGCGGACTGCCCGGGCGCGCGCGAGAGACAGACGCGGACTGCCCGGGCGCGCGCGAGAGACAGACGCGGACTGCCCGGGCGCGCGCGAGAGACAGACGCGGACTGCCCGGGCGCGCGCGAGAGATAGACGCGGACTGCCCGGGCGCGCGCGAGAGACAGACGCGGACTGCCCGGGCGCGCGCGAGACAGACCGCGTCATCTTGCGCACACATTCGCGTCTCCGTGCAGCTTCAAAGCTATACTCCGGCACGGACACATATGCAGTACAAATGATTTCATTTCATTTCGTTAACATTTTTTTTTTAAACTGATAATATTAATTGTCCATGTTGTTGAATGTTGAAATTGAAGAAATGTGGAAGGAAATAATATTCACTTTACATGTTCCTTATGTAATTTGCACATGTTTTGTATTGAAGATAAATAAATCATGCATGTTATTTAACTGGTTGTCTTGCCAATAAACCGCAAAACCGCGGGAATTTGTTGATTACCGACCGCGGTAAGAAAAAATCCAAACCGCCCCAGCCCTATGGGTAGGTTTCTGCAAAAACACCACATTTTGAGCAAAAAAGCAGAGATAATTCAATTTTTGTGACGGACTTTTCATAGAGATCCCATACAGACCGATCTTTAAAACAGACACGGACATGCAGCTGCTTGCCATAGGGCAATACTTCCGGGTTTAAAAAGTTGCGGAAGGGCGTCACCTGGTGGATAATAGTGGTATTGCAGAAAGCCGGAAATACTCGTCCTTGGGCAGGGAAGCGTTTTCTCTGGATTGACGAGATATCTTGTTAATGGCGGCGAAAGAGTTAATTATCTATGTGGTATTTTTGAGCTAAAACTTCACATATGTACTCTGTAAGATTTATTTGACATCTTAAAAAAGTCTTGTGAAATGGCCCTTCCAAGTAGAAAATTTACTAAATATCTTCATGGAACACAAGATTTATATAATGATTTTTGGCATTAAAGAAAAATCGATAATTTTAACACCAAAGATTTATTTGACATCTTAAAAAAATATTGTGACATGTCTCCTTTAATTCTTGGGACAAATCCTAGGATTGTAAATGGACATGTAAAACCATCTCTGGATAATTTTTGCACTTAATAAGGTCACATCTATGCAGGAATCAGAGAACAGTGTATCATATAGTATCAATGCATTCTTTGGCACCGTTCATAGTGCCGCAGAACCACAACGCAATCATATAATATTAAATATATTTGTTTTGCAAAGATACAAAAATGATAAAACACATTCTTCTAGACTGTACTAGAGTGCCTTAAGAAACTGTTGAGATTTTTACCACAGTTTACATCTCCATTGGTGAAGCTTTTAAGCTGTGTATTTTTTTCACTTTCCTATTAAATAGATTTTTCAAAAAATGAATTTGTGCCTGACTTACAGAAACATCCACCATTACTTAACAAGCTCATAGTAGGTCTGCTTTAAAAGGTTTATATGTTATCGCTAAAAAATCTCTATGGAGAAAATAAATGCTTTTTCCCCCTACACGTTACTTTAAGCAGAAACATGCTGGAGTGTTACAATGGAAAACAGCTTCCTGCTGAAATACAGGTTTAAAACTCTCATGTGTGTTGGTATTGATGTGAGTCTGCATGCACTTAGTGCGGCTCAAGTCATTTGAACTGGACTGCTCCATTAAACAGCTGGAGTCAATGTTATGGTCAGGAAGTAATTCACACATTGCCTTTCATCGAGTGGCAGACACCTCACGCTCCATACTCATCTCATTTCAAGGGTTCAATGTGGCAGAGAGTCTTATACGGCTGTCAACTGTATATGTAGGCTTTTGATGTTGGAAGCTACACTGTGATAACCGATAAGAAGCTCATTTTGTGAAAGTGGAAAATGGATTTAGTTCCTAAGCTTAAAATGTGGGCAACATGTATGGTATGTGTGTGTGTGTGTGTGTGTGTGTGTGTGTGTGTGTGTGTGTGTGTGTGTGTGTGTGTGTGTGTGTGTGTGTGTGTGTGTGTGTGTGTGTGTGCGTATGTTATATACAGTAGTGCATGTATATTTGTACAATTCAGTCATTACAGCTTTAATCTCTTCTCTTACTCAAGGTCTTACTGTATCTCCACTTACTTATTCAGATTTTCTATGCTGTAAAGCTCTTGTATGACCTGGAAACTGGAAAGTGGAGTGTAGAGCAGCAGAGAGGATGAAAGAAGTGTGTAGTTACCTGGAGCTTATTACAAATTCTGTCTCAAAGCCAATGGAAGAGGGCAGCAGGGATTTGAATCTTTGTGTTATCAGTGTTAATGGCACTTTGCATGATACTGACTGGCTCTGGGGAAATGAGAAGATATTAAGACTGTATAAGCAATGTGACCTATATCAGGGCCCTCAGATGAAAATGTATTTAAAAAAGAGCAGATACCTTGGCCGGTGATTTAAATTAACTCGTAAAATGTTTATGTTTTACCAAACAATGTGTTAAAGCAAACCAACATTTTCTATACCAAGAAAGTGACGAGATGAAAACTATGATTCCTCATGTATTCAAAGCGTTACCATTGTTCTTTACATTGTGTGTAATGGTACACTGTGATTGGTTAAGTGGATTTATTACATTTTGCAGAGAAGGATGACTGGCATTTATCGCGTTTTGGAAAAAAGGGAGAAAAGATGAGAATAACACGGCAGATATTGGTTTTTGCGTAAAATTAAGAATTTACTTTTTAATACTGACCAAATACAATACCGATTTTAGTGGTAACTCATTTAAACAAAAAAACAAAAAAGGCGTTTATCGTGTTTTGGAACCAAACTCTTCATACTGTATGTTTCATTGTTGTTGAAACAACAACATCTAACAATGTCAAACATGCTTATCTTGAATACTCACATTCGGTGCAAAACAATTTCCTCTCAATATCATTGCCTGTGTCAATAACACAGCTACTTTACTTTTACGCTGTAAAAATAAATGTTTAAGTTTAAACAACGTATTATTTCAAGTCATTTTGACTAGTTAGAAGTTACTATAACAAAACAATTAAGTTTTAAGAACTTAAGCTCATTCAACCTTTTTTTATTTATTTATACCAACTTCTCACTTGTCAAGACAGTTAAAATGGCTTGTTTTATTCAAGTTGTTTAAACTTGAAGTGCAACATTTATTTCGCTTTCTTCCTTTAAAAACTTAGTTCAGTCAATAACATATGATCAATGTACTTGTTTTCAGTAATTTGTTGGTTTTTATATGTCACTGTTTATAGCTGTGTTATTTGTATGTTTTCTGTATTGTAGCCTACTGGTTTTTTATGCTGCCTCTTGGCTAGGTCGTCATTGTTCTCAATTGACTTACCTGATTAAATAAAGGTTAATAATAATAATAAATTCTGTCAGGGATGTAGTAAAATAGAACCCAATTGCAGACACAGGTGGACACAAAAACAGGTTTATTTAACAGAAACCAAAACCCAAAAGGGGGAAACAAGGCAAAAACAGACATACTAAAGGGTAACTCTAAACTAGACAACAACTCAACTCGACTCGACTCGCTAATACAAACTCACTTGGACCATACAAACAGACGATCAAGCACAGGACAGCAAAAACAAGGGCATTAAATAGGGGGAAAGAATCAAGAGGGCACAGGTGACAAACAATAACAAGGTGATTAACGAGGAGACAAGGGGGCGGGGTCAGGAAACAAGACAAGGAAACACACAGCACACTGAAAGTGAACAATGGCTGTATGCTTCCACACAAAACATGGGTTTGTCGTGATCCTGCCTCAAAACAAGAACAAGAGGGCAGAATCATGACAAAAAAACAAGGATTTTTTTTTACAGTGTACACTTGATACTTCAGGAAAGGCAATATACTACACTTGAAAAATGCTGTGGTACGGTGGCAGCTTTAAACTTAAAAATGTAAGTGTGACAAAGCATTTTTTTGCTAGAGCCCAACCCATTTATCATTTGCTGATTTTACAAATTTTTTGGCATAATTTTAAAAGTTTGATCACCACATTTGAGTGATCATTGCAATAAATATATGAAGAGTTTCGTTGCGAAACGAGATAAATCCGTTTTTTTTTTAATTGTTCAGAAATCTCGTTTTTTGGTTGTGCATTTCAGTTAATATCAATTCAACTGCAGTTGGTTTGTTTTGATTTAAACCTTCATAACTTAAAAAAAGCTAAGTAGCCCCATAAAACAACACAATAACATGATAACATAATAATAAACATGTTTTGACAAAAATGTAAAAAAATTTATTTATCTCGGATTGCAACGAAACTCTTCATATTTATTTGTATACAGTATATTCTTTTTATGTATGTACTGTATTCTACCCTCTTAAATATGGCTGGGTTATTTTTGACCTTTAATGGGTAAATATTGGACAGAACATGTGCTGGGTTAAAAATTACCCAATGTTGGGTTGTTGTTATGCAACCATGGGGTATAATAACCCACACTGTAAAAAAATTCCGTAGAAATTTCAATGTTATTGCAGCTGGGTTGCCGGTAATTTACCGTAGATTTACATTTATGTTATTTACTGGCAAGAGTTTGTTCAAAGTTAAATAAATTTCAAATATTAACAAGTCTTTATCTTCACAGAATAAAACTATACAATAACAGCCTCATGCAAAGCATTCTGGGAACCAGAAATCATCATCAAACTTTTTCTGTTTTTTGGTCCAGATTTTGTTTCCCAGAATGTTTTGCTTGATGCTGTTTTTTAGTTTTACTCTGTAAAGATAAAGACTTGTAAATGTTAAATTTTCATTTAACTTTGAACAAAATGTTGCCAGTAAAAAACATAAATGTAAATCTACGGTAAATTACCGGCAACCCAGCTGCAATTTCTACGGAATTTTTTTACAGTGCAGCAGTTTGGTTAAAAAAACAGCATTTGGTCAATTTTAACCCAGCGGTGTGTTCTGTCCAATTTTTACCCATTATAGGTCAAAAATAACCCAGCCATTTTAGAGTGGATGTACAATACTAGTCCAAAGGTTTGAACACACCATTTGTGTGCCCAAACGTTTCAGTACTGTATTCTATTGTATATAGAATACAGTACTGTTATATAATATACCGTAGTATATGTGTACTGTACTATAATATACACATAAAGAATACCGTATGATATATTATTATCTGACTTTTTTACTACCTTATATATTTATTGACATCCCCCCCCCCAAAAAAAAACCCATATCGGTCAGGCTCTTTTTTGTACATTTTATAATAATACTGTGACTTTTTCTGAAATAAATGGCTGTGCGCCAGTTATGATTTTGATGATGTTGATATGTTTATTTTATGCTATTATGCTGTGGCCTGTATTATTTATGAAATACAATACAGCTAGCATAAATACAATAAGACAATAGAAGTAAACTGCATATTTGAGTGTCCTAACAGATGACTTGTTACTACAGTAAAACCATGGTCAGTTGTTATGAGAAATGAATTGTAGGCTTCTGTTTCACCTTGGTTTCATTATTTCAGGCCGGCCCAACATAATTGCAAACGCTCTATCTGAATAATGTCTCAATTAACCTTTGCAAAAGCATATCTGTTAAATGAAAACATGATCGAAATGGGCTCGTCTACAATAGATGTCACAGTTGAAAGAAAGGGTTGACTGAGCTTTACCTATGATTTTAGCCACATTTACAGATATGATGCCACTGAAAGAAAATCATTGTTGCACTTCATTGTAGTATTTCTGCACAGCACAATGGCATACTGATTTGAAATTGATCAATATAATGGAGGGAGCAAAAAAAAAGAGGTTGTGATTTCTATAGACTTTTATGGGGCTGGATACTGTTTCAATGGATCAAATAAAAAGATAAAGCTTTTTTGACTTACCTTCACTATTGATATTTTCTTCCAGATACTGCGAACAGTAGTAGGCCACTGTAGGGCCGTCATTCTTTGTTGTATGTGAGTCGAGAAAAAACTCCCAGTGAGTGCCGGAACAAAATTGCTATGTGGGTCGTTTGCCGTTTTTATGATCACAAATGGTTTTAATGTTTTAATATCCTCACCTAAATCTTCAAAACATGGCGAGGAGCGTTACATTACCGGCTAACGTCAGGCCAATCACAATGTCTGGCGTATCGGAGGACACTGCGCTTTTCAGAATGATGAGCTCTGTACAAAATCAATGCATTTGATGAAAGCAGAGATTAATGGAGCAACAATAATGTATGGTATGTGGAAAATAATGTGTTTTTTGAACCATAAACCACTAAAACACATTAGATTATACCAAATACAAAAAAATAACAATGTTTTTAGCAATGTAATAGAGGCTCTTTAAGTTAAAGTGTGGTCTTATGTCTGTGATGAGCATCAAATATTAATATGATGATAGTAGTATGCATACTACTACACCCAATTACACCATATACACTATATTTATAATCCGCTGTATTTTTCAGTGTTTACTTGACTTTTAAAGTGGAAAATCATTATCCACATATTTAAATAGACCCTTTTACAGTTGGTAAACATTGTGACGTATTTGTGTGGGCGGGGCTTAGCTGGAGGCAGAAAGAGCCGCAGAGGCTATGTTGACAAGCTTAAACGAGCATGTTTTAGGAGGGATTTATTAAACATGGATGCAGAATTAGTTTCGGATCTGTCCTAATATGTACAGTCACTGATTCTGCGGGACCGTGACAGGTATTTTTGTAAATTAACTCTTGCGATTTTAACCAGGTTTTAGATATTTCATAGACAACATATGAATTACTTTCAGGTGGATTTGGGTAATTTTGTCTAGGCTTACTGTCTTATGTAACTTATCACTGGGCTAACTATGATTAGCAATGTGGATTATTTTAAGAGACTATTCAAACGATGGCATACACATCTATCGCTGTATGTTTGTTTAACATTTAAGCTAAACAATAGCGCGGTTGGCGACTTTTTACCAATAAAACAGAAACTTGCTGATTTGTACGATAAAACCAACACAACAGTACATATGCATAGATTATTTTACCTGATATGAAGTGTGCACTGCAAACACGAGTATTATTTATGATCGTCTCCGTCTAGTCTGTGCGCCGTATTGCATTCAACCACAATTGTCTTCTTGATATCTGTGAAGAAATGTCTGCCGGGATCCGGTAAAACTTTATTTTTGAACCAAAAGTGCTGTTCCTTCTAATCTGGCAGCCAAAAACACAACGAGATGACATTTTAAAGTCAAAAACTCAAACTTTTAGCGCGCCGGCTATGAGTTCCTACTTATTTTTTGCCTCCAGCTAGAGCGGTGACGTCACAGTGACGTGGGCTGTAAAAGGGTCTATATGAATTATTTATAATTAGACCAGGAAGAATCGTATGCTTTGCTCTGAAACATGTATATCTCACATGTGCCAGCTAACGTCCCTTCATTCATTATTTATTTGATGTATCATTGCAACGAGTCCCCCATAGTGCTCAGCTTTGTTAGCTTGCCGCCCCCCACCATTTCTGTTTGTGTGCGCTGGAGATATTTAACATCTGTTTCACTTTGCCTGAGTAGAATATAATGTCTGTTTCTTTACCTGTCGATTACAAAAGGAAAAATGTGGTTGGTTGGTTGGTTGGTGTTTCATTTTAGCTTGAGGTCGCATCTTCGCATGCTCATTCCTTTGAGCTGAGAGGGCCAGATAAATACTTTTCATATTCAGGATTATTTTCATTCTCATTATCTTATAATGGCCTATTTATATTTTGTTTTACAGGCCTTTAGGGATAAACCCAAGACGAGAGAGTTGTGATAAATTCCATTCGGCTACAGCGTTATATGCAGACAAAACAATCCGTCAACACAATACAGAAGTAAACATCAGTGATTCTGCACAGTTAATGAGCACAACAGCAATTGGAGAGTTGCTGTAAACAAAGAAGCTTCAATAACTCAATAATTGTGTCGCTTAAAGAAAAATACTTCAATTTACATGTTCCCTGGAAAGGATGCTGTCTATCGTACATTTGCTGGTTTTATGACAGCTTTTATGATAGCACAGAATTAATCTGCATATGTGGAGTTTTGAAGACAAATTCAGTCTGGATGCAGAATAATATCTAATTAGTTTAACAAATACAGTTTTCTTTTGTCCTGTCTGTTGGCTGTGTATTAACGGCACAATATGTCAGATTTTTGCATTTTAATATAAAAAAATCATTAGGAGAGTTGTTTTATATTTTGTTCACTTGCAAAACATCCTGTGACCCTGGACCACAAAACCAGCCGTAAGTGTCTTTTTTTTTATTGAGATTTATACATCATTCAACTAAATAAACTATCAATTTGTGGTATGGTGTGTTAGAATGATTTTTGGCCGAGATACAACAATTTAAAAATCTAAATATTGAGAAAACTGCATTTAAAGGACAAATTCAATGAAGTCTGTATTCATTAATATCAGTCATGTGACCTTTTACATCATTCCAGTTGCCTGCCGTCATCTTGAGTACCTGCCGAGTACCAGTAGGCTACTGACAAGCATTAGCTAGCTTGCTATGATTTACGGATTTTTTACTGTCTATGATTTTTATGGAAACGGGAAATGGCTACGAAAGACAACATTTCCACCTCGACTGTCATGAAAAGAAACATTACTTAAACATATCTTGGTAAGGGTGTGATGCCTACTCGATCCCTGATGCGTTCTTCCAGCCGCTGTCAGCTGCTACCGAACTACCACTATTTTTACAACACTAAGGCGGCAAGACACAACATGAAACTGCACGAAGTATCACCTGGATCACATGAACGCGAGCATTGAGAACATTATTTGTGTACACAGAGTTTACTAAAAATAAAGGTTTTGAACAACTGACTTTGGCTGTTATGTTGTCCACTCATCATCTTGCCAGACGCAAAGAATCGATCTCCGAATGTGAATGAATGAATCTCATATGGGGCTCCTTTTTCAACCAGAAGGACAATATTGTTTTTCACTTGCAACAAAACAACGAATTATCCGTGCATTTATATGGAACTATGCTTTAGGAGCTGTCCTCCCTCCTTACGTCACATTCGGAGATCGATACATCTTGACTGGCAAGATGGCGGCGGGTGGATGCTAAACAACCAAAGCCAGTTGTTCAAAACCTTCTTTTTAATCAACTCTGTGTACACAAACAATGGTCTCAATGCTCGAGTTCAGGTGTAGAGACACAGGTGATACTTCGAGCAAAGTATGATGTTGTGTCGAGCCTTCTTAGTGTTGTAAAAAAAGTGATTTTAAAGCTCACAGCATATTGAAGGCATAGCTTCTAGTTCTTTTGTGACCACTTCAGGAACTCAGAATGGCGGAAGACAGTTTGAGATGTGAGTGACGTCAGCTGATATTCATGAATACAATTGAAAAGATTTGTTTTAGTGATCTTTACTGTCTGTAATGACCTTGTTGACTGAATGGGGAAAGTGGTAAATTTTTACATAAACTTGTAAGTTTCTCTCCACTTTTAATTGCGATTTCGCATCCACTCAAAAATATATATTTTTAAATATTTAAAGGGGACCTATCATGAAAATCTGATTTTTTTTTTCATGTTTAAGTGCTATAATTGGGTCCCCAGTGCTTCTATCAACCTGGAAAATGTGAATAAGATCAACCCAGTAACTTAGTTTTGGTAAACCATTCTCAACATGCATGTGAAAAATAAGTAATTAAATTTGGCTCCCCTGGTGATGTCAGAAAGGGATAATACTGCCCCCTAATCTGTACTATCCAACCACGCCACTGCCATTTAGTATAGAGATCAGCTCATTTGCATGTTAAAAGACACACCCAAAACAGCACATTTTTGCTTACACCTACAAAGTGGCAATTTTAACATGCTATAATAAATTATCTATATGGTATTTTGAGCTAAAACTTTACATATGTACTCTGTAAGATTTATTTGACATCTTAAAAAAGTCTTGTGAAATGTCCCCTTAAAAGTCGGAAATGTACTAAATATCTTCATGGAACACAAGATTTATATAATGATTTTTGTCCGTAAAGAAAAAAAATCGATAATTTTGACCCCTGCAATGTATTTATTTGCTTTTCTACAAATATACACGTGCTACTTATGACTTTTTTTAGTTTTCGTTTTATGGTCCAGAGTCACCTATAAGGTTACGTTCTTCCTGATCCCATTTTTCAAACTTTAGTTAGTGTGTAATGTTGCTGTTAAAGCATAAATAATACCTGCAAAATGATAACGCTCAAAGTTCACTGCCAGGCGATATATTTTCTTTAACAAAAGTCCCCTTTCAAAGCTTACAGCGAACGGACGGTTTGGACTACAGCCTCAATTTCCAGTTTAATGACTTCATTAGAACAGTTTTTTGACTAAACTCCACCCACAGGAATACATCAGTCGGCAGCTTTAGCTTAAATGTCTAAGGCTAGGCTAAGCTGCTGTTGAATCACAACACAATAAACAACCTACACAATCAGAACTCATTACATATCCATGTTATCCTCGGCTTCCACTTTTGTTGCCACAGAAACCATACGTGTGATTGACTTTATTTAAAGAATAATTCCGGTATTTAACACGTTGAGTCTCATTTTTGGTTTGTTTTGGATGAACTAAAGTGATGGACACTGAAATTTTGACAATAGGTCGTGTCTTGACTTTTTGACTCGTTTAGAAGCGTATTTTGACTGCTTCAGAATGGAAGTCAATGACCATGCACAAACATGTCATTAAAACAACACTTAACGTTCATTTTCAAAACTGTACTACTCACCGAGTGGTTCGTGGTGTTCGTTGATGATTAAAAACAAATATATTGGCGCAATGTATGATTTCAATCCGTGTTATTTGCTATAGTGGAACTATTTTTTCAGATACCTCACAACCGCGTATATACTTCTGCTCTATATTTGAGTCTGAAGCGTTAGCACACTCCCGACCACTTTTTGGCGACAACCACTTTGCCATACAAGTACGCTCGGTGTCTAGCGTATAGACAGTCACAATCAAGCTCAACTTCAAACCTAAAGCTGGTCACTGAGCCATCAAATATGGGAAAAATTTCTTCTGAGAGAAACTGAGCGAAAAAACTACAACCACATGTAAACAGACCCATTTCTGTTTCCCAGCGGCGGAGTGATATATCGGCGAGCAATGAGTCTTCCAAGAGAAGTCAATGGAATTTTACAAAATGCCAAATAAAACACGACAGAAACTGTATTTCGCTACACAACTTGTTTTTAATCATCAACCAACACCACAAACCACTCGGTGAGTAGTACAGTTTTGAAAATGAACGTTAAGTGTTGTTTTAATGACATGTTTGTGCATGGTCATTGACTTCCATTCTGAAGCAGTCAAGAGACGCTTCTAAATGAGTCAAAAACTCAAGACATGACCCATTGTCAAAATTTCTGTGTCCATCACTGTAGTTCATCCAAAACAAACCAGAAATGAGACTCAAAGTGTTAAATACCGGAATTATCCTTTAACACTGGCCAGACCATTTGGAATATGACACCAAAGTATCATGAGAGCAATTCAAAAGCAGTACTGTGCCAGTAAACTGTGCAGTGCCGATGAATTAATACTTGAAGCATTTGATGTAGTGCTTGAAATCACATTGTGAGCCTACATTATAAGGGTTATAAAACATTATTTCATTTCACCATCTATTAACATGATTTGTAAGTCCTGTAAAACTGCTCACTTTTAGTCAAAGTTAGTTTAAAGTGTGCTCACCGCCAGCGGGTACTCTCGTCTGTCCCTGCTCGAGAAAGATTGACACTGAACTCACGGATTCCCTCTTTCTCTTGAGCTGTTTTAAACATCATCTCTTTATGATATTGCAGTGCACTGTAAATCAATTATATCTGTCACAACTTTTACTAGCTTTATTTAAATGACAGAGCAAAATCAAACAAAGCACTTCCAGTTCTTCTCCTCTCCCTCTAGTTGTTCTTAATTTAACCTAAATTATTTTATCACAACATTTATGATCATGTGATCAGCAAGAATTCATATAATACTGAAGGCTTTTACAGTTTCTAGCATCCATTATGATGTTAAAATTTGGACTTGAATATAAATTAGATGCACATTTTTAAAGTAAAAGAAATAAATACTTAAAAAAGAAAGCTGTGCTCTAAATAGTCTGACTGTGAGCTCAACTGGCTTCACTTTAATGTCTTTATTAAAAAATGTTACCATATACTTATAAAAATATTTCTGGCACTTGGATCCAGCGAATGCTGCTGATTAGATCATAAGACTCAGCGGTGTACTTTTGTCCTAATACGTTTCATATTTTTGTTCCAACTTGAAGACAAAAGTTTGTTTAAACACTCATTAATCAAATTCAGCAGAGGTCTAAAGGACTGTACACTTGGTGCTAATTAACTTTGAATCGGATATATGAATTCATATTCCCTCATCTTTATCCTCGGCTGCTGGCTACGTGGTTACTAAATCCCTGATCTGCTCAGCGTATAATGAGGTTGGAAGACGTTTAAATAAGTAATGTGGGTGAGAATGTGCTGTGTGCTGCTTAAGCAGGTTTGCAGATAATGCACGGAGCCACAGGGCAGGTATTCCTCATTCTCCGACAGCAAAGAAAGCTGGTGAAGGGGAGGAAGAGACAGTCTGGGGGTCTTGGAGGTCCACTGGATAATGACTTTTTAAAAACCCTCATGAAGATCTGTTTAATTTAACTCTAGGGCCAAAGTAAGTTGAAGTGGTTACCTTTTGCAGCACAGTAAGAATACAGATGCGCTTTGTATCGTATCTCACCCGGGATGGGAAGAAAAAGAGGATTAGGATATTTCTCATATTTTGGGATTTGAATAGATCTCATGGCATTAATAGTAAACTAGAGTGTTTCAATCGATGCTTTCAACATATTCAATTAAATTGAGTCAGCACATTGGTAAGATGTAGAGCGACAACTAAAGTTGCTAAAAATGCTGACATAGACATAATTGTTTCCACAGTCAAATTCAAACTTAACACAGACCTTTCCACACCCTTAATGAAAGTTTAACACTTTCACATATTCAGAAATGACAAAGCATTTTTCTATATAACATTTTGTTCATTCTTTATTTTACAGTGTACAGTAATTATAAAGTACATTTTACCCAGCATTTAAAAAAAAGTTGCCAGCCAGGGCCAGCATATTTTTATGATTTTCACAAAATTGTTATGCCTTCCAGAGAATTGTCTTCTTTAAATATATAAACAGACCTTCATCTTTCAAAAAAGTTGGTAGTTTTCTTCAAAAATAAAAAATTTTAATAATAGTTTTTGTAAAGGACTTTTTAAGAGATCAGATTTAGAACGATTATCAAAACATACACAGAGCTTTTACTGGTTCTGGATCAGTGAGTTCTTGATTGTTCAATAAGTTGGGTAAGAGTGCAACCTAGTGGCTGATCAGGGAAATATGGATTGCCATGAAAACTCGTCATTGGCAGGAAAGCTTTTTCTCGTCAACTCGTCAGTGGCGGGGAAAGAGTTAAGAATTGAGTTATAAATATTAACAACATGTACTTACTTGAGGGTAAAGGTTAGTGTTTGGTTTTGGGTTAGTTGCATTTAATAGTGCCGCAAGGACGACATATTTTACTCTGAAGCAAGTTAGCATTTTAGCAGTTCCAGTGTCAGGGTTTTTCAATGGGGTTTTGATTAAACTCAGTAAATAAGATCTTGGGTTAACATAAACCCAAACTATTTTCATGTTTTATTCTACGACATAAAATGCACCAGTAATACCCTCATTTGTGACTTTTTCAAGTGTCTTGAAAAGGTTATTGCATACAAGTTGCTACATGGGACTACAGACTTTGTTGGGGACTTTAAACGTTATTACACATGAAAATCTCAAAAACAGTGCAGCATGGGCACAATTCCCAACAAACATCCACAGAGTATTATCTTAGCAGGGATGATGTTTTTTAAATGTGTTTAATAAATCTTGGTGGTGATGATGTTGAATAGAGGGACCATTGTATAATTCGCTTGTAGCCTAAGCAGAGCCGGCGCCAGACCATAACTAACAGGGGGGTACTCGGCTTCCAACGGGGGGCACGCAATAGCAACAATAACTTACAAAAACAAGACATTAAAACAACAAATACAGCAAGCACACACTCATACAACTGGTACAGACTGTCAGCTCATTTCCCGTATAAAGTGCAAAAGACCACAAACTATGCGCAAAACTATTGAACTTCGACCGCGGCGTGAGCGCGCAACAACAATCCGCCCTCGCGCTGCGCAAGCCATTGAAATGAATGGGTTTCATAGCGCAGCGCACACCGCGTCCTAGCTTTAAAAAAGCCGCTTTACCATAATCACGTCGTAATGCTGTTAACGGTCTATAGCCACACTTCACATTTAAGCTTATGTAATTTAAAACAACGCTAACTTACCTTTGAAATAGCTGAAGACGGCGTGTAAGAACATTAAACTTCCTTAAAACAGTGTCCTGTAAATTCCACCTCGACCTCTTATCTCGGAGTTTGAGCTTAGAGTCTGTGTTTGCATGAAGTCAGATAAAGCAGGCGGTGCTGGTTCGTTCTAAATGTTCTAATATTCATATTTTACACAATCCATAAAATGCCGCAAAAAAAACACGTTGCTAGTATCAAGTCAAAAATATGCTAAAGACAAGACGGGTGAGACGCGGCAATACATCCAATCAGAGAAACTGGTCTATTTTAATAAAAGAAAACATATATCAACTATATTTTCCTCATTTGATTACATTACAAGTCATGAAACATTCAATGTTTAATTTATTTTAATTATTCTTGATATATATTAAAGTAATAAAAAACTTTGTAGGGGGGGCACAACAACCTGTTCGGGGGGCACTCCCCGCGAATGCCCCCCCTTGACGCCGGCCCTGAGCCTAAGGTTAACTTTTTATTTATACTAAACACATTCATACTTCATAAAGGTTGTGTTCATCTAAAGATTATGTTGTAGGACAAAATGTGTAAGTGTCATGTTAAACTTTTGTTTATTTTTTTGCGATAATCCAAAAGCCTATGGGAAAATTTTGTTTCTTTGGGGGGAGACCAGTGTTCCGCTAACTTCATAGATGGTCTACAAAATACATAATCCATGTGGCACTCTATCAGAGGTGGATGAAGTAATAAAATATTCTAATCAAGTAAAAGTACAGTTTAATGATTTTTTAATTAAGTACTAGTAAAGTTACTGGTCTAAAAATCTACTTAAGTAATTGTAAAAACTAAGTCATTACTTTTTACAGCGGGGTTAGATGGGGGTTATAGTACAGTTTTAAAAGGACAAGTGCATATAATGTAGTTGTATTTTGAAGAAACACCTTTACAATTAAAGTGCAATAACAAAAAGTAAATGAAATTAAAAGCTTTATAATTGAGAAACATTTATGGATTGTTTAATGATTTTTTTCAGGCACGTTATGCACTTTTAAGGCAAAGAAATTAGGTCAGCACTAGTAAATACAATCACTACAGTTCTCCCCCCCCCCCCCTCTCTCTCTGTCTGTCTCTCTCTCTTTCAACCCTGCGCATTCTAATAATGTGTATGGTGTCAAAAACAGTTGACATATTGTGCAAAAGAGCGGTAAAAACGCCAATTCCATCCGCATGTGCCCCTTACTCACGAGCGTGTAGCCTAATAAAGGTTTTGCCTTGGATTTGTAGTCAAAGTGGTCACTTAAATATGGCCAGGGGTTTCTTTTATAAGAATTGAGGGTCTGCATCACTGGCGCCTGTCTCATCCGTCTCCATTGTTCTTTTTTGTGAGCTTCACACGTTTCCCTGCCCATCAATCAATCAGTATCCTAGGGGCAACTTTTCCCTTGCAATATTAATTTTAATTTTTTGCTCAGTAATGGATATGATTTATAACTAAATTTAAAAAGTACTTCAAAAAGTAGAAGTACACAAAAAGACAATGCGTAATTCATTACTTTCCACATCTGCACTTTTTTAAGCTTAATTAACTATTATTACTATAGCCATTACATATAGCATGTAACAAAAACAGAATAAAATAACATTTTACAAGCATTTCTATATTTTGAAGTAGTGATGTACGCCATTTAAGCACCAAAATTTCATACAGACTTCAGTGTGGATTTGGACCAGTAAGCAACATCCTGGAACACCTTGGGAACTGCATGACAACATCCTACAGTAAAATTTTCTCAGAACGTCTTAGCACAGCAACCCTGTGACAACCATTCACAACACCCTTGCGTAGTTTTGCCTGTTTTGCATGGGCACGCACCACATGTGCAAATCCAGTTTGTTTTGCTACAGTTTGTGATTGCCAAGATGTTTTATTATGTGATTGACACCAAAGTGTTGTGTTGCCATCGAACATCCAAGCTGTTGGCCTTTTTTTCGTACTGTATTTTCAATACCTGGTCCTTGGTGATACTCTCCACATAAACACAGCCTATGGCACTGCAAGCTGCTGAATTGTGATTAAAAGAAAATAAGTCTTTTCCTAAAACAGAGATCAAATCAGTAAGATTACTCAGATTACTTCTCTTCTCTGCATTCTTTAACCATGCGATATATACGTAATCTCTTGGTATTATTTGACTGGTTAATATCTGGCACTACTAAGTTTGTGGTGCACAACGAAAACAAGGACATAGGGCAAATTTTAAGAATTGTCATGAACATATATGATACTTTATGTGACCCTGAATGTTTTTTTTTTTTTTAAGTGTACCCACAGACCTATTTAAAACATTGCATTGCATATTTAGAAATTAATATATAGTCATTATCATTAGTGAAAGGCTTTCAGTCAATGCATTGTTGAAATTTTATGCGTACAGAAGCGAATCTACGCTAATGATTAATTATAGCAGCTAATATGCCCTCTTAATTATACTATTACCAATGAGATATAATTTACAATGCAGAGTATTTATTTTGTAAACAAAATTCATTAGGCCTAATTACCGTGTAGGGTGTAAATGGGTTTTGACACTAAAATAGCAGAAAGGACGAACACAGAATGATAACTTGAACTTTCGTCAACTTTGTCTTTGGCGCAGGAATGTCCAATACTATCATACCAGAAAAGAAAACTTTGCTGAGAGGCAAAAATCTCTGTAGAGTCAGCAGGTATTATGAAAACTTTCTGTATTTCCAAGTCTATGAGCGATGGATCAGCACCTCTGTAAAACAAGAACAAAGAGCCATATTGTAAAACTGATCTCGCCCCTGAGCTGTACCACTGACATCCTAACCAAAGCTCATTAGAACCACATGATTCATGATAGCTGAACTTTGTGTTGTGAGATAAGTGTTTAAAATTGAGCTGACACTGAGTGTACAGTAGATGTGGGCATGCTTCATACAGAAAGAATCACGGATTTAATTTGAACTCGTGAATTGGTGGTTTAAAATCCTGTTTGGAGGGTTATGTTTTTGTAATGTTGCATTCACAGCTTGTGTCAGGCTAGCAGAAAACGATTTAATGCCTTGTCAGTGGCGCTTTATAAAACTGGCACATGCTCAAATGTATGCCTATGTTTTATTTTGCAAGCCTCAATAAGAAATTCCATGCGCAAAAGTGCTTGGACCTGTAAACCCTTAAATGTTCAGCTTTTAAACTAACATAGTCCATCCACAAACTTTAACCTTGGGAGCAATTTTGTTTGTTTGTTTGTTTACTTAATGCCATTTCAGGATCCAGGGCCACACTCATGGCAACAACTGTTTAATCCAAAAACAAGTCAGGAAAGGACAATTTGGCATCTCCGTTTCACAACCAGCATGTCTCTGGACTGTGGGAGGAAGCAGGAGTACGTGGAATTAACCTACACTGACATAGAGAGAACATGAATACCACACACAGACAAACCCCATTACCCAAGTGAGGTTCAAAGCATGTACACTATCAGATAAAATGGCCAAAAATAGTCCTTAGCTGTCCTAAGCGTCCTTATATGTACCATTTAAGTGCAAATATGTGTCACAGGCCGGAGCGGACCCGAGATCTCTAAAGGGTCACGCCCCTCTCTAATTGCCACCTCGAGGAGTTTCCCAAGACCACCCCAATGACCGGACAGACAAGTATACTACAATTTAAAATGTATCTTTATTTAAATATCTAAAAGCAAAAGGGGAAAGGGGAGAGGGCAGTTTAAAACAATCTACTTCTTGCTTCCAGGGCGGTTTGGACCATAAGACGGGGGCTGGGACTCCTTTACAATTTGGTCCTTTAATCCGTGGCGCCCTCCGCTTCTTCCTGGAGGCAGAACAGGGGGGAACACTATTAGTGGCTTATTTCCGTACTTAGTCGCTACTTGCCTAATTCCTTCTGTCTCTCGTTCACCCTTAGGTTTCCTCAGCTGGGACTTCCTGGTAAGTGGCTCACACTGTTGACACGGTTCGTTCCTCCTTAAGACGTTGCTGTAAGCAAAGGTAGGCGACACCTCACAAAAGTAAGTTACTCACAAGACTTGGGCTTTCCATTCACTTCGGGGCGTTCACTGGGGCACAGGTAAGTGGTTCACACCGTTAACACGGTTCGTTCCTCCTTAAGACGTTGCTATAAGCAAAGGGTGTTTAAGTTCCCTCTTCTCAGGGGCTTGGGCCACAGCGTGGTCTTTTCTTCTCACGACCCGTCCAGGGCCAGGGCAGTTTTGGTCGCTACAAGCACAGCATACACAGCAAGCTTAGTGTAAACACCAATGATAACCACAATTCACCCACGGCACTCTGCACACACACTTTACGTGAATTTATGGACTAGACCGCCTGGCTTCGACTACCTCGTGAGGCGGGTTGAGCGTTGTTCTTTCCCCAGAGAAGACGGGTTAGTACAGAGTTTAATCAATGTAGCCCCTGTATGTTTATCGTTACCTCTTCAGCTCACCCGCGTGGGTGAGCTGAAGAGGTAACGATAAACATACAGGGGCTACATTGATTAAAAGAAATAGATTGATTAAACCCTTTTATCCGCAGAGCCAGATGACAAAACAGCACACGGTTCCCCCAGTTGGGTTTTCCTGCCCGTGTTTCCGGTTGATCGGCGGCTCGCCCACACTTCTCTCTTCAGTGGGGCCAGGGACCTTCAACACACTTAGAAATGTACACCAAGCAGCTCTTCTTCTAAATACTTCATCCAACACACATCCACTGTTACTCACGCTTCGTTGTCAACACTGTTTCGTAACAATGCACTCAATGACTCAGTAGTAGCCCATGCACGAGTGAAATCGCCCAATAGTCTCTTCACCCGATCGTCTTCTACCTCTTTCTTCCCCAAGGAATCAATGTAGGTTGAGAAAAGCGGGTCTGCACAGCAGCAACACAGCGCACACAAAGTACACCAAAAGCACATTCCAGTGCAGTGCTCCTTTAACTTCCACCGCTTCGTCCTTCTCGCCTTTCTTAGCTGCCGCACTCTTTCCATGTGCTATAAGCGCTTCCGTGGATCAACGGCGCCCTCCGGCTCCTCTAAGGACGGAGCGTGTGATCAGGTCTGCCCTAGGCAGTGAAGGAGCTCGTGCCCGAAACAACTCTCTCCTTTGTGCTTCTTTGGACCTTTTTATGTGGCTTGTCCTCACTCCGTCCTCCAATCATGGGTTGCTCCACTGATTCGCCACACCTGTTGCTCATTCCTCATCATTTTTGTTGTCAGGGAGACCAGGAAGTAAAATGGTGTTTTAAAATAGGGTCTGGGCGGAAACCATCTCAACCGGAACTCTTCTCCGCCACTTTTGGTTCCTGCCCTACCATAGTCACCTGGTGACATATGTATACATCTAAGGTACTTATATGAACTCCTTAGGTGCAAAGGTGTACGTTTTCAAAGGATACTGCCCCAATGACAGCTAGGGGACCATCCATCCAGTAAAAAAATAAAAAATAAAATATATATATATATATATAGGGTTTTCACCGACGTCACGTTCTAGGCGGTAACCCGGATGCGCGGCCATTGTGGAGGCACTCGGTGTAAAGAACTGAACAGAGTACAACGGATTATTGTGCGCTTTGGATACTTTCAGTGAATATAGACATGTCTAAACAACAGAAAATGCGTCCAAGATGCAAAGGCATATAGGGAAGGACTTGGACCACAAGAAAAGGCACGATATTTCGAGAAATTACAATTTAAGGCGGTGCAGATCCCTACGAGTTAGCTACCTCTTCTAGGATCCGTGACGACCCGGCGATTCTTCCTTCAGGTGCATATCCCGATCGCGATATATTCAACTATCTGGTTTTCTGTCATTGTCCTACCAAAGTGCTTTACAGTAAAATAAACACACAGTAAAACAATAAAAGCAATAATTGTTTTTACCATTTACTATTAAAAATATTATTTTCATTACGATAGAAAATTTGTTGTGAGCAATTAAGCCCACTGGCATTAAGGCATTGCAGGGCAAATTTTAGTTGTGTTTAAGTATATTTTGTGCATACACTAAAAGTATACTTTTAAAAAGTACATATTAAATACTCTTTAAATAAAGCACAACAAGTAGAAGCATTCTTGTTTTATTCTTTATATACTTCAATCATATTTCTAATACTAAGTTACTACAATTTTTCTTGTGCTTTGCCAACCACAACCGCCTCTTCCTCTGATAATTTCTTGCATTCCTTTCCCTGGTTTTTAATAACTTTTGGAAATCGATAATATTCCAAATGTTTTTCTCAATCTGTCCTGTTGGTACAACCTCAAACACGGCAATAATTAACCATTTTCCTTGACGACGTTCGGGATTTACTTCAGTGCCTGTGCTCTGTTGTGATGCGGAGTACCTCCAATATGGCGACTTCCACTGTGATGACACGTCGTGAAAACCCTCTATATATATGCTAAATACATTTTGTAGAAAGTTAATTGAATATATTTTTGAATTGGAAAATATATTTAGTTTTAATCTTTATACAGTATACCAATCAACATATATTTTAAAATGTATTTCAGGGACAAGCAAATACATTTCTAATTTTACATCCCATATGGCAAAAATATATTCTTTGAAATTGAAAATATATTTAATTTTAACCTTAAATTGTTATGTTACAACATAAACAAAGTTTTTTCTTCCAATGGAAAATATATGGAGTGCTAAATATATTTTAATGCTAATTGTAATGTTACTCTGATATTATTTTAGCACAGTTTATGCTAAATATAATGTTTTGTGATATTAGCCATTAATATGTTTAAAGCAACTGAAAAAAGACCAAATGTAAGAGCATGTCAAAACCTCTGCCAGTGTCCCAAAATGGTCGGCCCCAGAGAGTTAAAGGGGGCATTTCACAAGCCTTTTTTTAAGATGTAAAATAAACCTTTGGTGTCTCCAGAGTACGTATGTAAAGTTTTAGTTAAAAATATCATATAGATAATTTATTATAACATGTTAAAATTGCCACTTTGTAGGTGTGAGCAAAAATGTGCTGTTTTGGGTGTGTCCTTTAAAATGTAAATGAGCAGATCTCTGTACTAAATGGCAGTACTGTGGTTGGATAGTGCAGATTAAGGGGTGGTATTATCCCCTTCTGACATCATAAGGGGAGCCAAATTTCAATGACCTATTTTTTCACATGCTTGCAGACAGAGCTGGCCCAGCCACTAAACGACACTTGCAATTGCAAAGGGCCTCGTGGCCAGCAGAGGGCCCCCTAAAGTCACTTAGCTAGTGGTTGAAAAAAATCATTCATCAAAAGTAACATAAAATAAATATAAATATTCATTATTTATTATTATGGCAATGTTAAAAAGGCTGTTACTTGTTATTATAGTTATTATGAAAGTTCGCTAATAAGATTTCTTTCTTGCCGAGATTGATTGACACACAGCATCCAGCGCAGCAGCCAATCAGTGCTCGCGACTATGTGCAGGCGAGCATCCCGCCCACAGAACGCAAAGTTGAGTTGAGCCGGATCGCTGATACAGACGCGAACTTTTACTGTTGCTTTAAGGACAATTTCTTTAATGTTATGTGTGTTTGTGCGTAAATGCGAAGTAAGTGGATCTTATTTGACTTCGGTAATGACCAAACCTGTGTTCTGTTTGACTTCTCTTTCTTATATTTGCCATCAAAACGTGAATTGGTTTATTAAGCTTAATAATTAATATTTAAACGGTTTAACGTGGTAAATTAATTCTGTTACGCTTATATTTCACGTATGCCATTGTCATTTCTACATATTTATGTCATTAGTGTAATTATATTGTTAAACGTCTGAATTTAAAGTGTTTTATGTGTAAGAGTAAACAAACTTATGCGTATGCGTGGTTCATGCCCAGACAGCGAACCGTTTTTAAACCACCTGCTAGCCTTTGCAAAAGTGTATAATGTCACGGTTCAGTGTTTAATATTTAAACTATAGCAATGCATATGACATACAGTAGCCAGCTTTGTAAGATTAATGTTATGAATGCAATGTTAATTGTCAATCTTCAATTATTAATATTATTTGCAAGTTAATTGTTATTATCCACAAACCTATGTTTGTGTCAGATTTAGCTCATCTCAAACAAGCCTATTTGTCAGGAAATGTCAAGAAAGTTCAGGAATCAGAGTCTCAAATGCGGGATCAAAAAGTTTATTAAATGAAAATAACACTGATACTGTAGGGATACGCTTGAAGACGAAGCACCCGACTAATTTCAGATAGACAGAAAATATAAATCCACACTAGTCCACAATCCACAGGGGAAAGAGTCTCTCACACTGCACCGCCGAAGAAGTCCAATAGTGACGAGGAGGTCCACCCACTTCCGATGACGTCACACTATAGGAAGCCGAAGACAGCTGGTATACGCTTGAAGACGAAGCAACCAACTGCGCGAAAACTCAGGAAACTAGACAGTAATCCACTGACAAAACACACAGGATCGAGAATCCTGGACAGAGACAAGAGTCCGGATGTCGGCGATTGAACCTGGGGCGAGAGCAGAGAAGGTGAGATAAATTACAGCGGACGGCTCTACCTGGACAGGGAGCGAGACAGTAACCAACCGAGAACAATGAGCGCGTGACAAAGGACAAAACGCAAGACTATAAAAAGACCAAAAGGAATAGGACACGTCTGGGAAACAATCAGAGAAACGAATGGGAGGAGCGAGTGCACACGTGAGGAACCAACACCAAAGGTAAACAAACAGACACACATACACTGCCGATCACCCAGGTGCCATGACAGTACCCCCCCCCCCAGGGCCGGCACCGGACGGACCTGGAGGAGGCTCACCTCGTCGCCGACGGAAATCCTCGATCAGACCAGGATCCAGCACATCCCGAGCCGGAACCCAACACCTCTCCTCCGGACCGTAGCCCTCCCAGTCCACTAAATACTGAAAACCTCTGCCCCTGCGACGAACATCTAGTAATCTCCTAACCGTATAGGCAGGAGCACCATCCACTAGACGGGGGGCGGGAGGGTTGGGGGCAGAGACAGGGGAAAAATTACTGGCAAAAATCACAGGTTTAACCTTGGATACATGAAAAACAGGGTGAACCTGACCAAGAGTAAGTGGTAACTTGAGCTTCACTGCTACCGGACTAATGACCTTAACAATACTGTATGGCCCAATGAAACGCGGAGCCAGCTTTCGAGAAGGCTCACGGAGAGGCAAATCTTTGGTAGAAAGCCATACCTTTTGTCCACACACATAACGAGGTGGAGGTCGTCGGTGGCGGTCAGCCGCAACTTTGGTCCGTCTGGAGGATTGTAATAAAAGGTCTTTAGCTCTTTTCCACGTGCGTTTGCACCTGCGGACAAAAGCTAATGCAGACGGAACCGCTGCATCGGGTTCCTGTGATGGGAAAAGGGGAGGTTGATAACCGATAGATAGTTCAAACGGTGACATACTAGTAGAAGCGACAGGAAGAGAATTATGTGAGTACTCAACCCACGGGAGCTGTTGGCACCAAGAATTCGGATATTGTGACGACAGACAGCGAAGCGTTTGACCGAGATCCTGATTAGCCCGTTCACATTGCCCATTGGTCTGTGGATGATAACCAGAAGACAAGCTGGCAGTAGCGCCGATCTGTCTACAAAACTCCTGCCAAAACCGGGAAATAAACTGAGGACCCCTATCTGAAACCACATCAGTCGGAAGACCATGTAAACGAAAAACGTGGTTGATCAGAACCTGAGCCATCTCCTTGGCAGAAGGAAGTTTAGGTAAGGGAATAAAATGAACCGCTTTGGAGAAACGATCCACCACAGTCAAAACGACAGTGTTACCATCAGATGCCGGTAAGCCGGTGACAAAATCAAGGGCTATATGTGACCAGGGGCGGGAAGGGATGGGCAAAGAATTGAGCAGACCAGCGGGAGGCTGATTAGATGCTTTGCTACGAGCACACGTAGAACAGGCTAATACAAACTGTCTGATGTCTGTAGCCATAGAAGGCCACCAAAAACGTTGGCGGACGGCAGCCAACGTTCTCCGAATACCTGGATGGCCGACAAATCTGGATTCATGGCCCCACCGGATGACATCGGAACGTAAATACTCAGGAACCCACAGACACCCCGCTGGACACCCCTCCGGCCTTTCCTCCTCTCGTCCGGCCTCTCTCACCCGCTGCTCGATACCCCAAACGAGGGCACCGACCACCCTGCCCTTAGGAAGAATGGTTTCGGTCCGCTCAGACTCGGAATGACCGAACAGACGGGAGAGAGCATCAGGTTTAGTATTCTTGGAGCCAGGCCGGTACGAGAGGGTGAAATTAAAACGGTCAAAGAAAAGTGCCCAACGAGCCTGCCTAGATGTTAACCTTCTGGCCGAACGGATATATTCTAAGTTCTTATGATCCGTCCAGACCAGAAAGGGCTCCGAGGTTCCCTCCAACCAGTGACGCCACTCACCCAGCGCGAGTCTAACCGCCAGCAGCTCCCTATTACCTATGTCATAATTTCGTTCCGCTGGGTTTAACCGGTGAGAGAAAAAAGCACACGGATGTACTTTCCCGTCAATGGACGACCGCTGTGATAAAACGGCACCTACCCCGACATCAGAAGCATCTACCTCCACTATAAATTGTTTTGCCGGGTCAGGAATAGAGAGGACCGGAGCAGAAATGAAACAGGACTTTAATTCATCAAAGGACTCCTGAGCCTCCTTATTCCAGCGGAAACACACTTTAGAGGAGGTGAGAGCAGTGAGAGGTTTAGCGATCTGACCAAAGTTTCTGATGAAACGCCGGTAAAAATTGGCGAACCCCAGAAAACGCTGAAGCTCTTTACGAGTGTCGGGCACTGGCCATTCGGTGACCGCTTTAACTTTAGCGGGATCGGGGCGAATCTCTCCCTCAGCAATAACGAAACCCAGAAACGAGACTGACACCCTGTGGAACTCACACTTCTCCGCCTTAACAAAAAGTTGGTTCTCTAAAAGCCGTTGTAAAACTTGGCGAACATGCTGAGTGTGTATCTGCATGGAGGGAGAAAAGATGAGAATGTCATCAAGATACACAAAGACAAAATTATTAATCATGTCTCCCAGCACTTCATTTACCATAGTTTGGAAAACAGCCGGTGCGTTACAAAGACCAAATGGTAAAACGCAGTATTCCCAGTGTCCTGATGGTGTATTGAAAGCTGTCTTCCACTCATCGCCCTCCTTAATACGTACCAAATGATAAGCATTACGCAAATCTAATTTGGTAAACACGCGTGCTCCCTGAAGTAATTCAAAAGCTGATGACATTAAAGGCAAGGGGTACTTGTTCTTAACAGTAATGTTATTAAGCCCTCTATAATCAATGCACGGACGAAGAGAACCGTCTTTCTTTTTAACAAAGAAAAATCCAGCACCGGCTGGAGACGAGGAGCGGCGAATGAGACCGGCATTAAGCGCTTCATTAATGTACTTATCCATAGCCTCTCTTTCAGGTTTAGAAAGGGAAAAAACACGACCCTTAGGCGGAAAAGTACCTGGGAGGAGATCGATAGAACAATCGTACGACCGGTGAGGAGGTAAAGAGGTGGCCCGAGCCTTGCTGAACACCTGGTGCAGATCTGAATACTCCGCCGGGACCCCCGAGAGATCGGCAGCAGGAATCTGAAAAGTAGAACAAACAGAAGCAGAAGGAGCAGGACCAAGACACGAAACATGACACGAAGACTTCCAAGACAAGACAATATTGTTCTGCCAATCAACGTGAGGATTATGTTTAGTTAACCAGTCATGCCCCAAAATAATGGGAGAATTACATGACTGTAACAGATAGAATTCAATGTCCTCACGATGATTGCCAGAAACATACAGACCTACAGGGGGAGTGCAATGGGTGATTACTGCCATATGCTGACCCTTTAACGTCCAGGCAGAGAGAGAAGAGGTTAAAGGGATAGCAGGAATACCCCAAGATTCAGCCAACCTGGCATCCAAGAAACTTGCCTCCGCACCAGAATCCAGCAATGCCTGTGAATTAAAATCAGAGTGGTTATATTTCAAAATTACAGGCAATAAGGTGCGGTTTACGGGAGAATCAAAGGATGAAACGCCCACCGATACTCCCGGGTTTATCGGCGGGCACCCCCTTTTACTGGACACGCAGCGACTAAATGCCCCGCCTTACCGCAGTAGAGGCACAATCCATTATTCAAGCGACGTTGTCGTTCGCTGCCGGTAAGGCGGAGCCTACCCAATTGCATGGGTTCCTCAAGCTCAGACGGTGAAACAGGTGTAACAGGTGAAACCGAAGACTCAGATGCCACAGTAAAGCGACGAAATGACTGGCGAAGGTCTCGTTGACGCTGACGAGTCTCTATGCGTAATGCCATGTCAATCGCAGCCTCCAATGACGTAGGTGGGTCCCGTGCAGCGACTTCATCCTGGATGTGCGGGTTGAGACCCTCAAGGAACTGAGCTCGGAGAGCAGCATCATTCCATCCACAAGTGACAGCCAAGGTCTTAAAGGTGATAGCGTAGTCAGTGACGGAAGAATCTCGTTGTAATAATCGCACTAATTCAGCTGCTGCCATGTCACCTTGTAGAGATCGATCGAAAAGTCTCAGCATTTCGTCCTTGAGGGCCTCGAACGAAGCCGTGCACGGGGCCTGGACCTCCCAAACAGCCATTCCCCAGTCTCTCGCCCTCCCCGTGAGCAGCGTGAGAACAAACGCCACTCTGGAAACAGACGCTGCAAACCTCCGGGGCTGTAGAGCGAAGACCAGGGAGCACTGCTGAAGGAAGGCCCGGCAGGTGTTAGGGTCGCCGTCATACGTAGGCGGTGTGGCCGCGTGTGGCTCGCGATCTGTGCTGGATGGTGTAACAGCGGGAACGGGAAGATGAGATTCTCCGACCGGTGGGCTGATCTGATCTAAACGGTTGGTTAGCTCCGTGAGCCGATCGGAGAGAACGCGGAAATCTCTGGAGGCTGCATTCAGGAGAGAGGAATGCCGATCGATGACTGCCCCCTGCTGGTTAAGTGCGGTCTGTACAGGGTCCAAAGCCTCCGCGCCCGCAGACTCCATATCTGACGCGCTCATTTGTCAGGAAATGTCAAGAAAGTTCAGGAATCAGAGTCTCAAATGCGGGATCAAAAAGTTTATTAAATGAAAATAACACTGATACTGTAGGGATACGCTTGAAGACGAAGCACCCGACTAATTTCAGATAGACAGAAAATATAAATCCACACTAGTCCACAATCCACAGGGGAAAGAGTCTCTCACACTGCACCGCCGAAGAAGTCCAATAGTGACGAGGAGGTCCACCCACTTCCGATGACGTCACACTATAGGAAGCCGAAGACAGCTGGTATACGCTTGAAGACGAAGCAACCAACTGCGCGAAAACTCAGGAAACTAGACAGTAATCCACTGACAAAACACACAGGATCGAGAATCCTGGACAGAGACAAGAGTCCGGATGTCGGCGATTGAACCTGGGGCGAGAGCAGAGAAGGTGAGATAAATTACAGCGGACGGCTCTACCTGGACAGGGAGCGAGACAGTAACCAACCGAGAACAATGAGCGCGTGACAAAGGACAAAACGCAAGACTATAAAAAGACCAAAAGGAATAGGACACGTCTGGGAAACAATCAGAGAAACGAATGGGAGGAGCGAGTGCACACGTGAGGAACCAACACCAAAGGTAAACAAACAGACACACATACACTGCCGATCACCCAGGTGCCATGACACTATTAACTTTTGTTATGCTATTTACGTAAGGGTTAATATATAGTGAGGCGGTTGTTATAGCGACTGTTAGGTACTATTAACCTTTGTGGTGTTTTAGATATTATTGTTAAATTTGTTTATTTGAAAAATGTAAACATTTAAGTGTTATATTTATTATTTTATATAATATTTTATTTAAACGTTATTCTATTTACTCTATTTCATTTAAATTATATATAGGCTGTTGTTTGTGCCTCTTAAACTCTGGTGTCAATTAAAAATGTTTCTTTGATGGTAAGTGAAAATCACTTTATCAGTCTTTTTATTCAGCAAGTTCATCAGTATGTGTTCGTTGCACTGCACTGCCATTCAGTATAGTGGTATCATATTTTTCTGTTAGACATCAAACATGGAACTCAAATCAAGAACTCAAGGGGGCAGTTTCCCTGACAGGAATTAAACTAGTCCTAGACTAAAATAAAAGTAGGCTAAGAGCTGTCCAAACTGAAAAAAGCTTGCACTGACATATCTTAAAATACACCAGTGCCCTTTGTCTCAAAATCCACACAAATAATGTTTTTAGTAAGGCATTTTTGTTAAAATTAGTTATGTTTTCTAATTAAACTAAGGCCGAGTCCTGTCTTAAGATATTCCCTGTCCGGGACCACCCCAGGGTCTTTTATTGTCATTCTGTAGGCTACATGTTGCCACATAAGAACGAAATACGTACTCAGGACCAGCAATGTAAAAAAGATCATTAACATACAGTATACATAGAATAATTAAAACATCATTTAATAGACACATTTAAAAAAATAACATATTAGATATAATATGTGCAGTATAGTCATAAGGTAATCATTGCTTTTCTTTAGGCCTTACTTAAAATGGTCAAAGGGCCCCCGACCAAATTTTGCTTAGGGCCCCCAAAGGTCTAGGGCCGGCTCTGCTTGCAGAGAATGGTTTACCAAAACTAAGTTACTGGGTTGATCTTTTTCACATTTTATAGGTTGATAGCAGTGTTGGGGAAAGTTACTTTGAAAAGTAACTCATTACAATATTAAGTTACTCCCCAAAAAAGTAACTAATTGCGTTATATAGTTACTTTTCATGGAAAGTATTGCTTACGTTTCTTTTAAGTTACTTTTGTGTTACTTTTTCTTACTTGATCTCTTTCAGGCCTTGCAGGTGGCTTTTACCGCTGAGTAGTTTTGCATTCAGAAATTGCATATTTCCACAGCAAAAATGTCAAGCTCTGGCCTGCCATCTCCGGTTCTGACTGAAACTTTTCCCGCTCAGGCGCTCACGCATAGAGTGTGTAAATCTACGTTAATACGTTCAGTTTAATACCATACATTGTTTTTTTTTATCAAATTAATTCAACTGAAAAGTAACTTGCATTACTTTTTTTTTAAAAAGTAACTCAAATATTAAAGTGTACATTTATAAAGTAATGCTTTACTTTACTCGTTACTTCAGAAAAGTAGTATAATTACATAATGCATTACCCCAAACACTGGTTGGTTAGAAGCACTGGGGACCCAATTATAGCACTAAAAAGTCAGATTTTCATGATATGTCCGCTTTAAAATGTATTATACAAAACATGTATCTGTGAAAAATATATTTTTATAAACAGATATTTCAGCAAATATATTTTATGGCCAATTTTTATATTTTGAAATATATTTAAAAATAAAATTGCCATATGGGCATTTTTTACCTTTTTTTCAGACAGTGTAGTGAATGTTTTGTGGCATTTGACTTATGCAGTTACACCATACACCTCTAACAAGATTTTAACCATGAGCGCATTCAATAAAACAATTCGATTAACAAAGGCAGTGAATTCCTTTCATACAGGAGCACAACTTGCATTTAAAATTCCATTACAAACTAGTTTGACGCTGCGGCCAGCTATTGAATAGTCTATAGTGAAGTGCTTGGCGAGCTCCTGGCTACACATAAGATGTTCTTGGGAAATGAAATGCGTAGAATGTTTACTTTTAAAGCTCATGTTGCGCACGCACTACTGCTTTTAAATTTCAGCATAGGCATTCACGGATCGTTCAATTCACAGACAGTCAATTATTGTTATGACCTTGGTGGTTGATTGAAGCAAGTGAAAGTCTTTTCATGGACTCCGAAGGCACAAGCTATTGAGTGCTGCCGCACTGATGCGCGAAATGATGAGCTTTTTTGGTATACCGAGCGGTTATTGTGACAGATATTCAAACTTCTGCTATAATTCAAGCCGGGATAATCAGCAAGGTTATGTCACGACCGGTGAATCCACTTCTCAGAGGACTCGCTATTTATGCAACAAAGACCAGCAATTTTATCAGCAGACTGTTTGCTTGTACGTTTGAACCTTATGTCAGTCCAGGCTTAAATTGTGTCTTAATTAGTCCAAGGACACATGGCCATGCTTTACGTTTGCTGGTGTATAAAGACGAGGAGGATTGTGGATACAAAAACACATACACTTTAATTAGGAATAATACAACAAAACAGGAACACGGGCGATATTACACAAAACATGAACGTGATACAAACCATATTGGACAACGATTGAACACAGGCAAGGGTAATTAGACACAACACAGGTAATGATGATGATTAAATTAACAAACAACAGGTGCAGACAATGAAACATAAGGAAAGACTAATCAACAAAAAGATATATGTTAACTCCCTGCCATTGACAAGTTATATCGTCAATTAAGAAAAACTTTTCCCTGCCAATCAGGGCCGGCCCTGGGCATAGGCGGAATAGGCAAATGCTAAGGGCACCGCCGACCCCTTGGGGCGTCCGTGCGCCCAAATTATTATTTTTTTAATATATGTATATAAACATTTAACAATAAATATTTATATATTTTATAATATAAATATTTTGCACAAGAAAACAGCAGTTATCAATGAATTATTAGTAGCATAGTATCTCGGAAGATCGTGCTTGTTAAATAGCTCTGTGGCTATACTGCACTGAAGCGGCAGTTTAAAATATAAACCCAGAATTAAATTCAGCGAACGTCAAGAACAAGAAAACGGAAAAAACAATCAGACAGAGACGCGGAATTTACATAATGTTACACAGACCATGTTTAAATTTCAATGTTTCTGCACAGAAATACCAACTTGTTCACTTTGTTTGGTATTAATAAGCTGCGCATTGGAGGGCTGGCCGCGGTGCTGAAGACGCGCTCGGATGGAGTACTGGTGGCAGCACAGATATTTACGTGCAACCTATTGGAAACTATTATTCGTTATTATATAATTAGTATTCGTTGTTTTACTTTATTACTTCCACTTAAGAAGAGTTCTGCACTTTTTATTTCAATATTTCTCTTTATATAAATACTATTTTGTACTTAAATCTATAATTTCATTATTTTACTAACCCAACTAACTCATCTGCGCTTTCCGATAGGTTGCACGTAAGGAGAAAAGTATAGCTTTCTTCCCCTTGAGAAGAGTTCTGCACTTTTAAACTTAAAAAAAAAATATATCTCTTTACAAAAAAAAAAAAAAAACGTTTTTCTTCTATTTAAAAGCTTTAATTTCGTTATTTTACTAACCCAGCTAATGACTCCTCCATTTCCGATAGATTGCACGTATTGTAGATATCTGTGTATATGTGCCATCACGCGTCTTCAGCACCGCGGGGAGCAGCCAGCACTCCAATGTGCAGCTTATTAATACCAGACAAAGTTGGTATTTCTGTCCAGAAACATTGAAATTTATACATGGTCCGTGTAACGTATAAATCCCGCGTCTTGGCCTTATTGTTTTTTTCTTGTTCTTGACGTTCGCTGAATTCTGGGTTTATATTTTAAACTGCCGCTTCAGTGCAGTATAGCCACAAAGCTATTTAACAATGAGCACAATCTCCCGAGACACTACAACATGCTACTAATAATTCATTAATAAGAGCTGTTTTCTTGTACACAATTAAATATTTTAAGTTAAATGTACAGTGTTAAAACATGTAAAAAAGACAAGATTTTTACAATGTCAAGATCAAATGCCTGAGTAACAGGGTATTGTGTGTATGTATTCGTGTGTTTGTGTGTGTTTCCAAAACATTTTCAAAATAAAGAAAAACAAGACAAAGCTGTGCTGTTTGTTTCTGTGTAAGTTTATGAATAAAAAGATTGGAACACAATTGTGATTCTGTGATTCTAAAGGGCACCAGGTGAAATCTTGCCTAGGGCAGCAAATTGGCCAGGGCCGGCCTTGCTGCCAATGATGGTTTTCTGACGAGTTTTTACGGGAATCTGTAAGTCCACTATTATCCACTAGATGGCGCTCTTACCCAATTTATAAAAAACTGAAGCAAAAACGAATTTAATTAATTTTAAACTCTGTGTATGTTTTGATCATTGTTCTGAATCTGATCTCTAACCAAATTCCTTTACAAAAATGCAATTATTTCAGTTTTTTGCTCAAAATTTGGTATTGTTGAAGAAACCTACCCATATTTAAGAGGTGATAAAAGAGAACACATGAAGATTGGATGAAACATCTATTTCCCATTTTGTTTGTTTGTTTGTTTGAAACCAGAGGGTCTGTTCTTTCATTTGATATATTTGTATGTTTATATTTTTCCTGTAATGCATTTTGTGAAACTTTTGTGAAAATCACAAAAAATGCTGGTGGGCAACTTTTTTAACTCTTTCCCCACCATAGACAATTTATCTCATCAATTAAGAGAAAACATTTGCATGAAAAAATGTGTTCCATATGAGTTTTTTTGGTTGTCTGTAATACAGAGAGTATCCACTAGATGGCGCACTCATCCAATTTATTACAAAAACTGAAGCAAAAAATTACTTGTTAATTTTATATTCCGTGTATGTTTTGATAATCGTTCAAAAATGCAATTATTTCAGCTTTTTGCTAAAAAATTTTTTTGAAGATAAATACCCATATTTAAGAGTTTATAAGCAGATAAAAAATATAGATAGTTTTTTTCTCGTTTGGTTTGTTTGTTTATTGTTGGTTTGAAAGCAGAGGGTTTGTTCTTTCATTTGATATATTTGTATGTTTATATATTTTTAGAAGAAAATTTTCCTGGAAGGCATTTTATGAAGCTTTTATGAAAATCACAAAAAATGCTGGCGGACAACTTGAAAAAAAAGTCTGCGAAGACTTGTCAGTGCAAGAAGTTTTTAAGGTAAGGCAGCCCAAGCATGCATTTTAGTCTGGGACTACACTGTAAAAAATCCAATTAATGAAATGTTGGACGGGCAAAAATATATAAGTTAAACCAATTTTTTTGTTTGAGCTAGTTGAGAAGACATATTATTTTAAGTCTAGATAAATCTGTGTTTAAAACATTAAATGAATGGTTATTTTCAAATCCAGTCAACATTCAGAATGGCTAATGTTGACTGAACTAATTAAGACAAATCAGGTAAATATGTGGACTTATGACAGCTATTTTTCCTGACAACAAAATGCTCAAAATATTACTGTTATTTGGTCACAAAATGTAATTGTAAGAGTTGTTCAGGCGTGAATGTATGTGCTTAAAGTTTAAATATGCGGTCGGTTAATAAAGATAGCGTCTATTTAAAAATGTGCTCGGACACTTTCGGATGGAGAAGAGCTCCAGAAAATCACCGGCGCTTAAGCGCTCACACCCCGCCCAGCGCAGCCTCGCCTCGGCAAGCGCATCAGAAAACGACTGCTGGCTCAGATATCTCTGTGGCGTTTAAACGTGTTATTTAATTCATTTTAATTTCTCATACTTAACAATGAAAGGGTTATGTTTTAAATCATATTTTAAGATTGCACTTAATTGATATCGCTGTTGAGTGATGTTTCATATCTTTTACATTTGTTATAACCGGACTGCATGCGAATTTGAACTTCAGAGCTGAAGGAGCGGATGGAGAAATAGTCCCAATATAATAACAATCTTAAATAAACCTTCTAAATATACCCGTGTGTGTACCCGTGTGTGTGTGCGCGCGTGTGTGTATGTACAGTATGTGCACGAGTTTTTAATTTAAAATGTCTTAACTCGGAAGGATCTGGATCACAGGTCATTTCATCTGAGACACCTGCACCTAACAGCAGGAATCACTCACTTATTCACATGACACAAGTCATCAGCCGTTTACTCAAGTTCACGTCAGGTAAGTGTTTGTAAATAAATGTTAATTTTAGACTATATCAATTGGCAAAGACGCAAATACTCGACGTTTTTGTAAAGATATAAGTTATATAAAGGTGTGTTATGTTATGTGTCCGAGTTAAAGTGGAGCTATTTTAGTTTAGACAGGGTTTATTACTCCGTCTTAATTATAATTATAATTGGGAAATTTTTACAAACAAACCTTATAAAATACAATACTGGCGTGCATTTTGAGACAAAACAATAGCACTCATATGTTAAGAGATGTCAGTTTTTTAGTCAGTGATAAGTCCTGTCCAAGAAAACCGCCCAATAGTGTTTAATTCAATTACGTGTGATGTCTGAGGGAAATATGGCAATTTTAGGGTATAAAGCATGGCTTAAAGTTCTCCGTCGTAGCGACGGATTTCCGTCGATTGCAGCGAGTCTACGACGGATTTCCGTCAGTTGCAAAATTATTAAATTAACTTTTCATAAAGACGCCGTGTAATCACCTTGTTAAGTGGAATGTGATCAAAGCCTGGAGTGGAGCCCAATCACGTTCCTCTCTCCACTGTAAGCATTCTGTAATCATATGCACCAGATCCACTCTGGGTTTTCAGGCTGTATCTCACGTTAAGCTGAGGTAAAACTTTATTTCTGCTAGCATGGACATACTTGTAATGCAGGAAGGATCCGATGTTTTGGACATCGATAAAGGTGTATAAGACCAATGGAGATTAACTTGACTTAGCGAAATGAGGAAGATTGGCAAGTCTTTCAGTTTGTGGGCTAAGAAAATCAAACAGCCAGGTAATTTACGTGTCTTTGCACAGTAAGCCTAGGGTCCTGTATTTTGGGGGTAATTGATTTGTCTCGTACGTGATCGTTTTTGACTGCTACGCTGATCTAACCAGTGGCTGATACAACGAGTTGTTTAACTCATGGGTAAACTTCACTTGGCGCCACAAGAACCAAGAGGCAGTCAGATGACATCAAAATCCTGTGAGAGCGAACCGAGAAGTCATTAGACGAGACTGCTTCAGAAAATGCTCTCGCAGTACTTTGATGTCATCCACCTGTCAGTTCTTGCAGTTGCATGTGCGCGTGGTCAAGAAATGTTGACGTTTGTACATGTATCCGCATTTAAAAACAAGTGATTTTAAATGGAAACAATAACAACAGTGTTAAATGCGCTTTTTCTGTATGAGGGGAATAAGCAAGTCGCGCATTCGTTTCTCTTTGAGCTTGTGAGTATTTTTGCCGCTTATTGTCCTTAAATACACATAAGGTTATGCGTCAAAAATCCCGTCTTTGCAAGTATCCTCAAACACGACCATTTAGAGCTTAGGAGAAAGTAAACAGGAGGAAAAAGTTACCTTTTTTGCTTATCTGTCACTAATGTTAATCAAACAATTAATCTCTCACTGATCTTGACTAAATCAATTTACTAAGATATACATTATTGTTTATTATCCTTATTTCATCACTGACTGTTTATCCGTGAGCTTGAATTTTGTTCTTGTGTAATATACGCACATTGCTCACAATGCGTTGTTTTAAGTGCATAACATTGCGCATAAAATAGCACCTTAGCTCTGCCTCTATTGTAAAATAATAATTTGTTTATAAAGGGTACAGTCATTCAATGTACAACTGTCACTATGATTACAGGCATCCTGTGCGAATTGTACACGAGTTTTATTCGAGTTGCTCGTTCAGGGTTTATATTCATACATAACGTTACTGTATTAGAGCTGTGACTGTAAGCTGTTGTGTGAGCAGAACAGACCCTGGATTATTCGTTTATGTGTACTGAATAATATGATATGAAAAAGTTGTATTTGTTCACATTTTTAAATGCATTATATAACATGAACAAACTATGGAAAATATAGAGTATATAAGCATTTATTAATTCATGTTTATGTCATTAAAGTAATTGATGTTAGTTCATGGTGCATTCACTAATGTAAACAGTTTCAACCTTGATTTAAAAAAATGTATAAGTAAATGCCAAAATTAATAAGATTTACAATTAATAAATAATTAAGATTCATTAGAGGTGGTGATATTCATATTTCTTTTTATAAAGGGAGTTATTTAGCTGTTTCACCTTAATCTGAAATGCCCTGCAAACTAAATCTTACAGAATACATTTTTTTAGTTTGTCACAAGTAGATTAACATGACGGGATAATGTTTTTAACCCTTAGTGCAGGAGTCACAAGTGTTTTGTTTTAGACAGATATTAAAGGTAATGGTTCAATTAAAGGACTGTGTTAAAAGTAAAGCAGTAAATTAACAAACTATTAATAAAGCTATCATATGTTGTAATTAAGTGTTAACACTGTTTATTCACAAAAAACATACTCCCACTGCTGCTGTATTTCATAGCAGTTGGCAACCCTATAAATGCCACAGTAGACTTTAATATGGCATTAATGGCAAAAAGCATCTCCCCTTAGAATGCTATTGGTCTCGCCTATTTACAAGGAATATGACTTGGCCTGAAAAAAATTTCAGTCAGAAGAATTTTTTTCACTTTAATCCATGTATAAAGTCTTTCACCGTCAAGCTTTATTATATTAAACATGTATTTATGTATGTATTTATATTCCTCTGTTTATCAAACCAAAGCGGTGATGATGTGGAGAGAGGCAGAGAGGGATACATGGCGAAAGAAGTTCGGCTAAATGGCCCTGCAGATGTTCTGACTGACTTTGGAGTGCTTTTTGGACTGTTTTATGCCTTCTATTTAGAGAAGACTTAATTTTGTATGTTCAGTCTGTATGATAAGTGAATAAAAAGCTTTTGTTTTTATGTGACTGAAGTTAATTATTTGTTAACAACACCAGCATAAATTATTTGATAAATAATTTTAAAAAGTTTATTAAAAATTTCCAAATAATAAATATTAATTGAAGTAACACATAAAACATTGAGTGAATACTTACATTTTAATTGACAGAGTCTTTACTGTAAGTTTTTAAAGATACAACTGATTAAAACATTTTAGTTGAATGAACTATAAAGCTATTGAGCATAATTTTTTATATTTGAGTCAAAATTGGGCCAACTAAAAAACATCAATCCAGGTAACACTTTGGAGTCAGAAATTGAGTGAATGTAAAATTTCTGTGGAACTAGTTACTAAAAAATAATTCATTGAGCCAACAATTTATTTCTTACAGTGTAGGATAAGCCCTGTTCCGCAAAAAAACTGCCCCAACATGAATAAGTATTATGGTAATGATTTTTGCAAGGACCGGGATTTTGGTGATTAACTGCTCTTGCATTTATCAACGGTGCCAAATTCCTCTTGCGATCGCCAGTTTAGGATTTACAAGCCTACAGAAGCAAAAATAAAAGCTTTAAAATTCTGAGACAGCTAATCAGATCACTGCCAACTAACAGCACTGGCAGAGCAATATGAACTGTGACTGGAAAACAGGTGCCAAAAACAAACACAATCTTCTTAATATCTTACCCGTCAATAATGTGGATAGACATCCTTCTGTTCGGCAATCACTCACTTTACGTTTTTATCAGAGGCAATGAACCACACAGATTCAGTTAACACCAGATTTATCACACTGGGTCTCAAAGTAGCTCAGAGTGAGTCAACTTCTCACTATTATTGTAGAAAAGGGCAATCTGATAACAGCTATATCCACCCCTGCTGTGCTGTATAAAGCAAAAACTCGAGAAAACTCAAAATATCGTGGCAATATGATGCAAGACTTTATTCAACTTTTACCAAAGTACCTCACACGACTAAAATATTTATCTTTGTACTATAATGAAAACGAGTTATATCTGAGTCCTTTCAACAAATGTAATTGTCTTCACCCAACTTGGATTTGTTTGTTTTATTGCTAATGACAGCTTCAGTCAAAAATGTTAGATTGAAATGTTACCTCCACAATGTTTGGTGGTTGCAAGGTGGTATAGTTGCTAACATATTGCAAATGTGTTTTTTGTTGTGCCTTGTTATGTAGTTATTGTAGGGTGTATTGGGTTGTATCTAAAATTAAGCTTTCTGCCACACTTCAAATAAGCAGTAGCCCATATTTTTGTGATGTGCCTATGTAGATGACTCAGGTACTTTATTTGTAAGTCTGTAAAATTGTTTTTACCTGTTTCCTCATTCGCCAGGCCTCAGAAGGGTTAATAATAACAATTGTGCTTGCTGTAGCAAAGGCCACATATAATAATCAGGGCATCGACTTAATAAAAAATTAGCAACAGTATTTTTTTAAGCAAGAGCATAAACAACTGCAGAAGGGCATTTTACCAGGATAACACATGAAACAAACACTGCACCAAATAATGTTTCAGGCTGCTGAATATGAGACTGCTTTAAGTGTATAAACATTTTAGGGAGAAACTAAAAACAGAGCTAAATTTACAGTGTGTGCAAATCTTTTTATGTAATTATTTTCTTTCTTCTGTTTGCAACCCAATTTCAATTCAATTTTATTTATATAGCACTTTTCACAATAGGTAATTGTATCAAAGCAGCTTTACATTAATAGAATAAGGGGAAAACACAGAAAAATCGATAGACAACATAAGTAGCAAAATACAGCGGCTATAAATAAGCTTTACAAGTGAGCGTGTTGATGATGTAATGTATAGAAGAGGGTGCTAAGTTAAGCCAATGTTGGAAAAACCTCCCGCATTTTAAGCCAGGAGGGAAAAAAGTCATAGGAGGAAAAAACTACGGTGGCCTTGAAGTGCAATTTTATTTACAAGATTTAAAACAAATTTACAAGTTTTTAAACAAATTTACAAGTTTTTTTTTTACAAATTTACAAGTTTTTTAAACAAATGTAAAAAAAAATTTAATAAATGTACAAGTTTTTCAACAAATTTACAACGAGTGAACACATTTACAAGTTTTTTAACAAATGTACAAGTGTTTAAACAAATTTACAATGAGTGAATCATTTTACACGTTTTTTAACAAATGTACAATGAGCAAACAAAATTACAAGTTTTTTAAACATATTTACAATAAGTGAACAAATGTACAAGTTTTTTTAAACAAATTTACAAGTGTTTAAACAAATTTACAATGAGAGAACAAAGTTACAAGTTGTAAAACAAATTTACGTTTATTACGGAAAGGGTAGGTACAATAAGCTGACGTCACGCATCCGAGCCTCCGGTGGAGAAACCCGGAAGTATCGCCATGAATCACATGAGAGTTGCGAATGCGATGTTGTGTATTAGGCTGTACATCCTATTAACGAAAAGAGAGTGATAATATATATCCTTTTATCGATTCCCGAGTGACTCAAAGGGATATTGGACCTTATTTTCAGGTAAGTGAAATAGCTTTAGTTAGCTAACGCTAGCTTTCCAAGTTGCACACGTTTCGGATGGCAGTTATGAAAATAATGCACTGACTTTTTCATTAGATTACAGACAACACGAGAGGGTGCTTCAAAATTTATAATCAGGACTGCATTGTTCGTTCGCTCCTGGAGTTACATAGACTGAAATGGGGAAGCATGACGAGTTTGTTTACATGGTGCTGTAAACTCCAACCCAGGAGGACACTTCAGAGGAATCACAGGGATAACGTGGTGTGATTTTTTTTGTGTCAAAACCAGAACTGACTTCCGAATCCACGTGGAACGCATTTACTTTGATGGAGAGAAATGGAAGTCAGTAAAAATTAAGTTGGACTCGTTTTTTTTTTTTTTAACTAATGACTGCCCAACACATGCTTATAAAGCCAGGAATAGCACACACACACACACACACACACACACACACACACACACACACACACACACACACACACACACACACACACACACACACACACACACTTCTAACAAACATGCAATGCACACATTATATACATGTTAGGTAAATAACTGTACAGTATTAGAACAATTATTTTACATTAAAGAAACTGCATTTCACTCATTGTTCAAAATATAGTTTTATTTATAAATGAAGTATGAAAAAATATACATGTACATTTTTAGAACCAATCATATTTACATTAAAAGCCAATGGGTACTAATACACTTTTTTACACAGGGGCCAGGGCCATGTAGTTTTGATTTTTTTTCCCTTAATAATAAAAACCTTCATTTAAAAACTGCATGTTGTGTTCACTTGTGTTATCTTCTTTGACTAATATTTAAATTTGTTTGATGATCTGAAACATTAAAGTGTGACAAATATGCAATAACATGAGAAATCTGGATGGGGGCTAACACTTTTTCACACCACTGTATATAAATTTGTTCCAATGTATATTTTCTATCTACTGTACACATTGTAATAGTAAAGCAAAGTAAAAACATTTAAATGAAAAAGTCTGTTTTTGGGATTAAAGGAATTTTTCACCCAATATATAGATGCGTTTGTTTTTTCATTGGAACAGATTTGGAGAAATTCAGCATTACATTGCTTACAATTGGATCATCTGCAGTGAATGGGTGCCATGAGAATGAGAGTTCAAACTTTGCACCTCTTGTGAAGTGAAAAGATGTTTGGACATTAGCCCATGTTATGCATATCCGACTGACTGTTGCCTTGGACAGATTAAAAGTCCCGTTTTTCCTGTGTTTTTAAACTATGGTTGTGTTTATGGTGTGCAATATAGCGTGTGTTCATGTTTTGTGTGTAAAAAACAGTATTTTTCACATAATTACTTATCTCTATAGCACTGTTTTCACTGTCCTAAAAACTTGTTCTATGAAGTCCCTCCTTCAGAAATATATATCGAGCTTTGATTGTGTAGTTCAGTGCTTCCCAATCCTGGTCCTCGAGGCCCCCCTCCCAGAAAGTTTTAGATGTCTCTTTATTTAATACACCTGATTTAACTCATCAGCTTGTTAGGGAGATTTTTGAAGTAGGCTGATAAGTTAAATCAGGTGTTTTAGATAATGAGACATCTAAAACTTTCTGTCAGGGGGGCCTCAAGGATTAGGATTGGGAAGCACTGGTGTAGTTTATTTAGTGTGTTGTGATTTAACAGCAGCTTAGCTTAGCAAAGCCATTTGAGCTTTGCTTGCGACGGACGTATTCCTGTGGGTGAGTTAGTAAAAAAACCTCTTCTTTGGATGTCATTCAATCGGGAAGTAGAGGGCTGTAGTCCAAACCGTCCGTTTGCTGTATGCTTTAAAAGGGAAATTCTATTAAAGAAAATATATCGCTTGGCATTGAATTTTGAGCTTTATAATTTACAGGTATTATTTATGCTCTAACAGCAACATTACACACTAACTAAAGTTTAAAAAATGGGATCAGGAAAAACGGGACCTTGAAACCTTACAGCTAAATCTGCGGAAAGAAGCCCCTGCCTCATACAGCAGAGAAACAAGAAAAACTGATCCAAGACACAAATGTTGCGAGCATGATGTTGTGCTCTTCCATAATATGAGATGTTTCCAGGTAATCATGGTCTTGCAATGCCCCCAAACCACTGTTAGATCTGTGTATTGAGAAAGAGGAGAAAATTGCATGTAAAAAAAGAAAGATCAAGGAGGTCATAAGATTTATTTACATGTTCTAATTTTCATCAATGAATTGCATGCTTAATTTTTTTCTCACTCTTCTCTTGTGTTCTGACCAGGAAACGAATGGTGGTCCTCCTCTTCTTCCTTTAGTGTTTCAACATCACAGACACTGGAAATTAACATAATTATGATTTCAGTCTTGGCAGTCTATCTATCTATCTATCTGACATAAATGTCAGTTTGCTTAGGCAACATTAGAGTATTTGTAATATGATAAAACATTACAGTACTATCACATTTAGAGAGGATTAGATGAAAATATAATTTATAGTATAAATTTTGGTAATTTTAACAAATCGTCTCATTACAATCCTAATCTTTTAAAGATTATATCATCGAACAAGTTAACGCACCCTTGATTCCTCTGAAGTGTCCTCCTGAGTTGGAGTTTACAGCACCATGTAAACAAACTCGTCACGCTTCCCCATTTCAGTCTATGTAACCCCAGGAGCGAACGAACAATGCAGTCCTGATTAAAAAGTTTGAAGCACCCTCTCGTGTTGTCTGTAATCTAATGAGAAAGTCAGTGAATTATTTTGATAACTGCCATCCAAAACGTGTAGCTAGCGTTAGCTAACTAAAGCTATTTCACTTACCTAAAAATAAGGTCCAATATCGCTTTGAGTCACTCGGGAATCGATGAAAGGTTATATATTATCACTCTCTTTTCGTTAATAGGATGTACAGCCTAATACACAACATCGCATTCGCAACTCTCATGTGATTCACGGCGATACTTCCGGGTTTCTTCCCACCGGAGGCTCGGATGCGTGACGTCAGCGTATTGTACCTACCCTTTCCGTAATAAACGTAAATTTGTTTTACAACTTGTAATTTTGTTCGCTCATTGTAAATTTGTTTAAACACTTGTAAATTTGTTAAAAAACTTGTACATTTGTTCACTTACTGTAAATATGTTAAAAAACTTGTAATTTTGTTTGCTCATTGTAAATTTGTTAAAAAATGTGTAAATTTATTCACTCATTGTAAATTTGTTTAAACACTTGTAAATTTGTTAAAAAACTTGTAAATGTGTTCACTCATTGTAAATTTGTTGAAAAACTTGTACATTTATTTAAAAAATTGTAAATTTGTTTAAAAAACTTGTAAATTTGTTAAAAAAAACTTGTAAATTTGTTTTAAAACTTGTAAATTTGTTTTAAATCTTGTAAATAAAATTGCACTTCAAGGCCACCGTAAAAAACCCTTGGGAGATTATATATATATATATATATATATATATATATTTATTTTTTACACGGCTCTCTGGAATGCTTGATTCTGATTGGTCAGTTGAGGCATTTGCAGGTTCGTTCTTTTCAAATAATAACCGCTCCAAAGTAATAACGCATAGCCGGTACTACTTGTATGAGTAAAATCGCTCCGCGCCAATAAAGATCAACAAAGATTACTGTTTGGCGCCATCTTGTGACAAACACTGGACAACCACGACAAGACACAGACAGCTTACTGAGACTGAACTTGACAAAATAGAGCATGACAGCTACGAAGTCAACACACAAAAAAATACAGAATGGGCATTAAAACTTCTCAAAGACTGGCTAAAAGAGAAAAAATGGAGACAGACAAGTATGAAGCAGAGGATCTTAATAAGGTATTACGATCATTTTATGCATCTGTGCAAAGTTTCGCGGAAGGATAAAAATGTTCATTTAAAACAAATATGCCAATAAAATGTTTCAAATTCATATTAATGTCCGTTTTTTTTCTTATGTGACAAGTAGCCGTGTAATAAGCGGGATAATGTAGAGGCAGCCGGTAGTTATCGGGAAATAAGCCCCTTCAGTGTGATACAAGACCCTCCGCTTCACGTCGGGTCCTGATCACACTGTCGGGGCTTATTTCCCGATAACTACCGGCTGCCTCTACATTATCCCTTACATATATGATCAGTGGTGTGTTAACCTTCACAGCAGCCGGAACTGGATCTGTTTGTCCTAATGTCCTCGGGATCGAGGATGAGACAGAGAGAGAAAAACAAAATCCTATTAGCGTAGGGGCCGTTCGCATGTAAAGCAAGTGTCACACAGTGTTGTGGTTTAATATCTGCTTGGTTCCAGACATGCTAGCTATTGCAGCACTAGTATATTACCCAGACGAGTTATGTGAATGCTTTGTTCCATACAGGCTAACTATTGCAAGTTAAGTACTTTTACTAGACAAATTATGTGAATGCTTTGTTAAAGAGAAAAGTCTTACATTTAGACTTAAAGTGATCGATTATCAGAACAGACTTATGACCCACCGTTTGCATTATGCCCAGGGCAGCTGCCAGTAGCGGCTCCTGACTATAAATTTAAGTGGGGCAGATTCTGGGTTGTATCATAGGCTATATGCATGGGTGTCGAAAGCCAAAAAAATGTGGGTCCAAAACATTTACTGCAGTAGATACCATTTTCCTGTATTCTGGTGCCTTTTAATTAAGCAATTGCTTTTATAGCCTAAAACCTTTTTTACCTTGGCCTATCGCATTCTAGAGTGCAGCAGGCAAAAGTAGTGAGATTTTTGAAAACATGAAATGGAGTTTAAATTATGTGGATTCTAAATGAGGCAAGTGGAATGGATTTGATGAACAGTCAAGGCTGAAGCTAAAATTAAAACAAGAATTACATTCATTAGAGCATTCCTCTAGTGCAGGGGTCGGCAACAGGCGGCCCGCGGGCCAAAAGTGGCCCGCCAGTAATATTTTCTGGCCCGTCGGATTAATTTGAAATCCGTTTTTTTTTTTTTTTTATCACACTTTTTTATTTTAAAATAACAGTTTACAAAAATGGCCCCGTGTATCATTCCTTCATTCGTTTTTTCAAATCAAAACCAAAAAAAAGAAAGAAAGAAAAACGACTTGTTTTTCTATTATTTATTTCCTGAACTAAAATCAAACGACTCGTTTTCTGAATGTGCGCTCAGATCAAAAATAACAAAAATGAATGAAAACGGGTTCGGACGAATTTTAATTGAACACCTTAGCAGACATATACCAATGAAATAAATTTAAACAGATCAGGTACTAACAGATTACATTTTAATAAGGGTTTTAATAAGGGTTTGAATAGAAACCTTTCCGGTAAATCTCATTCGCTTACAGTCCGACTTTTGAACTTTTTTCATTATTATTTATTCGCGTATAACACACTGACAAATAATATGTATTACCTGATAAAAAAATATTTGCGTCGTGGACAAGTTGCCACCGGCTCGCAAGAATGTCCTGAAAAAATGCGTATAATAGCTAGTTTAATCTTAACCAGCCGCTCTTTCTCGTTCTCTTTCTCTACCAGCGCATCCGCGATCATAACTGTCATTAGATTTTGAACATACTTCTAAAACACAATCAATCAAATAATTGCAGAGGTTTGACTTCATGAATCATTTGCAAATTTACCTCGTAAATCATGTCAATGCGTCACGCGTGAAGACGTTTAACTCCGTGACATTGCAAATTACTGAAAAGTAATTGCAGGCATTTAGAAACCACTACACAAAATATGATAAAATAAACTCTTTTACTGCAGTAATATTTTAACTATTACACTTTTAACGTAGATTTTAAAGGAATCTACTGTTCTGTTCTGTTTCTTGAACTTGGGGCTCGAGCCCGACCTTAGGTTCGACAGCAAGTCAAGTTCGTTTACCGTTAATTATTAAGACTAAATGGGCAGGTAAATTTGTTAAAAAATGAAAGTAATCCGCCAAAATATGGTTTTACATGTCTATTAAAATAAAGCCATTATTTATTTTTCTAACGCATAGTTCTTTGATCTTTACCTCCTTTTAAAAATAAATTTGGCAAAGGAGGATTTTCAGCAATTTGTTTGAACAGCAACTCTGCAACCAATGGTTTCGGTTTGAGTGAGAGGCTTTGTCCTATTTAATTTATTATTTATATTTCATTATTTTTTCTGTGACATTTTTTCTCTGCTAACAATACAATGTTAAAATAATATTTATATTGGCACGAACACAATTTTTGTATAACATTTATAATTGTTATAGAGACATTGAATTTGAGATTCTGGGAACGAGATCTAACGTTAAGTTTTGCGGACCCGTCAGGTCGGGAAATAAAGCGGGTGAACACAGAGTGTATTTTAAGCGGTTTACTGAATAGAACCTTGTCGGAGCTGGACAAAAAGCGGAGACCTCCTTAAACCTTAGGTGTGTATGTGTGTGTCCCGGATAAATATTAATAAAAAAAAGAATACAGTTCAAAAGTCGGACTGTAAGAGTCTTTCATGAGAGCATAAATGCCTGTAATGTTACCACTAATAGTACTTGATCTGTTTAAAATGATTTAATTTATATATTATGCCTATAAAGGTGTTAAATAAAAAAATTGTCTAATCCAGTAATTAATTTTTTATCTGTGCACACAATCAGAAAACCCGTGGTGGTTAATTTTTTCATTTTTGTTTTTAATTTAAAAAACGATTGAACGAATGATACACAGACCCATAACCATGTTTTTAGCCATTTTTAATGCATTCTTTCGTATTTTAAATAGGAAATAAAGACAATGTTTCTTGACAAAAGATCAGATAGCCTATACTAGGCTAATTCAAAATAAGACGTAAGTGTGCCAACAGCAGTTGGCCCGCCATCTACTGGCTAAAAAAAATTTTGGCCCGCGGCCAAAGTTACTTGCCGACCCCTGCTCTAGTGAAATGGATTTGATAGACAATGCTCTGAAAAGTGAAAAAGTAAATGTGCTAAATTAGAGGAAAAGTGAGTGGGTCAAATATAATTGATCTTAAAAAGTCGGTGGGTCTTGTCCCACCCACATAATGGTTCTGACGCCCATGGCTGTGCAACTAACCTATGATTTACTGCCAGTGGTATAAGTTTTACATTTTATGTGACTGAACGCATGCAGAACTTACTAATGCCATTTGGTTTTAGCATTTTAGCATTTAGCAAATGACAAGTAGGTCCGAGTACGGTTTGTTTGGGTCAGTGTGAACTCTGGTGCGACCCATCTGTGGTGTGAACACTGCTCGACCTCGGGCCGAACCAAATACAGGAAGTTCTTCACATGTTTGAGCCACTGGGCTTCCGTTGTGACGTGAGCCGGGTGTTATATTGTGGGTTAACAACAAACAAGGCAATCTTAGTCCGTTGCAGAGATTTGCTGTCTCCTGGACGTTTGAGCTGATGATTTTATAAATGCACAGCTGTCCTCCACACACAAAAATAGTGATGGCTCTGTGAGAAGGGCTTTTAATAGAACAGTTGTGCAATTTTGCGTTAAATCAAAGAAACTTCGCAAAGACGGGTATCATTTATCTCCATATCTTGTTATCTACGCTTCATGTCAGACTGGTTGTCGTGGAAACATGGGGGTGGTCATGAGATGGTAAGAGCTGTCAGAGACCAATGACAGCGCTGAACTTTGTCACATGGTGTACGGTGCGGCGTTTCGAGTACGGTAAAATTACATATGTGAACACGGACCGCAATAACTAAAAAAATTATACAATGTAATTTGGTGCGCTCTGAGGCTGCTCCACGGTGCGCACCAACATGTGTGAAAACACCCTCAGATTCAAATCTGCCCATATGGCTCTCTTATACGTCCTCGCTGCATTTTCATTTTTCACCACAGATTTTCGTTGGAAAAATGTGGGGCACTGTAACGGTACATTCACATAGGGCGGGGCGTAAGTGGTGCTTCCCATTCACTTTTTATGGGTGACGTCATGCGTTGCCGGACTGAGTTGTGGATCCATCAGCGCTGCATCACTGCCGTTGCTCATGGCAAAAAGTTGAAAATTTCTCAACTTTTCAAGCGGCAATGCATGCGTCAGCCAATCAGATCGCCTTATGCAAATAACCAGCCTCTGCCCCTCTCAGCTCGATCATTTGTTGCCAACCAAGCCGTGCACTCAATTTTCAAACAAATTCATCTCACCTGACGACTTAAAATAGTCTAGAAACTCCACAAATATTTGTTAAAATATATTGGACACTTTTACAAGGTAACCATTTAGATTTGATTAAGTTTATACAAATGCAGTTTCCGGCACAGGGCTTATCCCAGTCCTAGACTAAATTGTATGTTTGAGCTGCTGTAATTTATAAACACCTTGTACTGACATTTCTTAACAAATATCAGTGCCATTGTTTTGACTCAAGTATTGTTTTTGTAATTTTTATTTGTAAAAACTACTCAAATGTCCTAATATAACACATAACAAAGGCCCAGTCCTGGATTGATCTTGATTTATGGATGCCCCATCCATAAAATGAGCCACTTGTAACCACACGCAATTCCCAGAATATTTTTTTCTCAAAAGTTTACTCCCCTATCTGCCCCTAAGCTAAAAGTCGATTTAATTATATTACATGGGCCTGTTGCATGCTTTATTCTGATTGGTTGAGAAATGTTCCACCGATGTTGATAAGTTTTTCTGTAAAACGCACACCTAACAAATGTTTTAAAATAACCACCAGAGCAATGTTTGTGGTAACTGTGGTACTGTGCCACATTACCACCTTGGGAGTGCATCATTTTTTAATAATTCAACGGCCCGTTATCAATTATTCTTTACGTAATTGTAAGACTTTTTACAAAGTAATTTCAAATGTCACAGCTGATGAATTATTTATATATTTAAATTTAATAATATACATATATTTTCAATCTGCCTGTATTTTAGTCTTTCAATGCAGGCTACAACAACTTCTCCAGGCTTTTCTGTCCCTGGCCAGACCCATCCAGTCTCAATGTCTTGTCTGAGTAAGTCCCGCCATCGGGTTGCGGGGCGGCCGAGCCTTCTTTGGATGTCGAGTGGCAGCCATTCAGTCACAGCCCGTTTCCATCGCCTGTCCGCGTGTCTGGCCCAGCGCTTCTTGGCCAGTTCAGCCTGGTTGAAGGCATCCTTGGCCTTGCTCATCTTCCTCAGTTGCCCATTGCTGATGTGATTCATCCTCTTGACGCCGACGATCCGCCGCTCAAGGGTACATATACTACTGTTTATAAATTTTTATTTAACAGTACAAAATGCTGTAAATGTAAATCTCCCAAACTCAAATCTGTGTGAAATAGCAGACACACAATCTAATGTTAAACCTCTCTTAGCGCAATAATGTCAGGGGAAGTCTAAGCGCCCGATGGCATTGACCGTTGTGGGCATCAGGAAGATGCTGCTTTCCATAATCATTGCCGCTACCTGTTGTCACCATGACAGCGCGGCCGGTATTCCCTTGCGGCCTTGGCTACCATGGCAGCATAGAGATTCAGGCTTTGTGCTGGCTGCCCACGCAGTCTCAATGACAGTTTGTCAGGAGTAGAGCTCCTAAGGGATGTAACTCAAAAGCAAACTTACAGTAGGGTTCACGGACAGCCTGTCCCCGATGAGGCAACGCCTAAAGTTACATATTCACTGCGGAGGGGTATAACTTGATGAAAACCACACTGATAGAGATGGAGTCAACAACGGACAGAGGCTTAGTGTGTATTTTGTCCTAATGTATTTTAAACGTGCGTGCATAGAATGCATGAAGCGTGACATCTCTAATAAGGTTATGCACATCTTCTAGTGAGCTATAAATAATGTAGTCTATTCATTTAATGTTTAATTTTTTATGTTTAAACAACATCTAAAGTGCATGAACGCCAAAGATATATGTAGTTATTATCAAACATCTTTTGTGAATTTGTCAGCACTGAAAACTATGCTAAAAAAATTTACAGAGAGTGATATTGGAGACACACCAAAAAATAAAATTAGAGAGGATGACATTGAGTTGTTGGGGAATTCAAGCAACGTCACAACTGCGTCTTAAAATGGGAACATGGTGGTATGTGGTGGCTTGTCAAGGTTGTTCTAGATGCACGGCAATACAAACAGCAAAATCTTTTACACAAAGAAAAGAAAGAAAAAATGTAGAAAGCGGGGGCTCATGTGTGGGCGAGTGCTCACTGTGTACTCCAGCATAAGCTGTGGGTGGCCCACTTGAGCTTTGAAGTGACGCGGTACATGCTCTTGATTGTTAGTTTTATTGTATGTGTACTGTAGTCTGTGAATCATTTCATGAGGCAAGGTAGCATTAACCACAAAGGACTGTTCACATTACTTCTGTAAGGTTACCCTGGTAATGCAAAAAAAACATTTTACTTAATTCATATTGTGAATGCAAACCACTATGAAAGAGGACAAAAGCTTCCCTAATATAATTGTGGCATTTCTTTCCTGGTATAGGCTGTGATTTACCACAAACCCTGAGATGAATACTAACACTACACATCTTTTCTTCTAAAACACTAAAACACAATGCAAGGATATGCATATATGAGCCAAACACATTTGCTTAATGTGACATGTTGCTTAAACAGAATGTATAGTAGTAGTAAAAGACAAATAGTGTGGCTTAATTTAACTCATGGTAATTTGATTGGACAGGTGGAAAGAGAGGTGGGGTTTAAACAGCTTAGGATATGATACTGTATCATTCATAAAAAAAAAATTCTGTCCATGCGACTTAGGTGGCATCACTGTGCAAAAATAAATTACTTTTTTTCATTAATTGGTATTTGGTGTGTAAGTATGTTAACGATATGCAAAAGGTACAAACCGCAGAGTAAATGATGACACGAGTTATCGTCTCCAATGCAAATCTCTTTTCTTGTACTATAACAAACACAAGGATTGTAGGCAACAGTTTACTTACTTTGATTGGTGATGTAGACAAGACATTATCATAATTCCTCCCACTTGGACTTAAAGGCGCAAAAGAGGATGTTTTTCGCCGACTGAGAATCCAAAAATGGTTACTGAGTTTTTTAAATGAGCGCATGCGTAAGAACAGCCTCCCTCCTTCACGGCTCATTTCTAGGGAACGCCTTCCAAAAATCGTGCACGAATATTTGACCACGAGTGTTTGTTTACCACCGGCATATGCTGTGTCGCGTCAGTGGATTCATTATGTGAAATGATTTGCTAATAAACAAATAAGATGTTAAAACGTTAGATCAGTCGATGCTACTCCCATTTCAACTAGCATGTAGCAGACTGGTCACTGCCTTACAACTACAGTACAAGAACAACGTCAATATACTTGAATAACAGTACAACAATAATTATTCCCCAAAGAAAGAATAATCACTGTTACCTGTCGGGAAGAATTTTGCGAACTGCGCGTCTGTCTTGAGTCTTGACACCTCTCTGTTCCTTCATTGCTCTCCAGCGTTGAAATGTTTCTCCAATAACGACTCTGTTTACATTAAGTTACGTTCTTCTGACAATTTTCTCCTATCACCAGTGGCTTAAAAAAGTCTTTCTTTTGCGTCCTCCTTCCAGTTTCTTCTCTACCGTGGTGCAAATTTGAGGAGGAAAGCAGGATCAACAATGAAAACAAACCGAAACTTAAGACGGAGTTTCATGCGCTATGCGCATGCGTCGGCTGTGTTTGGTTACTGAAGCGTGCACGTCTCTCACAAGGATCGTAATGGCAGTGATTGACAAGCCAGAGGGCCAATCGCTTATGCGATGACCGCATGACCAATTGGCTGATGTTTTTAAGGCCCTATCTTGTGCACAGATGACGTATATTAATATTATGACTTTCAGTGCAGCTAATAAATAGTCTTTTATCATTTAGTAAAGGCAGTTTCAAGTAATATTGCAAAAATTTATAAAACAAACATCCTCTTTTTGCGGCGGTAAGTTAACTCCTGTCAGCATTGCATTGTGAGCAAATCTTTAAAATATGGTAAGGAGCGTCACATTTCCGGCTGATGTCAGAGGTATTCAGACCAATCACAACTTACAGATTAGCTGGACAATCAGGGACACAGAGCTTTTCGAATTTGTGCATTTTAGGAAGAGAGTGAAATCTGGAGCTACAAAAATGTACGGTATGTGGAAAATAATGTGTTTTTTTAACCATAAACCACGCAAACACATTGATCAATACCAAATACACAAAATAACGTTGTTTTTTATTAATGAAATCAGTTTTTTTATGACACTGCTTATGAAAACCCATTTAAAGTCATTTTTTTGTGATTTGCTGTTTTTCACATAAAATCATCCTACACAATGTAAAGAACATTATTTGAAAATATAACATTGTAATCTTTAATATTGACTGAGTAAGATCATGTCAGAGATTGAAATCAAAGTGAAATCAAACTTTGATGCTACTAATATTATAATAAGATTATGAGACTTAAGCCTGGATTTTACAGACAGGGTCACATTTAACCAGTAGCCTAAACTCTTTCCCTGCCATTGACGAGTTAACTCGTCAATTTAGAGAAAACGCTTCTCTGCCAATAATGAGTTTTTCCGGCTTTCCACAATACCGCTTTTATCCACCAGTTGGTACTCTTTCGCAACTTTTAAAACCAGAAAGTATTGTCCTAGTGCAAACAGCTGTATGTCCATGTAAGTTTAAAGGTTCGCTCTACATCTGATCTTTATCAAAAGTCCTTCACAAAACACAATTATAAATTTGGTGTTTACCCATATTTGAGAGGTGATAAAAAGAACCAATAAAGGTAGGATGAAACTTTTTTTTTTTTTTTTTTTTTTGAAAGCAGAGGGTCTGTTCTTTCATTTAATATATTGTATGTTTATATATTTATAGAATAACATTTTCTGTAAGGCATTAAACTTTTATGAATATCATGAAAAATGCTGGCACTGGCTGGCAACTAAAAAAAAAACGCTGGTGGGGAAAGAGTTAAGTAGTGATGCATGAAATTTTCAGCCAAAAATGGCATTGACTGTCTTCGGTCGAAGGAAAAAAATTAGGCCGAGTAATTCCGACAAAATTATGGCGCTCTGTCTCTCCCATCAGTGCTAAGCCATTAACACACACAGCAAAAAGTGATTGTGACAACTATGTACAAATAAAAAATGACACACAAGTTCCATTGAAGAGGAGTGGACCAACATTCCACAGGCCACAATCAACAACCTGATTAACACTTTGTGAAGGAGATGTGTTGCACTGTGTGTGGTAAATGGTTTTGAACCCCCGGAACCCCCAATACAATAAAACTGCACATTTTAGAATGGCCTTTTATTGTGGCCAACCTAAGACCTTGTCCACATGGACACTGGTATTTTTATAACGTGCCTCTTTTTACTCGGCTCGGCCGTTCGTCCACATGGAAACGCAGTATCAGGTCACTGAAACCAAACATTTTTGGTATTCAGAAACGCTGGTTGCAGGGTTGTCTTGTAGACAGTAAAACTGGGGTTTTTGCTTCTGTTTAAGGCTTCTGATTGGCCAACGTGGCTTACATTACGGTTATATCACCGCCTTCTGGTGTGGCATGTCAGTATGACAGTGTGTTTTTGCGTTTTCATGTATGCTGAGATTTCTTTTAAACCGAGCATGTGTGGAGAAGATTTTTATTAAAAGCAGGAGGAAAACTTCGGTTATAAAAATACCCGTGTGGACTAGGCCTAAGGCAAATCTGTGCAATAATCATGCTGTCTAATTACCATCTTGATATGCCACACATGTGAGGTTGATGGATTATCTCGGCCAAGAAGAAGTGCTCACTAACACAAATTTAAACAGATTTGTAAACAATATTTGAGAAAAATAGGCCTTTGGTGTACATAGAAAAGTAGATCTTTGAGTTTAGCTTATGAAAAATGGGGTTGCAAAAACAAAAGGGTTGCGTTAATAATAGAAAATCACCTATAACATATTAAGGGGCTAAACATAGCCCTCCTATAATTGCTGCAATGTGGTAACACTTAAAGGTGCATACTGTGGCACACTTTTATTCTAGTGTTACGACCTGTTTTTAATGCTGATAAACAAGCTTCAAGGGATTAGTCTTGCAAAAGCAATGAGACATACATAAATTAAAGAGGACATATCATGAAAATCTGACTTTTTCTGTGTTTAAGTGCTATAATTGGGTCCCCAGTGCTTCTTTCAACCTAGAAAATGTGAAAAAGAACAACCCAGTAACTTAGTTTTGGTAAACCATTCTCTGCAAGCATGTGAAAAAATAGGTTATTGAAATTTGGCTTCCTCTTGTGATGTCAGAAGGGGATAATACCGCCCCTTAAGTAAGGGATAATGTAGAGGCAGCCGGTAGTTATTGGGAAATAAGCCCCGACAGTGTGATCAGGACCCGACGCGAAGCTACTTGCCACATAAGAAAAAAAACTGGACATGAATATGAATTTTAAACATTTTATTGGCATATTTGTTTTAAATTAACATTTTTATCCTTCCGCGAAACTTTGCACAGATGCATAAAATGATCGTAATACCTTATTAAGATCCTCTGCTTCATACTTGTCTGTCTCCATTTTTTCTCTTTTAGCCAGTGTTTGAGAAGTTTTAATCCCCATTTTGTATTTTTGTGTGTGTTGGCTTCGTAGCTGTCATGCTCTATTTTGTCAAGTTCAGTCTCAGTAAGCCTGTGTCTTGTCGTGGTTGTCGAGTGTTTGTCACAAGATGGCGCCAAACAGATAAAGATCTTATTGATCTTTATTGGCGCGGAGCGATTTTACTCGTGCAAGTAGTCCGGCTATGCGTTATTAATTTGGAGCGGTTATTATTTGAAAAGAACGAACCTGCAAATGTCTCAACTGACCAATCAGAAACAAGCATTCCAGAGAGCCGTGTAATAATCTGCACTATCCAACCACGGCATTGCCATTTAGTGCATAGATCTGCTTATTTGAATTTAAGGGGACACAACCAAAACCAGTTAATTTTTGCTCTCACACACAAAGTGGCAATTTTAAATGTTATAATAAATGATTTATATGGTATTTTGAGCTAAAACTGGACTCTGGGAACACCAAAGTTTTATTCGACATCTTAAAAAGTCTTGTGAAATGTCCCCTTTAATGCAATATAATCTAATTATTGGTAAACTCGACCCAACCAGATACACAAACATTTTAGCGTGAAAGACCAGTACATATTTATGTTCTGCCAAATTGGATTTAAGGCATTGAAATGCAGATAAAATATAGATTTTTTTACAGTACATTCGCTCTCTTCCGTGTCTGTTTGTTTGCAGCAGGATAATCAACAAGGATTGTATGAATGAATATATATATCTGCTTTTCTGTACTGCTGGACCTTGAAGACAGTACAGACAAGCAGATAAAAGCTCCGCTGAGCTCTCCCTCCTTCAGAATCTTCTCTCACTCAATGCCGTGCAGCATATTCAGTCGTACTCAGTCTCTCTGTTCTTCAGCCAAAGCAGGCAGGGATCTTAACTCATCCCATCTGGAGCCGTGCATCTGGTGACAGGCGGACCATTGCAGGTTCTGATGCTAATGCCCAGAACAGCAGCAGTAGCATGATATATGCTGTCCTTTCCTGAGGATGGTGTCACTCATTCAGATGGGAAATGGAACATGATATCTGATGTATGGTACATTTGCCTTCATGTCAGTGTTTTTGGTGCGACAGCTTTTGTAGGGGCGTCTGAAGCACTATTGAGGATGCTGCACGATTTTTTGTGACAGGAGTAGGTTAAGCCCAAACTTACACTTCTGCATCGAGTGTAAGGGGTAGCCTATGCATAGTCGTGTCCCTTTTGCTGTACTTCAACAAAAATTTAATAACACGTCAATTATAAATGAACCGCAAGTGCTGTATTGAAGCAAAATTTAACAACTCAAGTCACTGTCTATTTGCTGCCATCACTGCTGATGCTTCTCCAGAAATGTACACAACAACATGCTGCTTCTCCTACTAGCGGTCTGCATGTCGCCGCAAACAACAATGCAGAAATATAAAAGAAAACTTTATGTGTAGCCTACGGAATAGCCTGTACAGCATCTTGACGCAGAAGTATAAATCAGGCATTGGTGTTATTGTCTGCAGCAGGAGGGTTGACTCTGAAAAAGTACTTTGTAAATCTTTTTATGTTTTCTTTTAATGCAATAATTGTTAATATTAATCAATTCTTGAAAGTTTTAAATGCTAGTGTGTTGCTATGTGGTTGCTAGGGAACACGGGGGTTTCTAGGGTGTTACTATGCTGTTGCTAAGACACCTATGGTGTTTGCTAGCATGTTGCTATGCAGTTGCTAGGGTACCCAGGCGTAAATTGGCATCCACCAATTTTTACAGTTCAAGCCATGAAGGAAACGAGACCACCGAACATCTCTATGATGTTCTGATACAGAGATATAGGTCTCTATAAAGGGTTACTAGGGTACTCTGTTTGGTTGCTAGGGAGAGATTTGGTATCCACCAATGATTATGCTTAGTAAAAGAAGCCCACCCCCATGTCTCTATGATGTATAATAATAATAGTAATGCTTTGCATAAATGAAAGCACCACTATTATTATTATTATTGGATAAATATTTACATCTTGTACATTTAGGTCATTTTAATCAATGTGGTTATGGTTAAAAAGCCTACTTCAGTTGTTATGAGTTGCTACATGGTGTGTAAGCTGAACTATACCTATAAATAAAACAACAATACTACATCATTGTCTAAATAAAAGTATCCATTTGTGAGGTGATATTTCATAAAAGCAAGATATCAGATTAAAACAATCACTCTTTTTTCTGTCCAAATCCTTAGCCCCAAAATGTAAGGAGCAGGATGAGAGAGAAATTAAATGCTAAAGTCAATAACTTTGTCTCAGGGGTGTGCTTAAAGTATATGGCGCTGAAGTGTGCTGATACAGCATTTCTTAAAGACATTGCTCCATTTCGACAATAAAATGTGACGATTGGAAAGAATTAGATCTGGTAAAACAGATTGGATCTGTCTGCACTGTATTCTTGCAGAATCTGAAAGTTAAGATCTCACAGCTTTATTAGTGAGAGGTTGTGTTGGTTAATTTGGTTCCCGGAGCCTCTAGAAATTGATAAAATGAATAGTTTTTCAGCCTATTCTGAACCCCATCCAATGATATAAGACCCAGTCAGCAATAATACAGCAATAATAAATCTCAGTACAACCTTTAGAAACACAGAATTAAAATACGGTTTTTGCCATTTTCATTGTAATTGAGTGTATCCTCGCCATTTAACTTATTTAGCACAATGGATTTTGCATTTAAATCTGAATACAAAGTGGCCATTTGGGGGGGGGGCTCTGAGATGGTGCCGGGGGGGGCCCAGGTTTTTATAAAATAAATTAATTTATCATACATTCTGTGTACTTAAATCTCAAATAAATTATGCTACTAATCAACAGCACTACATTGAATAATTTAATATATTTTGTTTCATTAAAATGTTAAGTTTTACAATGTTTTATGTCATAAATTGTCTTTGGGGGCCATGAAAGGATGCACCATATTCAATGGGGGCCCCACGCTGATAAAGTTTGAGAACCACTGGTGTAAACGGTTATACTCTCCAAAAAGTGAAGAGACATAAAAATAATGTTTTAAAATGGTCATTAATCACTAAAATTGCTATTTTTCAAAAAAAAAAAAAAAAACACAAATAAGAAACCAAAAGTGGGGGAAAAATGCTACTTCTCAAAGTATCACAGCTTAAATTTGAGTTTAAATGTGTTTACGCTGGTAATATGTCTTCAGTTTACAGTATACTGCATTGAAGAACAGAAAAAGCAAGACAACAATGTGGAAGGATTTTGCCTTGTTTTTCAGTAAAAATTCAGAGACATTTATAATTGTATGGAAAATGTTAAGCATTTTTAAAATAATTTTTTAAGCTCATTTTACATTTAAACATTACTTGAAATTTTATGCAATTTTAAATAAGTTTAGATGTGTTTACTAGAAAAAAATTGATAAATGATTTTCACAGTAAATGTTTGGCCCTAGATGTTGAACTATTTTTGTTGTGCATTTTTGCATTTAATCCTGTCAATCATAACTAGCATCCCACAACTACAACGCCAATTCCTTCAAACTTAGACAACCAACTTTGATTTCATTTATTTCCCTAAAACTTATTAGGTGAACTCATAAAGATTTTTATTAGCATTTGCATGCCGACTTAGTCCTGGCTCAATCTTAATTTTTATGCACGAAGGTTTACTGGGATTCCTCTGAAAAACACTGAGAGAATAGAGAATAAATTAAACACAGTGTGCCACAGAATGTCAGGAAATACCTAGAGAGGTGACCTGCCCAACAAAGCCCTTTGTTCAGGTACAAAATAGCATGTAAATGTTAATTGGCCTATAATTTCTTTGTTATCTTTTTAATGGGTATATTTATTATGGTGAAGAATACATGTTTTAAAGAGAAAGTTTTATTTTTTTGTTAAACCATTCTCAATCATGTGAAAAAATAGGTAACTGACATTTTTCTCCCCTTGTGATGTCAGAAAGGGATCTTATTATAATAATACCACCCCTTAATCTGCACTATCCAACCATGGCATTGACATTAAGTGTAGAGATCAGCTCATTTGCATTTAAAAGGACACACCCAAAAATGGCACATTTTTGCACACACCTACAAAGTGCAATTTTAACATGCTGTAACAAATTAAGTTCAACAAATTAAACTTGTTTTTATAAGTTAGGTAAACTAATCACTAATTGTTACCTAAAATAGGTTGAATTGACTTGCAAAACCAAGTTGTTTAACTGCATGCTGCATTTTTTTCGATAAATGGCACGAAAACGGTAGACTGGTATTATCACCAATACTAAGGGTGCGTTCACACGACAAAATTTCGGGAGTGACAACCGTATTTACTTACAGGTGTGAGTCTGGAAGTGTCCTGCTCACACAGCAAATTAAAGACACAAATAGAACACTGCCTGTATGAATGAGGAACCGACCTCAAACCTGTATGCTAGTTACACGCGGCGCCTGTAACCATAGTGACGGACGTAAATATTTAAAAAAGTATTATTTATGCAATGGGCAAAACTTTATTTATGTAATAAAAACAGCTGGCTTGTGTAACGCTTACCATTGTGCAGATAAAAATAAACAAGGGTGGTTCCTTATTAAAGTTTTAATTTCCAAAATGAATGAACATAAAATCAGTGTCAGCAACTGCACGTTTTACCAAAGCAGATATATTCAATACAAAAGTAATCATAATGATTTGTGAAGCAAATCGATACGTTTTTGCAAGAAATTGATCTTTATTTAAAGCATTAACGCAGCCAAATAGGAAGTGCTCTTACGCTCCCGCTCTGTACGTGGCGCAGAGAGTATGATTTACCAACCGCAGGCAAAACCAGCCTCTTAGCGCCACCTAGAGAGCGGGAGCGTAAAGGCGCACTTTATATGTTGCCAAGGTTCTGTATGGACAGTAATAATGTTGTAAATAACGTTCAATATCCTGCAAAAGCCGACCGATTTGCTTCACAAGCAGCAAATTATGTCACCAGGAGTCATGGGGATTACTTTTGTATAGATATATCTGCATTTTGAGCTCTCAAAGGGACGGATATTTTGCCCTGAATTATATGAATCACAGATGGGTTTTTTGCAAAATATCTTCTTTATTGCTTCACTGAAGATAAAAGGTGAGTAAATAAACTGCTATTTTTTATATTCCTTTTATTATACACTTAACATTATAATAATCATACACTTTTAAGGTGTAAACATAAATAATAAATAGATGTAAATATATCACACTTACTGGGCTGCACGCGATTCTATGCGTTATGTAATATGTTCTGTGGCGTCTTTGAAGTTAATATACTACCCAGTCTCACAAAGTTTCGTGATATAGTCACGTATTTTTTGGATTCTTTTTTCGTGCTATTATCACGAAATTTCGTGTTTTTTCGTGATCGTATAACGAATTCCTGTTTTCGTGTGATTATCACGTATTGGTTACTCAACTGCTTTTTCCTATTTTTAAACCATTGTCGCTTCGGTTTAGGGTTAGATTTGGTGTTTGGATTAGAATGTCACTTTATATATTGGTTTATACCAATTTTTCCGATTTATTTTTTTATATGTCGCCTGGCGTTAGGGTTAGAGTTGGGTTTGGTTAGGGATGTCATTTTATGTAAATCTAACCCTAAACCGAAGCGACAATGGTAAGAAAATAGGACAAAACAGTTGAGTAACCAATACGTGATAATCACACGAAAACAGGAATTCGTTATACGATCATGAAAAAACACGAAATTTCGTGATAATAGCACGAAAAAAGAATCAAAAAAATACGTGACTATATAACGAAATTTCGTGAGACTGGGCTGTAATATAATATCACATTAACCTTATGGAGCAATTCTGCTGCGTAGTTTCCTGTCATTTTCATTCACTGTAACGTAACACAGAGAGCAACAAATGATGTGACAGACAACTGGTTGTCCAGTGCGATTCCGTTCACACACCACAGTTTCTCTGTAAATACGGTTGTGAAACCCGAAAAGTTACGGGTGTGAGGTCGGTTATAGAATTCTGCTGCGTAGTTTCCTGTCATTTTCATTCACTGTAACGTAACACAGAGAGCAACAAATGATGTGACAGACAACTGGTTGTCCAGTGCGATTCCGTTCACACACCACAGTTTCTCTGTAAATACGGTTGTGAAACCCGAAAAGTTACGGGTGTGAGGTCGGTTATAGAATGCGGTTGTCAAACCCGTAAATAACTGAACTGCGTGTGAACGGAACCGTCTTAAGGACTCAAATACGGGTTTCACAACCATATTATGGTACCGTGTGAACGCAGCCTATGAGAAGGGTATGGAAATTTTATCATCATGAAATGATGCCCTACACTCTAAAAACCGTTGGGTTATTTGTTTTACCCAATAGGTGGGTTAAACATATTGGGTTGTTCTGTTGGGTTATTCCTAGCTTGTATTGGGTTATTTCCATAACAACCCAGAGAGTTGGGTTAAAATCGGGCTCACGTCACGCATTTTGAATTTCAACGGTTGACCGGTGCCACTGCTGAGTGCGGACAGACACGAGAGGTACGTTTTAAAATATATATCTCTGTGTAATGTTTTATTTTGCTACAAAGTGTCTTTAAGCTCTAAAACACAGTAAACTATCAGTCACGTTTAAATAAGTGTACAAAAACGCTGTTGTCTAGTTTTTGTCCGTTACACCTGTTTCATTGATTAACTGTTACCGATGCCAAACGCGTTTTTAAGCCATCATAAACGTAGAGAGACATCGCAATTTATTTTAATACTAAACAGCACCAACAGCATGAGCCCTTACGAAAATGAATCATTTCTTTTTTTAGTAGTATAACGTTAGTTTCATGGCGTATTGATTGCCATATTGCTTTAACCATGCTTTCTGTAACAGACAATGTTTTTTGGTTTAAAGTGTAGTAAAAACCGTTTTTTAACTTTTGTAAGGGATGCAACCGGCTGTTTTTTGCTCCAAATATTTTATTTTGGCGGTCTGTGTTATAGACACAGAGCTGTAATATAAATGTGATTCTGAATGTAAATGTCTTAAGAAATGACTCGATGGCATTTTATTGTCGTTTTACTTCAGTATAATCCCTGATAAAGCACTGTTTAATCCTGCACGTACTGTTTACTGTAACCCTGGTAACGGTTGAATTTGCTCTTCAGCGACATCTACTGTCAAAATAGAGTATTTATTCAGCGTGCCAGATGTGTTTGCTTTGAGATTTAATTAATTATTATTTTCTTTAAATGTAGACATTCTTGGAGATGTTGCATTAAAAACCTTACAAAATGGCCAGCAAGATGGTTCAGCCTTCCTACAGTACCAAGAGGCAAAGCAAACATTTATTAATTTGCAACCTGTAAGTATCATTTATGACACTTAGTTTTTTTATCCTGTTTATTTGTGCATATTTACATTGTGAAAATTCTGTCTTCAGGTCAGAAAACAAACATAATTCAGTATTTGGAGGAGGAGGTATGACGAAGACCCCATGTACTCCTATGGGATGAATTCGACTAATCACAAGCCTTTGTTATCGTGGGGAGGCATGCATGGCCCAGGAGCAAGACCAGCAGTTGATACATGCTTTAATTTTTTTTTTTTACATTTTATACAGAGTATCCCAGGCCTTTCACTACTGTTAAGTAGTTTCTGTAACACTCAATACATTTTGTACCATGTGATGTTTCCTGAACACACTGTCACCTGCTTAAAGGGACAGTTCCCCCAAAAATGAAAATTGTCATAATTTTCTTCCTCTCCTGTCGTTACAAACCTGTACACATTTTTTTGTTCTGATGACCACAAAGGAAGATATTTTGAGTAATGTTTAAACCAAACAGATCATGAGCCCCATTGACTGTCATAGTAGGAAAAAAGAATACTATGAAAATGAATGGGGCTCATGATCGGTTTGATTTCAAACATTCTTTGAAATATACCTTTGTGGTTATCAAAGTAAAGACTTATATACAGGTTTATAACAACATGAGAGGGAGAAAATTATGACAAAATGTGTGAACTATGCTTTTAAGCAGTTTGTAGTTGGATAAGATTGAGTAGATTTGTTTTGTTCTTATGTTTTTGTTTATTTATGTATGTATATATTTATGTATGTGTGTATGTATTTATGCTTCTATACATGTCTGTATTTATACATTTAAATGCAGGTGCAAATGACTAAATGAAAATAAAGCATTATAAATGTATTTGTAAGTTTTGTATTATTTATTTATAAAGCAAATAATAGTAAATAATAATAATAATAATATTAATAATAATGGGGTTAAAACAGCATTGCAAAAATAACCCAACAAATTGGTTATTTCATAACCCAGATAATTGGGTAAAACTTTCTACCCAATGCATTGGGTTAAAATAACCCAACAATGGGTTGGTGCTATAGTAACCCACCATTGGGTTATTTATTGGGTTATTTTTAACCCAACTGTTTTTAGTGAGTAGGATATAATTGTATCATCATGACACATTTCATTTTTTGATTGGTTAACTGTGCAAGTTAGGCTTCAGGACACTGGGTTCGGGAAACAACTAATCACTTTATGATTGGTACAATGTAAGTTATTGTTCAAAGTGTTTACCATTAAATATTAAATGAGCTGTATTTGGACATTACAGTAAAATTCATGCTGTTCTGCATGAGGAAAACGAAAAAACTTGGTGAGTGAAAAAGTTCATTTTTTTCCTAAATGTCAATGCAATTATAGTCAAACCATCATATGACAAGAAATAAAAGGAAACATGGATTTTAAGCTACTTTTGGCCGTACATTACATGCTCTACACAACTGATTTACAATGACTTCTCTTCACCTCATCAATCGTGCATGAGCTAAATTTGCACTGCATGGCCAAGGCATGGCCAAGGCATGGCTGACATGCTATGGGATGATAAAAGATTAATTTGCCTCATCTCCACATTTATAAAAAACTTGAATAGATTCACATTTAAACCTTCTCGGCTGTAAATGCGCTGCTGTAATTTGAATGCAAAATGGTGCAGAAAAAAACAAGAGATTGATTCAAGGTGTCAAAAGTGAGGAGGTGTCTGGATTGAGTTATGCGATACAGTACAGTTTGAAAGATTGCGGTAGTCCACTCAACCCTCGACAGCTTCGCCCTCAGATTCGGCCTGCAGGATGAAGAGTTGGGCCATGCAAATGTGACTTGTTGGGCGTTTGCGGTGTTTCCTGATTTGCATAATTGAAATATTCTGTTTATATGCAAATATTCTGTTTTGTTATATCTGCAAAATCACCAGTGCTTATTACTTCTGCAATTATGAAGAAAAATTGTACACACTTGTGTTTTTTTCTTTGAACGATCAATTGCAGCTGGGTGTAAAAAAATTGTTACGACTGCTGCCAATAAGTGGCGTGTAAAAGCAAAATGAAATGTGATTGGTCGCTTTACATCACATAGTACTACCTACGATGAGGTTTTCTTATTTATGGAGCTGTCTTTTTGAAATACAGTGCTGCCTTTATTCATGAAAGGAACACTACGGTATGGCACTCCACTGGGAAGTGTACCGATGGGCAAAGTAAATGTTTGCTGTTAGCTTTTTCTCAACCTAATCCCTGCAGAGAAACTTAACAAAGTACCTGATGTTGAAACTGTTTTTGAATCAGTTACACTGTGCTGCACCTTCCAACATCATGTTTTGAACTCCCACTGGCATGTATGATTAGATACCTGTAAACTGGGGTAATTGAAACAGTGCTAAATGGTGATTGAGGATAAGACCTGCTTATGATACAGTAGGGCTACCATTTAAAGGAAATGATACAACATTAATATATTAAGATGTTTAAACGTTTAAATTCAGATAATAAATGTGTTCTGAGTTCGTCACACCACAGAAAAATGTGTTCTGTTATCTGTTATTAACCATCCAATTTCCCCAAGTAAATAAAAAAGGTTTCAAAATTTTGGAAAAATAGGCAGGATTATCTGCTCGCAAACACTGGGGGTGTGTCTGCTGTCTGCATTGAAGCCACGCCCACTCATGGGAAAGCTGCCATTGATTTTCATTCTTAAATCAAGATGCATTTTCTTGATGAGCAATATGAAATTAAGTTTAGTTTTTAAACAAAGTAAAAATAAAATGTAAGTAAATCTGTGCTTAAAACAAGCAAAAAAAAAAAAAAAAATCTGCCAATGTGGTAAGGAGTTTCTTTATTTTTTCATTATTTATGTGTTTAAGATATAAAGTATAGTATCTAAAAGTTTAGGACTTTTTTTCTTACCCCATTGGCAGATTTTTTTAAGCACACTTTTGCTTAATATAAAAAATAGTCTAAATAAAAACTAGACTTAATTTCTTGGGTTATTTTGCTCATCAAAAGAATGCATCTTGATTTATGATTTTTTTAATTTTTGTACTAAAAGCCACCGTTTTAGCCCCACCCAAATAATCTTGAACACCGAATGCGGTATAAAACACAATTTAGGACCAGGGGCGAGGCCAGAAACAATGGGCCTTTATAAACAGGTTGGGCAATGCATATAATATAAACTGTATCCCAAGTTACTTTGATGCTGCGTAACACAATGTTTCAAAAGGAAAAAATATAAAACGACTTATAAACAATAAGGGCATAACTATATGGGCAAGTGGATCTATGCCAGATATAAAAATCGTGCAACAGGTGTATGTGTGTTTGAGTTCTTCTCTGAAAAGGATAATAATCAAATCTATCAATCAACATTAGAGCGCCACCCTCAGGCTGAATTACGTGAGGACAGCAGAACTCTTCCCAAACTGTTTTGCATGTGTTCAGTCATTTAAATGTAAAATGTATTCCACTAGCAGTTAATCATAGGTTACTCATACAGCCTATTATAAGAGACGGAGCCTGCCCCACTTAAATTCATAGTGGTAATATACTCCTGACTATAAATTGTAAATAATACTACTGTAAATAACTACGACACAATGAGCACTGAGAGAATGCTGAACTTACCTTTACATTTCCTACTGTATTAGTCTGAGACCGGGCTGGAAATAATCACATCAAAATCCATTATCTTTGATCATAATGTGTTACTTCGCGCAAAGAAGAGCAAATTTCTCAGATGCGCAGTTATCATCGAGGATTGTAAATTTTTTCTATATGCAAAAGTATCCAAAAGTGTTTGAAGCAGGTAAACAGACAACAGCAGCATACAAAAAACCCATAGATGTCATCAAGTAAAGACTGTTAAGCTCCATGATTTGCTTCGCTTTTTTTTCAAATTCATTGCAACCGCGCAAATTTACTGTTGCCTTATCGAAGGCAGAACTAACAATCATTGATGAAACAAATTTAACGTTTTGTGCTGACAAGCATGTGCACCTATAGGGTAAACGAAAACTATGAAAGTTCCTGAACATGGAAACTTCCAATTATTCTTTTTATTAATATATAAATAAATGTATAGTGTGATAAAGACATTTATTTGTAGTACTATTATTTTTTGTGAGTATTAAATATATATATATATTTGTCTAGAAATATTTTAAGCCAATATTTGGACGTGCGTCACTCGCGGATAACTGGAAATGGGTAAAGAGCGGGACGTGGGTGTAGCTGAGGTGGCTGGTTGCTGAAACCACACCGGCTAGCTCGAATTTAGTGACAGCAGTGGCAGTTCACCCATCACTCAAGTGGCCACGCCCTTAATTATGCAGAACTTTAATGCTTAATATAATTTAAACGGATGAGTTACAAAAAAATTCACCCCCCTCACATGTGTCATGAAGGGCAAAATTAGCCCTGTAAAGAAAAAATTTTCACTAAACTTACATTTTTGAATTGTATTTTTGCTTTGCTTATTTACTTAAAATTTTAAGGAGTTTCAACTTAAAATGTTTTGTTCAGATACTTAAATAATTGACCCATCTATTTACTTCAAGTTACCAGGACTTACAAAATGTAGTTGAAAATCATTAACTTTCTTAAGTTGATTGAACTTGAATTTTAAGTTCACAATTACACAAAGTCCAGGTTACTTGAAATACAAAAGCAAAATATGTTGAGTGAACATTGTTTTTACAGTATACTAAATTTATTCAACATACTTATGTTTTTATGTTGAGGCCACAAATACTCTTGTCAAGTCAACCTACAAGTTAGTTGAGAGAGTAAAAACTTTTAGAAAAGATGTTGAAGACTCTCAGCCTGTAAGTTAACTCCTGTCAGCATTGCATTGTGAGCGAATCTTTCAAACGTGGTAAGGAGCGTCACATTTCGGGCTGATGTCAGAGGTATTCAGACCAGTCACAACGTACAGATTAGCTGGCCAATCAGGGACACAGAGTACGGTAACCATAAACCAAGCAAACACATTGTATTATACCAAATACACAAAATAACATTGTTCATTCAACTTAAAAAGCACCTATTTTATTGCTAAAAAACAATTAAAAAACTGCAAGTTGTGTCAACTTCAAAATATTAAGTTGAAACAGTTAAAATGACACATCGTTTTTTTTTACAGTGTATACTGAACAAAAATAATTTTATACCAAGCTGTAAACATATTATTTTTTGCTGTAAAGGTGGGCATTTTAACATGGAGGTCTATGGGAATTGACTCACTTTTGGAGCCAGCCCCTAGCGGACAGTCGATAAATTGCAGTTTAAGTTCCTTCTGAATTTAACTTCATCAGCGAGATTGGAAGATTGGCCTTCAGAACAATTCTCTGAAATGACTTTACGTGGACTTCAAATAGGTCATGTCCTGGGAAATGTTCTTAATATTTAGAAATGAAAGACATTGATTTACTATGAACCTGTTAATTTGTGTACTTCTTCATTAAATAGCTCAGGATTGTGAAGTGCTTGTAATTACAGTCTGGTCTAATTTCTTTCATTTAGATTTGGATGTAAATGCATTTGGTTGTGGGTAATGTCTTGTAAGTGATACAAACAGAAAGCTCTTGCGTGGAGAGATGTGAACGGGCAGACTGTAGCAGCTGGGCTGGGGTAAAAACTTATAAAAGATTTTATATTGTGGAGGGATTTTGACTTGAATTTCACTGCAGCAGGTTTTAGACAGTGAGGAGACCTGAGCAGTTGTGTAATGTGATTTCACAGAGATTGAGCAGCAGCATTTTGTATACGCTCACTGAGATTTTATGAAACTTGGTGGAAGAGTTACAGTAGATGTGAAGTGATTTTATTTTGCTTTGGTTGTGGCACATGAAATGGTTGTTTATACAATAAACATGTATTTATGGATGGAACACAGTTTATAAGAATGTATTGCTTTATATAAATTCAAGCTTATTAAAATGATGTGATTTTTGTGTGTGTTTTAAAATACTGTTGAAGTTGTGATTTACTTACAAAAATGAATGTTTCCCCAGACACATCATTTTTTTGAACAAGGATTGTCAATTTTCTGTAAAGAGCTTTTGTTGAAGGAATATTCAAGGGTTTTTAAAGTGTGACTTCTTGAAGGGTGATTTATTTTACCAGCTTGTCATCAGTCAAGTAGAGTTTACACCAGGGAAAATTCTTAAAAGCTTTTTTAAGTTTTCCATCAATCAAAATTGTAAAGTGTGTAGTAAGTAGAGGGCATAAAGACAACATCAGCCCATCTGCATCCGTCAGTAAGAGTCAGTGACTTAAATACACCGGATTGGATTTTAAGATTTGATATTGCCTAAAAAAAGTGATGAGATGAGTTAGATCTGGACAGGGATAAGATGTGACAATTTCTTTAGACCAGTTTTGTGAATTTAAAATAAAAAAATAATCTTCTACCAGTGTCACAAAAAATACCCATAATGTAGGGTTCAAATCAAATCACTTTATTGTCACATTACCAACAGCACATATGCAGTGGTGAATGAAAGTCTCACATTATACTTTTTACATATTACATAGCATAACACAAACATTATGTACATAATTAATACTTTTTTTACATTGCAGATGTACACAAAATGCACAAACAACACAATAGACACATGAAGTGCACAGTGTGTGTGCACAAGTACACTAATACACAATGCGTTGGTATTGGGATATGAATTGCAGCAGGTTAGGGTTGATAATTGGGTTACGTTAGGGTGCAGGTTATTGTGCGTGGTAGTCCATTCTTGTTAATTGTGGTGCATGGTAAAGATGGATTGGAAATGTGCGTGTATAGTGTGTAAAGTTTTGTACTTACTAAATTATTACAAAATATCTATCAAATATTATTACATATTTATCTATCAAATATTATGACCTGCCCCTGGATAGGCTGCATGTCATCACATGCATGGGGCAAGCTGTCACAACAGAACCTACAAAATAGCCAATTAAAAAATATATATAATTAAAGAAGCCACTTATGTTAGCTTATATTTATCTTGTTTATAGGATGTTTAGATATTTTACTTGTAAACAAGACAAAGATGCTCATTAAAATATGATTTTTTTCAGTGGTGTTGCTTAGCAGCAGTAACAGCTTAAAGTTAGCGTATAAACTTTTTTTGTTTGTTTGTTCATTATCAGTTTTGACCATTGTGCCCCTATGGTACTCACAACATAAAGGTCATGGGTTTGATAAAAAATGCTAATTTACAAGAAAACATGTCAGAAGCACTTAAATGGTTCTGCATCTGAGCTCCTCATACAATATGTATATGAAGAGCTTTGCATGATTAAATAACTGTGGCCTCCTGTGGTTTATTGCTTTAATAAATCTTCATTAAAGATATTTTAGCTAGCACTTTTTTTTTAGGTTTTGTGTTGACACCTGTTCACTGTTATTGTTATGTGCTTCTATAACATAACAAAAAGTTTAGTTTTTTTCAGAATCGCTAAATATTCTAATTGCTCATTAACATGCCAAGACCAATTTTGCATAACAATGTCATCCCAGACACCCAAATTAAAAACAATGACACAGGTTCAGAATTAATTAGAAAAGCCAAGGAAACAATATCTGACAAGTAATCAAAGCCTATGACACAATAAAGTTACGATTTCAAACTTGTGCCATATTAAAAAGTTATGCGGTTATTGTTATTGAATCCCAGACTTGTTACGATACAATTGAGAGGAGGAAGCAAATGCAGGCGATCAGAACAGGTTTATTGTAAAAGATGGTAAACACAATGAAACAACAGAGTAAATGACTGTCCAGGATGATGGCAATGGTGATCGAAGGTCTACGGTGGTTTGATGAAAGTAGCAGAGTGAAGTCGGTGATGAGTGTGATGACGGCCAGTGGATGAAACCAGAAATGGACCCGAACACTCACACGGAGACGACGACACGAAACACTAATCCAAACACACGAAGACGAGAGACGATAATCCAAGTGCAATGGCTGGAACATGAATGAGGATCTGACAACAGGAAGAGAGATGCGTGAGTATTTGTAGCTGAGTGTAGATGAGGATCAGCTGGAGCGAGACAATCAACGCACAGGTGACAACCATCAACTAAACGAGCACATGGAGACAACGTGAGTACAAACACAAACACAAAACATGACACGGAGGAAACAGTGGATTTCCTACCGTGACAGTACCCTCTCCCCTAGGAACGCCCCTTGGCGTTCCCAGCCTGCTTTACCTGAAGATTGTAATCATCAATAAGGCGGTGATCCAGTATGTCCCGAGCAGGAACCCACCTTCTCTCCTCCGGACCGTAACCTTCCCAATCCACCAAGTACTGAAAACCGCGTCCCCTCCGTCTAGAGTCCAGAATACGATTAACCGAATATGTGGTCTCCCCATTAACGATACGAGGCGGGGGAGGAACCGGGGCAGGCGGATTAAGACGGGAAAAAATCACCGGTTTAATTTTGGACACATGGAACACGGGGTGAACCCTCCTGTACGCCGGTGGAAGGCTAAGACGCACTGTTACCGGATTAATGATTTTGGTAACAGAAAACGGGCCAATAAATTTGGGAGCAAGCTTATTCGAAACGGAACGCATCGGAATGTTCTGGGTTGAAAGCCACACTCTTTGACCGACGACGTAACGGGGAGGCTTCGACCGGTGGCGATCGGCCTTAGCCTTGGTGCGCGACCGTGCCTGGAGCAGAGCTCTGCGAGCTCTGGTCCAAGTGCGGTGACACCTCTGGACTAGTGCGTTAGCGGAGGGGACCGACACCTCGGATTCAGTACTGACAAAATTTCGGCTCACCCGCATATTTCTCCGGAATCGGAAGGCGTGGTTCGGACTGGGGAATACCCCCGGTGGCGATCGGCGGTGTGGGTGGCGTGGGGGGCGCAGTGGGTGGCGATAGAAGAGGTTGTTGCGCCTGAAGAGCGAGCTCGGAAACCTTCGTCACCATTGTTTGAAAGGCTCGACCCATCTCATCTATAGCCTTGTCCTGACGATCCATACGGCTCACCGTTCGCTGTAAGAACTCTTCTAGATGAGATGGGGAGCGATCGCCCGCTGCTTCCATGATGGTCAGATCCTTCTGTTACGATACAATTGAGAGGAGGAAGCAAATGCAGGCGATCAGAACAGGTTTATTGTAAAAGATGGTAAACACAATGAAACAACAGAGTAAATGACTGTCCAGGATGATGGCAATGGTGATCGAAGGTCTACGGTGGTTTGATGAAAGTAGCAGAGTGAAGTCGGTGATGAGTGTGATGACGGCCAGTGGATGAAACCAGAAATGGACCCGAACACTCACACGGAGACGACGACACGAAACACTAATCCAAACACACGAAGACGAGAGACGATAATCCAAGTGCAATGGCTGGAACATGAATGAGGATCTGACAACAGGAAGAGAGATGCGTGAGTATTTGTAGCTGAGTGTAGATGAGGATCAGCTGGAGCGAGACAATCAACGCACAGGTGACAACCATCAACTAAACGAGCACATGGAGACAACGTGAGTACAAACACAAACACAAAACATGACACGGAGGAAACAGTGGATTTCCTACCGTGACAAGACTCCCTTGGTTTTTTAAACTGAGTTCATTTTCATGGAACAAAACAGTCAAACTCACAATGAGTCTAAATCAAACTCTAAAGTGATTGTACTATAAATCACGGGTGAGCGATATGACAACCTGTCCTTGAAATAAATCCAAAAGCACTTTTGAATAAAACAAATGCTTTTATATTTGAACCTTTTATGATTTACAAAAGAGGTTTTAAGATTCACATTTCACATTACAATAGAGTAACATACAAAACTATGTGTGTGTTGCATGAATCCAACAGAATAAATATCTTTAGTCTCTTGAACAATATAATGACAAAATAAAACATTAGGATCGACAATGGATATTATTACAGAAAAATAAATGCTGGATCATTAATCTGTACTGTATTCTGTACATGTCATGTTTTATCTCTGAAGGGAGAGACCAAACCCAGACGCAGGCTAAAGGTACATTCACACGGGGCGAAAGCGTTAACGCTTCTCATTTACTTTTAATGGGTGACGTCATGCGTTGCAGAACTGAATAGTGGATCTGTCAACGTCGCGTCACTGCTGTTGCTCACAGCAGAAGTTAGAACTGAAGACGGAGTCGTCAAGCCGGACACCTGCTGCTTGCCGTAGTGACGTGTGCGCCGTGTTTCCTTGTTTGTAATCGCAAATGAAGTGAATTAGATGCTGAATTTGATAAAAACAAACATTTTAATAAAAAGTTGCAACCAGAAACATTTTATATCGAATATTTTAATTGCTGCTTATACTGTATACCCGAAAATAACGGGAAACAAGCCTATATTATTAAAATACCAATAAAGTTTGTTATTTTCATTTTTAATTTATTACACGACACAATATAACATATTTAAGCATATTAAAGTGTTTTTTTCCTGTTTTTAAACATGAATTTATAATGTTTATTAGTGGAACTAAAGATTGGATTAAACATGAAACGCACGTGATCGTTGTCATCAGTGAGGCGACCAATCACGTAAAGCTGTTACGTCATCACAACTCCGTGCAGCCGCTCTGGAGAAGCTGCACCGGCTGAGCTCGCCGGCTACTCTCGAAACGCTCTTGCGGTACTTAAAAACCATATGACACAGTCACGTGCCTGCAGCGCCAGCTTAAGTCGGACAAAGTTACTAACCGGAATGCACTGCTTCAAGTCAGCCGCCGATCGGTCTGCGCAGCACCGCATGAAGTCGAACACACCTAATGTGTTCGCCCCGTGTGAATGTACCGCAAGTGACACAAAAGACTTTTAATATGTAAAATAAGAAGAAAACAAAATCCCACAATCCCAACTTGACAAAAGACTTTTAACAAGACTTGACTCAGCATAGACTAGACCCAAAGTAAGTTTACTAAACAAAACAGCACAGGACAGCAAACACAATGGCATCAAATATCTAAGCAAATCAAATGGGCAACAAGTGAGGGGAATAAACAAGATAATTAATGATGAGAAAAGGGGGTGGGGTCTGGAGACAAGATGGGAAAAGCACATGGCCTGATAAAAAACAACCAAGGCACATGGGCCTGTCATAATCACAGGCGTATTTGACTTCATATGGCACTGCGCAGACTGATCGGTGGCTGACTTGAAGCAGTGCATGCCGGTCAGAAATTTTGTCCGACTTGAGCAGGTGCTAAAGGCATGTGACTGTGACGTATGGCATTAAAGTATCGCGAGAGCGGTTTGAAAGCAGCTGGCTGGCTCAGCCGGCACAGCCTCTCCAGAGCGGCTGCATGGAGTTCTGATGGTGACACAGCTGTTCGTGCGTGATTGGTCGCCTCACTGATGTCAATGATCGTGTGCAAATCCACCATCAGTTCCACTAATAAATATTTTAAATTAAAATTAAACCAGGTAAAATGTATTAATATACCTGAATATGTTATATTGTGTCATGTAAAAAAATAAAAAGAAGCTAAGGACAAAACTTTTAATAATGTAGGCTTATGTTTCCCATTATTTTCGGGCATACAGTATAAACAGCAATTAATATATTCAACTTTTAGTGAAAGATTTTGGGTTTTTTTTTACAAATTTGCCATCTAAGTCACTTCACAGCACACACGTTACTAAAGCAAGCAGCAGGTGTCTGACTTGACAGCTCCTCATTCAACTCCTCCCTCGACTGCAAGTGGCAAACCTCACTGATCGGTCTGCGCTGCGCCGCATGGTCTCAAAAACACCTCATGTCAAAAAAGTTAAAAACTGACATGAAGACAGGATCATGACAGTATCACCATTTCATGGGCCCTCCTGAGTATCCTGTGCCTGAAGGCTTCTCACTGGCCCTATCGACTGCACCTTTATTTTTTCATAGTTTATAGTTCATTTTATTATTAATACATCACTCTCTAAAAAGTATATGCTGTGTGACCCTTACAGAGGATGAGAGAGAGAGAGAGAGAGGTAGTGTTTCACTGCTCCTCTTGATGTATGTGTTTTCTGTCAAGCAATAAACAGTGGACCTCGACCCTTCTCCAGATTGTTGTCAACATAACATAACATAACGCATTCCACTACATATTTATAAATGTGTGTATATGGAGCTACATGCCACTCTAGGTCATGTCGTTCTATACTCATGCATACATATATTTGGTATATTGGAGTGCCTTACTTTCTGGCATATACTGTAGCAGATACTAAATTAAACCAGCAGTCTTAGACTATGTTTACATTAGTGTGCTTTTATTACACAGCATTTTAAAATGAAACAATATTTGTCCATACTGGTGCTCCACTGCATTTTGGAAAATATGTTTGTCCAAACTTTACAGTAGGCCTACACAACCAAAAACTGATGTAACATGACCATTTATGCACACTGTTGCTCTAATAATAGCTTGCGTCTTGCACATGCAGACAGCTGCAGCTTTATAAAATGCAGAGTTTAACTGCACAGCAGGTGATAACCTTTTCATAAATTTGTATTAAATTTCATAACTGAGCCCCTGGTGTGAGACACCACACGTCAAGGGCGTCAATTCGAGTAGGGACGCTAGGGACATGTAATTCACATCTCTAATAGGAATGGCTTTGCCTCTCTTAAGTCCAACCTCTCCAACTCTTGTATCTTTATGGTTGACTTTGTATTTATTTGCTAAAATGTGACGTAGGCTGCACAGTTGTACAAAGTGCCAAAGCTCTGTCAACAAGACGCAATGTGCATGACTATGCAGTCTACCGGTAAGCAGTGGCGGCCGGTAAATTATTTTTTCGAGGGCGCACGATGCAAAGTTCGTCACAACATGTATTTGGCCCATTGTGTGTGGTTCGTAATTTCAAAATATGTGTTCTGCACGTCAAGTGATCCTATGTGTCTTGTCAAAATAAGTGCCAAGGGGTTTATGATAAAAGAGACGCTCGTGTTTGCCAGATACTCGCATAATCTCATGTGTAATCAGAGTTGACTGTTTAGGGAGTGCCTTGTGTGTATTTTGTGAACGTGAGCGTCGCTTTTATCACAAATAGTTTTGACCTGTGTGCAGCAGGCACTTATTTTGACAAAACACGGGATGCACATGGTTTACATGGCGCAACATACAATTATGTTGAATTTGCGCCAATCGGAATAGAAGTGACGAGCCGCACTGACGGGAAGTGAAGAAGAAATCATTCTTAGTTTTATGCACAAAATATGGTTCAAGCGTTGCATTACATATTAGGGCCTTTTTCCTTAAAAAGGGTCGGCAGCATTTGCAAACATCTTTGTTTTCATGGGTCAATAACCCCAGGGTAGTGTGGATGTCAGGGGTAACTGTAGCAAAGGAATGCCTTTTAAAACAAATATAATGCACCGATATAAATGTAGCCAGAGTCCCTCACCAACATCACAGCTTTTACAGTCACCTGACAACTAATAATTACCCCCAGCTGTAAGCTATTTAACTCACCTCATCAGAAAACACCATTTGTATTAAGTTGTATATGAAGAGTTCAGATGCAAAACCCTCTAAGTGCACTTTTTATTAGGCTCTTATGGTAATGTTCAGTATAATGTCTCTTTAATGGCAATGAACATGAATAACTCAGTGATAGAGCATTGCACTAGCAGCACAAAAGGTCATAGGTTAAAACCCAGGAAACACCCATACTGATAAAAATGCAAGACTCTGCAAAATAAGTAAATGTAAATACAATAAAAAGTTTGTCACTTTATTGGTATTTAACGAATTTGAGCAGTCTTTTTCCTGCAAAACCACTCACCCTGTAAATTCACTTTTCTGCCTGTTGCCATCTGGCAGACGGTACCGCAGTCTGTTGGCCAAAACAGAGAGGCTCAAGCACAGCTTTTTCCATCATACTCTTTAAAGAGCACCAATTATCCAATTCACGATTTTACATTTCCTTTGATGTGTGTGTATTACTACATGTTAATGAAATGCAAAAAATACAAAACCCAAAGTAAATGATAACGGGAGTTATGGTCTCCAACCTAATGCTGCGTTCCAGGCAGGTTTTTAAACTCGTGAGTTACGACTTCAAAACCACGACTCACGACCCTATGCGTTCCAGGCAGCCAGTAACCCGTGTTTTTACAACCTTCTACCGGTGAAAGTGCACTGGAACGGCAGTCAAACCCCTGACTTCCCACCTGTGAACTCGTACTAGATCGATGTACTCCCAGTTCAGAGTCGTGAGTCGTGGTTTTGAAGTCGTGAGTTACGAGTTACAGGTTGCCTGGAACGCAGCATTAATCTCGTTTGTCAGACTACAACAAACACACAAATTGTAAGCAACAGTTTACTTCCTAGATCGGTTGACTTGGACATGACGGTCATTATCATAATTCTGCCCGCTTCTGACTCACAGCCTGTAAGTAGTATATGTTTTCATATTTAAATATTTTACTACTGACTAAACCATGACTCACACTAGTTTTGTGCAGTGCAGAGCATCACTTGTCAGAAATGCATACATGGTTTTAATATCCTTATCTTACCAATCTGTTACCTTTTGCTCAAGCCGCGCTGGCAAAGTTGATCGATTCATTTGGTCGTCTGCATTTTCTGGTTTTAAATTGCTCGTATTGATAAGGTAGTAAAGACGATATTACCGGCTGTCAGCATTGCATTGTGAGCTTATCTTCAACATAGTAAGGAGCGTCACATTTCTGACTGACGTCAGAGGCATTCAGACCAATCACAACTTACTGGTTAGCTAGCCAATTGGAGGACATTGCACTTTTCAGAACGATGCAATGTAAAAGGTGCTCTTTAATATGGACACATCCCACATCTTTAGGACTCTGGTGGTCTAATGTTATGTTATTCACTGGTTCACTGCACCTTTACTTTACTGTTCGTACAGTGTTATATACCTTGCACATTTTTTTCAAGTTCTATATACAATACTACCTTAATTTCTGTTCTCTTTAAGGCGGGGTGCATGATCTCTGAAAGCCAATGTTGATATTTGAAATCACCTAAACAAACACGCACCTACCCCAATAGAATCTGGACCTGCCCCACACATACACAACTTAGGCAACGATGTTGGTTAGTAGACCCCCCCCCCCCTTACTGCTGATTGGCTACAAGTATGTTTTGGTACTTGGCCCGACTCCCTTTTCCAATGTGTTTTTCAAAAATTATGCACCCCACCTTTAATTCAGATTTGTTTAGGTTTTTCTCTTAACTATTTTTTTCTACGTTTTTTCTTTAATTTCTTAGGTTACACTTTATTTTGATAGTCCACTTTAAACATTCTACTAACTATAAATAACTTTGCATCTACATGTCAACTAACTTTCAATCATTTGCACTTATACGTCAACTAACTGTCATTAGACTATTAGTAGACTGTAAGGGTTGGGGTTAGGGAAGAGGTTTGGGTTAGTGGAATAAGTTGACATGCACATGCAAAGATATTTATAGTCAGTTGAATGTCTGTTGAGATATCATCAAAATAAAGTGTTAGTAGATATGAAGCAGACAGTCTACTAATTCTCTAAAGATTGATAGTTGATAAGTAGTTGCTAAGTTACTTATAATTAGTAAAATGTCTAAAGTGGACTATCGAAATAAAGTGTTACCATTTCTTATGATTACCTTATTTTTGCCTTAACCTAGTTTAGGGGTGTCAAGTTCATTTTAGGTTGAGGGCCCGGTAGTAAACTTAGTCTGTTAATTATTGAATTCTGTTAGTGTTAACTAAACATACTTCAAATTAATTTGCAAGAAAAGTAGAGAAACACACGGCTCTGTGAAAACTAAATATCATAAGTCCTACTTTACATTGTAAAACCCCACTGGTCTCCGCTTGAAAGCCTTAATTTAACTTCCTCTGTATGGAACTTTAACAGAATTATACTTTATGCTTATACCTTATCCTCTCTGTATTGCATAATAAAACCCAAATCTCTCATAAATCATGAACTTTTCTTCAGAATATATTACAGTTTGAAGTCATAAAACACAGGCATTATGCTTTCAAATCATGCTGCCTTACATTTTGACCACCGGATCAACATCACCAGTTTTGGGGCTGTTGCTATTCTCATTTTTAGACTTTTGTGTGTAAGTCCTGACCAGCCACGACATGTAAAAATAAACCGTTTCTAAACTAGAACCCACTGCTGTTCATTGCGTGTTGCTATTGCGGCTTACGGCAAAAAAAATATTTGTGGCCATTTCATAAACAGTAAATGGTGGAACAACGGCGCAGCTGCCGCTTTTTTGGCATCTGTCGTGAAGACTAGAACCATGCCCGTGGAAACAACAGAATGTTTGGGTGCACAAGGACTGCATGTGGCCCGTCTATGCTCTGAAACCATCCACATTTTGCTGCTTTCCACATGTGTCCTATTTAAACTAGACAAACACGACTGCCGCCTCCCACCTGAAAGTTTTTTTTTAAATATGTATTTAATAATTAATTATCATGCGGTGCCGGATTGGACACCTTTGTGGGCCATGTTTGACACCCCTGACTTAATTGTATTTATTGTATATACAGGTATTTTCTATACTTTCAATTTTTTTTGCTGCACAGTCTAAAAGTGCACACCAGACTTAGATTTCACTACAGGTTGTATATGCACATAGTTGGGTATGTGACAAATAAAAAAACTTGAATCTTGAAAACCCTCTGGTAAGGCAAGCTTTTTGGCAAAGACTTCAACTTAAAAAAAACTACTTCTTTGGACAAGAAATTGTAAACAGTTGCAAAATTACAAAAAATGCAACTAGAAACTTTTTCAATAATGAAAGTGAGAATGTAAAAATGAAGAAACTGTCACTGCCACATTCGTGTCGTATTCAGGTCCTGCAGGATATAATTTGCATTGCTTGTTCTGTAACATCTTGCATCTTGTTGTGATTTGATCCGAGGGTGAAATGTTAGAAGAGAGTTTAAGAGTTTCACAGAGGTTTTTAATTTAGCGACTGACTGCTTTTTTCTTTCATTATTGCTTGGCTTTATGACCATCAGTGGCCTGGTTACTTCTTGTTGAAGTTATTAACTGTGTCCCTTCATTTCTGCGTTGAGGATATTACAAAATTGTATTTGTTTTTTTGAAGTTTCAGTGGCTGTGATAAACCACAGTTTATTATTTTGCCACTGGCTGTTCTGGACGCCAGCTCTCATCTGCTGAACACACTCCAGTTCAGCAAAGACCTACAGTGGCATACACTCACCTAAAGGATTATTAGGAAAACCATACTAATAGTGTGTTTGACCCCCTTTCACCTTCAGAACTGCCTTAATTCTACGTGGCATTGATTTAACAAGGTGCTGAAAGCATTTTTTAGAAATGTTGGCCCATATTGATAGGATAGCATCTTGCAGTTGATGGAGATTTGTGGGATGCACATCCAGGGCACGATGCTCCCGTTCCACCACATCCCAAAGATGCTCTATTGGGTTGAGATCTGGTGACGGTGGGGGCCATTTTAGTACTGTGAACTCATTGTCATGTTCAAGAAACCAATTTGAAATGATTGGAGCTTTGTGACATGGTGCAGTATCCTGATGAAAGTAGCCATCAGAGGATGGGTACATGGTGGGCATAAAGGGATGGACATGGTCAGAAACAATGCTCAGGTAGGCTGTGGCATTTAAACGATGCCCACTTGGCACTAAGGGGCCTAAAGTGTGCCAAGAAAACATTCCCCACACCATAACACCACCACCACCAGCCTGCACAGTGGTAACAAGGCATGATGGATCCATGTTCTCATTCTGTTAACACCAAATTCTGACTCTACAATCGTAATGTCTAAACAGAAATCGAGACTCATCAGACCAAGCAACATTTTTCCAGTCTTCAACTGTCCAATTTTGGTGAGATTGTGAAAATTGTAGCCTCTTTTTCATATTTGTAATGGAGATGAGTGGTACCCGGTGGGGTCTTCTGTTGTTGTTGCCCATCCGCCTCAAGGTTGTGCGTGTTGTGGCTTCACAAATGCTTTGCTGCATACCTCGGTTGTAACAAGTGGTTATTTCAGTCAAAGTTGCTCTTCTATCAGCTTGAATCAGTCGGCCCATTCTCCTCTGACCTCTAGCATCAACAAGGCATTTTCGTCCACAGGACTGCCACATACTGGATGTTTTTCCCTTTTCACACCAATCTTTGTAAACCTTAGAAATGGTTGTGCATGAAAATCCCAGTAACTGAGCAGATTGTGAAATACTCAGACCGGCCCGTCTGGCACAAACAACCATGTCACGCTCAAAATTGCTTAAATCACCTTTCTTTCCCATTCTGACATTCAGTCTGGAGTTTGGAGATTGTCTTGACCAGGACCACACCCCTAAATGCATTAAAGCAACTGCCATGTGATTGGTTGATTAGATAATTGCATTAATGAGAAATTGAACAGGTGTTCCTAATAATCCTTTAGGTGAGTGTATAATGCTTTTTGTTCTTAGAGAAGTGACATCTGCCCCGTGATTATTTTCACTTTGTAAGTTCTCCTTATATCTATATCATCATGCTAACAGACCTGATTGATAAATTACTTGACATTATGAAACTTGTGGCTATATTATAGTAGAACAGACAGGATATGATTTGAGTCTGTGCTTAAGAAAGGGCACATAATGTAGTAAATGTCACTTAGTTGTTCACCATGATGAAGAATATTTATTTAAAGTGTCTGAGGTTACATCTCTTTTAGTGTAGCTTGGGGTTCAGATGACAGCAAACTGAAAAATGAGGTTATACATTAGCAGAGAACATTTATGAGTACAGGAATATTAAACTTGGTTCATCTAAGGAGATATCTATATTTCATAGTGAAGCCTGCTTCAATCTGAATTCCTGCGCACCTATGAGGGCCGCTCTCTTTGACATCATATCAGGAACATTTTACTGCTGGACCTCAGCCTGTAAAACATGAAAGAGAGACTCTCTGTAAAATTATCATAACATGAGCAGATTTAAAGTCCCTCTGTAGTGGATCATTTTATCACTTAAAACTCATCTCTGAACATCATAATAGCTTTTATAAAAGTTTTTTATATAATGTAAAAGTTTTTATAGAATGTAACTCTACACTTGCCTTATTTTGTATACGCAGATCTATAAATATGCAAATAAGTCCCCTCCTCCACTCTTTTACACCACCTCAGACCTTATGTACACAGATACTACAGTTTCAGACACATAACTGCTAAGTCCGGTTTCACAAAACATCATGAATGCACAAATGTTTTAGCGCTGATTTTAAAAGGTGCTGCTCCAACACATCTGTCTGTTATTATCAAGCAACCCTAAATCACCTTAATTAGCTGCTTCAGCTGTGCTTGATTGGGGTTGGACTGTACCTCTTCAGGAGCGGGGTTGAAGACCCCTGGGTTACAGCATTCACACTGCACGTGTGAGCATCACAGAAGTAGAGCTGAAGCAGCAGTGCTGCAATTGTCTCAGCTCTACAATGCAGCGAGTCTATGCAGGATCCATGCATAATGATCCACTCGTTCAAGGGTAAAAATGTAAAAGAAAATACTCAAAAACTTGTGTTAAATTATGAATTTGCACATGGTTTGTCTCCGAGCATATTAAAAGCATCACATATAAATAATAATATAACCTATGACATATAAACAACAATAAAAACTTGATTTTCACCACATAGGGACTTTAAAAAGTTTGTTTGCACAAAAACAATTTACAAATGAACAATTACAGTTTTGTACCCTCATGTTGCTGCAAACCAGCCCATAGCCCAATTTAAAATTCTGCATCAAGTTTACAATATACCTTAAGCATAGTTGTATACCGTGTACCCATAGACTGTAAAAAAAATATGGACGTAGTGTCCGTGATGTCATCCATTGGTTTCTGAAGAGTTTTTAATCTTAAAGTAGGTGTTGCCTGCCGTCGCCATCTTTATGGATATCGATAGCTCGATTCTAGTGAGAGCAGTAGCAGTTCACCTGTCACTCAAGTGGCCACGCCCTTAATTAAGCAGAACTTTAAAGGAATAGTCCATTTTCTTAAAAGAAAAATCCAGATAATTTAATCACCACCATGTCATCCAAAATGTTGATATCTTTCTTTGTTTAGTCGAGAAGAAATTATGTTTTTTGAGGAAAACATTGCAGGATTTTTCTCATTTTAATGGACTTTAATAGATCCCAACATTTAATACTTAACTCAACACTTAACAGTTTTTTTCAACGGAGTTTCAAAGGACTATAAACGATCCCAAACGAGGCATAAGGGTCTTATCTAGCAAAATGATTGTCGTTTTTGACAAGAAAAATAAAACCACAACTTCTCGTCTAGGTCCGGTCGTGATGCGCCATGACCCCATGCAATACGTCATGACGTCAAGAGGTCACAGAGGTCGAACGCGAAACTCCGCCCCAGTGTTTACAAGTGTTGAGAAAGAGGACCGTTCCGACGTTGTTGTATGTGGAATGATACTTATTAATGTCTTTGTGTCAGTTTATTGTTTAAAATGGTCCGCAAATGTGCGTTTCATGTAACACTTGACCTCTCTACGTCACTACGCATTTACGTTAGGTCACGCAGGAACGGACCTAGACTAGAAGTTGTGGTTTAAAAGTGCATCTTTTTTATTTTTCTTGTCAAAAATGACAATCGTTTTGCTAGATAAGACCCTTATGCCTCATTTGGGATCGTTTAGAGTCCTTTGAAACTCCGTTGAAAATAACTGTTAAGTGTTGAGTTAAGTATTAAATGTTGGGCTCTATTAAAGTCCATTAAAATGAGAAAAATCCTGCAATGTTTTCCTCAAAAAAAGAAAAAAAAACAATTTCTTCTCGACTGAACAAAGAAAGACATCAACATTTTGGATGACATGGTGGTGAGTAAATTATCTGGATTTTTCTTTTAAGAAAATTGACTATTCCTTTAAGGCTTAATATAATTTAAACAGATGAGTTACAAAAAATTCACCCCCCTCACAGTTATCATGACGGGCAAAATTAGCTATATAGACCAAAAACACTTTTTGTGACTGTAAACATATTATTTTCCACTGTAAAGTTGGGAATTTTAACATGGAGGTCTATGGGAATTGACTCCTTTCCTTATTGGCTTTATCAGTGAGATCGGAGGGTTGCCCCTTGTTTGTACCACAGCCTGACATGAACCTCCCCAAAAATGTAACAATGTGTCGGTTCTATGCAGACTGTGAGGGCTGCGACTGGTCTGCTTAAACCATTCACTCAAGTGAAAAAATATGTGATACTGTACATACATGTAGGAGTGGGTTCCCAGACTGGGATTAGAATAGTCCTAGACTAAAATAAATGTAAGAGCTGTCCAAACTGAAAACAACTTGCGATGACATGTCTTAAAATACATCAGTGCCCTTTGTTTTGCCTCAAAATGCACACAAGTAATGTTTTTAGTAAGGCATGTTTGTTAAAACTAGTTATATTTCCTAATTAAACTAAAGCCTAGTCCTGGTTTAAGACAATCCCTGTCCGGTAAACCACTCCATAGCGTAGCATTTCCACATACGATTTGTAACAGTTAAAACAAAAAAGTTGAGAAGCGATATTTAAAAAATCAGCCTGTAACAAAAGTTGCTCTCAAAGTTTTGACAAATTTACGAAAACAAGAAAAACATGAAATAATTTGTAAATGTATATATTTGCAGTTGAATTAGCTGGCTAGGCCCTGGTTCCATTCAAAGTTATTTCATCCACTACAAATCATGAGACAAATAGCATCCTTAAATTTTCAAATAGTTTTAAAAATGTACTCTTTTTGTACTTGTGAAGTAACACCTCCCAGATATGTAGATATGTCGAGGGAAATGTTTGTTCTTTGGATCCCAAGTTTAGTAACAAGGGAAACAGAAGCGAAATTTCTTTAAGATCTACAATACAAATGCTCATCCCACACATTGGATTGTGTTTGACTTGAAAAACTGTCTTGAATCTGTTCACAGTAAGAATTGGCAAAACTTCTAGAAAACAGTGTGATGCCATGGTAAATATTGGCAGACTGCAGAAAAGGGCACTCCCCTGTATAATCCGATTTTGTGTTGGAAAAACATGGGGGAATGCATAATTAGGGTCAAACACAACAGACAACATACAGTACAGTTGTGTTTCAAATGAAAGATGCCAACGATTGTCCCAGAGCCTCAACAGGCCCAGAGAACTCCATCTGTCAAGCCTGTTCATTGTAAAGTCCACACAATAGGTTTTTATGTCCAACTAAATCAAACACATTTTCTCACAGGGGACCAGATTATCAACAATGAACGAATGTAGCACTTTGTCTTTAGCTAATACACATTGTGAGAGGATTGCACACATGAGAAAGGTAACTCAATGGAATTACAGCTAAGGGCACGATGCACCATTTCCCCTTTGGTAAATTGCAAAGTGTTGGTGTATTGGTATGAGAACAACTCTGTATTTTTGAACAAATCTTTCAAGTGAACAAATTGTTCTGCACTGACTATTACCTGGTTTGTAAAGCGTTTTGACAGTCAGTTACATTGTTCGACCTTAAAAGGCTGACATGAACAGGAACGAACAGGCTTATAGTGTATGCAGTGAAAGAACATTTCATTGATTGGGTGAACACATCTTCCCTTTAGTGACATATGTTGTAATGGGTTTCCACTAAAATGTCCCTCTCGTGACCTCACAGATGACAACCATCACCGCTTTTCATAAACATGGATAGTGCAAAGGCCTAGGGCAACACTTCGCTTCACCTATTGCAGTGACCCTCTTATAGCACATGGCCTAAATCACAGTTAAAACTGCAATTTCTATAACCATAAAAAGCTGCTGTTTTTGTATTTGTGTCATCATTTTTGATTCTCTCCAGGGCTTCCTTGAATGCTTTGCAGCTCTCTGAAATCTTTTACTGCATCAGCTCCTGCTGACCATCCAATGGCAAAAGCAGTATCAAAGTTCACATTTCCATAGAAGCGACATGAACATTCCCACTGTCTGCATTTGAACAGAACAGAAAACCACCAAAACAGCTTAAACGCCAAAACTGACATCATTAAGGCACAATTGCAATACTATTTTGTACCCCTATGCCTACCACTCACCCCTTTCCCTTAAAACAGAGTGGAAAGGGTTAAAAAATATTTCCCTTAAAGACACCACCGTATTTCAATATTTTACTATGTTCTTACCTCAACCTAGATGAATTAATACATACCTATCTTTTTCAATGCATGCACTTTTAATCTTTGTTTGTAAATGTGTTAGCATTTAGCCTATCCCCATTGATTCTTATGGCTCCAAAGACACATTTTATTTTGTGCCAACATACTCGTGTAACTACTCATGTAATAGGGAAAACATGGAAGTGTTTGGTAGCTTCTAAATTCATCCCTGTTTGAAGCCATAGGAATTAAGGGGGCTAGGCTAAATCCCTTACGAAAATTAACCATGGTTTATTGTGGTAAAAGTGTAGTAACCATGTTTTTTTGGTGATTTGATTACTATGAGCAAAACCATGGTTTTACTACACTAACCATGGTTTAACTATGGTTTTTGAAAACCATGGTTGTCAAAATCATGGTTATTTTGTGGTTATGGTTTTACTACAGTAACCATGGTTTTTTGGTCTTAATTGTAGTAAAACCATGGTTAATTTTTGTAAGGGATGCTAATACATTCATGAGGTGCTGTAAAAAGATTAAAAGTGCACGCATTGAATAAAGATAGGTATTGGTTAATTCGTCTAAGTTGAGGTAAGAACTAAGTAAAATATTGAAAAACGGTGGTGTTTTCCTTTAAGAAATGGAACACAACTAATACACTACACACACTTTTACTTAACACTTTAAGTCTGATTTCTGGTTTGATTTGGATTAACTACAGTGATGGACACAGAAATTTTGACAATGGGTCGTGTCTTGATTTTTTGACTCGTTTAGAAGCGTCTCTTGACTGCTTCAGAATGGAAGTCAATGACCATTCACAAACATGTCATTAAAACAACACTTAACGTTCATTTTCAAAACTGTACTACTCACCAAGTGGTTCGTGGTGTTCGTTGATGATTAAAAACAAGTTGTGTAGTGAAATACAGTTTCTGTCGTGTTTTATTTGGCATTTTGTAAAATTCCATTGACTTCTCTTGGAAGACTCATTGCTCGCTGATATATCACTCCGCCGCCGGGAAACAGAAAAGGGTCTGTTTACATGTGGTTGTAGTTTTTTCGCTCAGTTTTTCTCAGAAGAAATTTTTCCCATATTTGATGGCTCAGTGACCAGCTTTAGGTTTGAAGTTGAGCTTGATTGTGACTGTCTATACCAGGGGTGGGCAACTCCTGGTCCTGAGGGCCAGTGTCCCTGCAGAGTTTAGCTCCAACCCTAATCAAACACAGCTGAAAAATCTAATTTTGTTTGGAAATGACATTCAGGTGTGTTCGATTAAGGTTGAAGCTAAACTCTGCAGGACTGTGGCCCTCGATGCCCACCCCTGGTCTATACGCTAGACACCGAGCGTACTTGTACGGCAAAGTGGTTGTTGCCATCAAGTGGTCGGGAGTGTGCTAACGCTTCAGACTCAAATATAGAGTGGAAGTATATACGCGGTTGTGAGGTATCTGAAAAAATAGTTCCACTATAGCAAATAACACAGATTGAAATCATACATTGCGCCAATATATTTGTTTTAAATCATCAACGAACACCACAAACCACTCGGTGAGTAGTACAGTTTTGAAAATGAACGTTAAGTGTTGTTTTAATGACATGTTTGTGCATGGTCATTGACTTCCATTCTGAAGCAGTCAAGAGACGCTTCTAAACGAGTCAAAGGTCAAGACACGACCCATTGTCAAAATTTCTGTGTCCATCACTGTAGTTCATCCAAAACAAACCAGAAATGAGACTCAAAGTGTTAAATACCGGAATTATCCTTTAATACATGTACATACCTGTCAAGTTTTGGATAGGAAAATAAGGGAAATTTTCCTGCGGCCACTGCGAGCAGTCCCACCAGGCAAAACAAAAGCCACTGATGTATTTTTAGATATGTCAGTGCAAGTTGTTTTCAGTTTGGACAGCTCTTAAATTTATTTTAGTCTAGGACTAGTCTAATCCCTAATAGGGAAACCGCCCCTTAGGGCCCCTTTTGTTTTGCCTCAAAATGCACACAAGTTATGTTTTTAGTAAGGCATGTTTGTTAAATCTAGTTATATTTCCTAATTAATCAAAGGCCTAGTCTTGGATTAAGTTAATCCCTGTCCGGGAAACCACCCCTTAATGTAGTATATCAGCAAACTTAGTGCTATTTTGCAAACTTTTCTTTATATTATGAACGTAAATATGAACACAAGAATGTATGGAACATAAAACAAATTATATTGTCATTAAAAACGTATTAATGTGAAAAAAACTTAAATAATACTTGCATGAGCAGCCACGTTGGAAAATTTCTCACCCATTTTTGTTGAAGTAAGGTCCCAAAAATCTTAGTTTGAAGGACTATCTGGCCCTTCCCCTACCCCTCCAACTAAAAAAGAATTAAGACATCCTTAGCCTTCATGTGAATGTAGTAAACGAAGGGTAGGGGAAAGTGTATGGGTAAGGTGTAGAAATGGGATTGGGCCTAAAATCAGTAAATGTTCTGGCCTGTAGGCATGAATATGTTATGGTCATGTTATTAGCATTGTAATACCAAGGTTAGCAAATTGTCCATGTGTTCTGCAGTTAATTCCTCTCCTGCTGGATGTACTGTAGATGAAGATCAGAGCCACCTGGTCCTTGTGGATAATGTCTGGAGTGGGACCTGTAATCAGAAGTACTTTGTGCTTTGATCTTTCCCAAAATTACACTCAAAACTTTGTCAGCATGCAGTGATGTGAATAAATACAGATACTGTAGCACATACTTTCACAGCCTTTGGATTCACACCTAGTTGGATATTAAGGCAGCAGGGGATCCAATTCTCAGATCAGCTTAAAAATTACCACTTCGAGGAATGAAGCTCATTTTTTTCGCCTTTTAAAGACTGTGGCAATTATGCACCTCAGTATGTTACCCTATTATGTTTGTTGCACAGGAACATGTCGATCCTGGATTACATGTAAGGATCGACATCTGAGCATGATTGTGTCGATATGTTCTGCTGACCCTTCATGTCCTGATAAGTCACTTGATATATTTTTTCAGTCATTGTGACCTAAGATAAGGCTGTCTGTCTTTTTATTTTGTGAAGACGGTAGACAAACGCATTTGACAGGTGAGCACTAAGCCTTCCCTCAGATAAACCTCTCCATTTCTCATCTGTCTGGAGAAGCAGACCCTCATTAAACTCCTGCTGACAACTCCAAATCGCTTAACTCATGCAGAGGTCTCTGATATTTTGATCAGGTTTGCTGAAGCAAAAGCGGTCCCTGTCCAATTTTGTTGCGGGATGTTCTGCAGGGGTTCAATGAAAGGCATGCAGAGCTATCAGTAAGAGTTCATCTTTGTCTGTGTATGATGCTTAGCTTCTGATGCTCTTGGTGTGGTCAGGACAGACTAAGAATATGGTAATGATGTGCAGTGCTAACCTCACATTCATTGGTAATATTTTTGAACAAACTTTCCTTTTTAATATGCCCACCAAGTTTTTGATGTAGCTGAGATGTTTTTACATTTGGTTATGTATTGACTACTGAACTTCTGGCTAAACTAAACTGGATGTTTTGTAATTCGTGCAGTTAGCTTACATCTATTTCGATTTCAAGAAATTCGCTCTGTTTTAGTAAAAGAGATTTTATAATGTGCAAATGGTCTCTGCTGGACATACCAGCACAGGCACTTCCTAAACTGTGCTTAGCCTCTTCAACCCTGAGGACCCTGTCCCGGGTCCAAAATTTCGTATTTTGACTTAATATAAAATATTATTTTAATCTTTAATGCTCCGTCGTGGACCCCAGTAACACATATGAGATACTGTTTGAAAGTCTCTACTTTCTGCAGATATGCATCACTTTGACATATATTTTACTGTAAGAAAGTTATTTACACTTAATTTACACTATCACCCCCCAATATTTTTTTATATCATTTAATATTCACATATTTCATATTTTTCAAAAATGACAAACATGGGCAAGTCTTATATTAAATGAAAGCTGTCATTCTCAGGAATAATTATTAAAAATAACTTTTGAATGCGAAATGCTAAAGAGATCATTCTTTTTTGGGTGTTTACTGTCTGCTGCTGCTAACAACCAGAACTGTCTGCAGTCTGCTAGAGCATCCAGAACCAGAGTTATACACTATCAAAGACAGTGTTTACAACATATAAAAAAGAAAAATATGGTGTTTCATCATATGAAAAACAACATAAATAACAATATTTGTCACAAACAGCAGCTTTTTATGTAACTTCAAAGGGTTTTCTTTAAAATGATATAAAGAAATTGCATTTATTCCACTGTATGTGGTTATGGGGAAACTTCAAATGTTTTTAGGCAGAAATTGTATACAAAAAGGGTATTATTCCTCCCTTCAGTTGGAGTAAAATAACTTTTGCATAGATTATGATTAAAAAATGTAAGCTGACAATTGCTGGAATCAAACAAAACTGTCTGCAGGCAGCTGAGACACCCAGGGCCAGAGTTATATACTTTCAAATAAAAACTTTAGAAAAAAAAACATAAAAAAGCGCCTATTTATTTTTGTGTTTATTAGAGGCCTGACATCACATACAACCATGTTTAGCACTTTTAACAGAGTTTTATGTAATTTCAAAGGGTTTCCTGTAAAATGATACCAAACTTTTGTATGTAAACTACTGCATGTGGGTATGGGAAGCTTTTGAAATTGGGTAGGCCAAATCCAGGCGAAAATCCCCAAAATAGCTTCAGGGTGGAAGAAGTTAACTTCAAAATGATGTAAAGCATCTGTCTGTCATCTCAATGTTCTGTTGGGGTTTATTAAAAAACAATATATTATGAACAGTGGTTATACTCGCCACTGAAGCACTCTGTACATTAGGAAAAAATCCATTGTGGTGCTGCTCTAGATAACACACGTCTGGATGAGAAAATGTTTTATTGTGAAGATAGTGCTTTGTAGTCAACATACAGTGTAATGTAGTATTGATTATATGGCATGGCAAATGAATACCCCTGCATGTGCACTGCATGTTTTGTTCAAATGTATTGGGTTTTAATTGATGGGAATAGATGTCCTCTATCCTCACACAAGTGAATGAACATTTGTTATGAACCTCTAAATATTCGATATACCAAAGGATTTCCCATCATGCACTATATGACATAAGCTGCTTACAGATGTCTGGATGGACAAAATGAGATCCACTGCTGGAAAAAATAAAGCTGACTAGTAATTCTGTGCTATTTACTGATGTTAAAAGATGGATTTGTTTATCCTGCCACAATGATGATCTTATCTTTGATTTGACCCATGATTGAGGACTTGTGACGCATTTACATTTATTCATTTAGCACGTGCTTTATGTTTGTGAAAAATGAATTGTGTGTATGTGGGCTCATTTTTCATGTAACAATCTAAAAGATTAGATTTTGTGCGCCTTTTCCATAGTAATACAGCGATGCATGCGCACTTTGTTGGAAACACTAATAAAGGATGATTATTTTATACAAAATCTGATGGAAACCATGGATATGTCAGTTTTTCTCTTTGCATTATATTTGTGGACTAAAATTGTAAATGGATGTTATATTGGGAACACTAAGCATGGACACTTCAGCAGCACAAGCTCATTTCGATTTATGACTGATGCACAGTTTTTATATAGGTATGAAGTGATGCTATGCATGTACATTTAAAATATGCATAATACGCTTTGACCTTATAATGATATATAGCATAACAAGTTTAACTCATTCCCCACCAGGCATTTTTTGAAAATTGCCCAACAGCATTTTTTTGTGATTTCTCAAAAGTTTCACGAAATGCCTTCCATTTTTTTTTCTAAAAATATATAAACATACAAATATATCAAATGAAAAAAACAGACCCTCTGCTTTCAAACAAACAATAAACAAACAAACGGGAAAAAGGTTTTTCGTTTTTTCTCTGCTTATAAACTTTTAAATATGGGTGTTTTTCATTTAGCTAAAAGCTGAAATAATTGCATTTTTGTGAAGGAATTTTGTTAGAGATCAGATTCAGAACCAGAACGAATATCAAAACATACACAGAGTTTAAAATGAGTAAATAACGTTTTGGCTTCAGTTTTTTCATAAATTTGGTAATCACAGTATTGCAGATTAACATAAAAATTAATCAGGAGCACCTTTTTTATGCAAATGTTTTCTCTTAATTGACGAGATAACTCCTCAATGGCGGGGAAATAGTTAATACCGTTCTTGGTCAATATAATACATGGCAAATTTAATAGTTTGTAAACAAAAACACATTGGGCCCGACAACATGAATCGTCAAAGCTTCTTTTGCGTGTCTTAAGCCCTTTTTACACACTGATGAAAGAAAATGGGATCTGGGATCGTCTAGGGATCGTTTGATTTTGGTTCATTCACCCTGCCAATGATTTTCCAGATTCACACACATGCCATTAAGATCTATAAGACATGTGCCGTATTTAAAGTAGGGGAGAGCAGGGCACAACCTAATGCTGCGTTCACGCCAGCCGCGGTAGAGGAGTTAAGCGCGAGTGATTTTAATGTTAAGTCAATGTGAAGAGGCGTTGATGCGCGTCTGGTGGTCTCGTGGCGTGAATGAGGTGGTTAGCGAGGCGCGGTAGACGCGATCTTGATGCGAATGGTGCGAATTAAGCGTTGCCACGGCAAACGCGTAATTTGAAAAATTTGAACATCTGTGAAAAAACGTGCCATGTTAACCAATCAGGAGCTTGCTCTAGTAGTGACGTGATTATAGGAAGCGAGCGGATTCGCAGAAGCCCCTCCCATGACGTGAATTTCTGCATGAATGTCTCGATGACTAGAATTTCATGAGCGAATGAAGCAAGTAATTTAAATTGTTTAAGTGGCAAACTAGGCGCGGTAGACGCGATTTTGATGCCTCAAACGCGGCTGGTGTGAACCCACTGTACCGCTTTTTGGCTTTTGCCCTATCATTCAAAATTTTTTTAAGTTGGATTAATATTTTTTTACACAATCCACACACACATCTCTTCTACAAATGTACACTTAAAGTTTGTTCGTGGGATCTACCGTTATTGTACAATTACACCAAAAGTGAAAGGAGTGCAAACGTTATTATCATTGGATCCCTGTGGCTTAATTGTAACACTGTGTGACAACTAACCCCGCTGTGTAAAAATGCTTTCAATCCCAGCTATCAGTTACTAGGAGTTGCTTACATGTTTCAAAATGGTGTTTTGTTTTCGGTAATAAGACACCCAACACAGAAAACAAAAAAAAATTAAGTGTATGCCTCCAAAACTCTTTGTTCAATATCTTAACCAAAACACATCAAAACTTTTCACAAATTCACAGGAGATCATATTCTGACAGTAAGAGAAAAGATCAAAAGCACAGATTGCTCGGCTCAATATAAATATGTAAAGTAACTGCAATTTAATTTACAATTAACCCTGCGTTAGTTTGTGCCACGCTCCCCCATTGCATTTTTTTTTACAGCATCTGAAATTTGTTTATTATGCGTGATTTCTCTCTCTCTCTCTCTCTCTCTCTCTCTCTCTCTCTCTCTCTCTCTCTCTCTCTCTCTCTCTCAAAGTGCTTTGTGAATGGAGAATAATGCCTCATCTAAAGTAATGAAATAATTTCTACTGCACAGCTCTAAAGGCCTATTTACCATTGAATGTTCTCTATGTGCACAAACCATGACATTACTAACAACACCATTAAATAATAAAACTCACCATAATACTAAACAATCACCCAGCGGAAATGATTGCTCACAGGTGGCTATATTTCATAGCTCAGGAGACTTAATAGAGGGTTTAGTGACTGTGTGTGTTATTCAATTGTCAACTTTGTCTTTCTTGCCGACCTAAATTATGAACTCAACATGGATCTAAGAAATGTGTAGTCACAACCATGTCTCTCTTTGTGCCTGGTTAGGATGGATAGTGGGTAGTTAGTGCACTGTCAGATCATGGATAAATGGTCCCTAGCTGTCACGGGTCTACTGTACTGTTTAAAAAAAATACACCTTTGCATATAAAGAGCTCTCACTACTACCTCAAAGGTACATATTAGTATCAAAGAGTGCATATTAGTGCCTTAAATGTACATAGTAGTACCTCAAAGGTACAAACTATACTGGTACCAAATGTACATATATCTGTACATAATTGGCGCATATTAGGATCTTTTTAATGGGTACTGCCTCAATAAGGACAGCTAGGGACAAATATTTGACATTTATTTCTGACAGTGTGAATAAAGTTAAAGTTTGTTGGCACTGTTCTGTTTTTGGCTGTGTGACTTTAACAAACTTTGCCTCGTGCTGGGTGAGTTTACAAAGCCATGTCTGAACTGAGCTCATAAGCACTGTATGCCCTTTTGATAACTTTCATGATAACAACAAAGCTTTTCACGTATGAATTAGACAGCCTTCGTCAAGATTTTTCCTGAAGGTTTTTATTCCTCTACATTTTTCAGAGATTTTCCACTTGAGTGGACACCATGCATTTATGATTTTACCAAAAGTTAATGTTCAGTTGGTAGAGCATTGTTTAACATCGCAGAAAGATTGAGGAATTAAAAAATGTTTACCTTGAATACACTGTAAACTGCGTTGGATAAGAGTGTCCGCCAAATGCAAGAAATTGCTTTTTGAATAGCTGACCACTGTAGTGGATGCCATCCATGAAAGGGTTAAATAAGGAACAGAGGAAGTCCCATGGATAAGAAAACATTTGGAGCTCATTGCTGTCTCAGAGAAACAACTACACTTTTCAGTCACGGTGAGAAACTAGAAATCTTAGGTTGTTTTCACATATGTTGGTGCGCACCGTGGTGCGGCCTCGGAGCGCACTAAAATACATTGTATCATTTTTCAGTTAGTGCGGTCCGTGTTCACATATAAATATTTTTTACTTTACTCGAAATGCCGCACCGTACACCATGTGACAACGGTCAGCGCTGTCATTGGTCTCTGACAGCTCTTACCGTCTCATGACCACCCCCACGTTTCCACGACAACCAGCCTGACAGGGAGAGCGCAGCTATCAAGATGTGGAGATAAACGATGCACGTCTTTGCGAAGTTTCTTTGCTTTAACGCGAAATTGCGTAGCTGTTCTATTAAAGCCTTTCTCACGGAGCCGTTTGCTAAAAGCCCGTAATGTCACTATTTGTGTGTGGAGGACAGCTATGCATTTATAAAATCATCAGCTCAAACGTAAAGGAGACAGCGAATCTCTATGCAACGGACCAGGATTGGCTTGTTTGTTGTTAACCCACAATATAACACCTGGCTCACGTCACAACGAAAGCCCAGTGGCTCAAACATGTGGAGAACTTCCTGTATTTGGTTCGGCCCGAGGTCCAGCAGTGTTCACACCACAGGTGGGTCGCCCCAGAGTTCGGCAACAGCCGCTCCGAGACCACCAGTTTAGAGCGGTCTCGGAGCGGTCGTTTAGTGCGCACCCGAGTGCGGCTGTTGTGTTCACACTGACCCAAACGCACCGTACTCGGAGAGACCCGTCATTTGGGCCGACCTAAACAGTGTATATGTGAAAACACCTTTAGTAATATACAGTATGTGTTATACATGAATCATAAAAAATGCAGCATAAAGTTAAAACCACTTGGTTTTGCAAGTCAATTCAACCTACTATTTTACATTTTGACCGAGGGGCAACCTTCCGATCTCTCTGATGAAGCCAATACTGAAGTGATTTAAACTGCTATTCATCGACTGGCCACTAGAGACAGGCTCCAAAAGGGAGTCAATTCCAATAGACCTCCATGTTAAAATGCCCAACGTTAGAGCAGAAAATAATATGTTCATAGCCTGGTACAAAAATAGTTTTTGGTTTTTATAGCTAATTTTGCCCTTCATGACAACTGTGAGGGGGGTGAATTTTTTTGTAACTCATCCGTTTAAATTATATTAAGCCTTAAAGTTCTGCATAATTAAAGGCGTTGCTGCTTGAGTGAAGGTTGAACTGCCACTGCTGTCACTAGAGTCAAGCCAGGGGGGCGTGGTTTCAGCAACCATCCACCTCAGCTTCACCCACGTGGAGTCACCCACGGTGACGCGCGGCCAAGATCCCGCTGGCAGGCACGGTCAGCTTAAAAAACGATCTTCAGAGACCTATAGGTGACATCACGGACACTACGTCCATCTTTTTTTCCGATCTATGGTTTAGACCTGTGAATAGTTGACATAACTTATAAAAACTGGTTGAAGTTGTTTACCTTTTTTTAAGTTAATGTAGCATAAAACATATGTTGATTTGACAAAAATGCTGCATTTCTACAGTGTACACAAGTTTGAAAGACCGTCCAGTCTCATATTTACTGAAGTATTTATGCTAATGAATTAAGTTGTAGAATTAGAATCAAGGACTTTTTTGAGAAAACTTCTCAAAAGTAGCCCTTGAACTCTAGCCTGCAGAAATAAACCCAACACTGATTTCAGATTGTTGTTTTTTACCTTCACATGTCAATACAATTAAATATTTGAAATGAACTGTGTTTGTTACTGACACAGTAAAATTACACACAAGGTTTCAAGAATAGTCACCATATGTTAGGATCTCATTATAATAGACCATTTACAAAATTATAATTGGTCTAGAGATTGTAGTTGTAATATTGGAACATTAAAAACATAGAAGTGTGTGAAAATATGTTGAAATATTTTAAGGGAAAAATACAATATTACAGACAGAAGCATAATTTTCACAGTAATAACAGCTTCTTGAATGATAATGGGTATGGAGAATTTACTTCAGTAGTTTAAACAACAAAGAAATCCTTTGATTTTAATATGGAAAAGCTTTATTTTCGTAATTTTGACTTTATAATAATGTGAGTTTATTTTCATATCTCTTTTATATTTGAACTTGGCATAAAAGCAGTCATTAAACAAATCTTATTTATGAGTTTCTCTTTTCGACACACCGAGGGTAAAGTTTTCAAATGCCCCCACGCAACTTCTTTTCCTTTATTACACACGAGACGGCTGCTATTCGCAACATATTTATGACTTTGTTCCGAGGTGCCCTCTAGGAGATTCTTTAATTCTTTTGTTCAATCATTGTAAGATGGGAGAAAGAAGGAGTCGGAAACGGGGAGAACATTTTTGAAAGAGTGAAGACGTCTTTATTCTTCCATTACTATGGAAATGAATGGCTAAGTCTGTAGTGAACTCCCTTCATGACAGCGTGTGGAGGTCTGTGTACTTAAAGAAAGACGGACAACAGAGGAGAAGGAGCAGAGGAAAAACTTTCTTTGTCCAGAAGTGTTTTCTCCTTTATTGAGCAGACTCATGCTGTCAGTCATCTTCACATCTTCGGCTTAGGTTCATGCACCCGTCCTCCAGCTTTTTACCAAAAGTTTTTCCACCAGGCTTCCTCTTGTTTGATTTCAAAACTTCGCCATCAGGAAAGTTATTAAAGGGCATACACAGTGCTTCCGAGGTTGGTGCAGACATGGCTTTCTAAGCTCACCCAGACAGAGATTGAGATGAAGAGTGTTGGGGTCACACATTGGAAAGGGACAGTGTCAACAAATATAACTTAAGTCAGACTCTTTCCTGATTCCTGAATTTATTTCTCACTTCACGGGTTTTGGTTTTGGCTGTGCGACCACCGTGGCAAGAAGTCTGGTAGGGTTGACCTGATACACGGGTAACCTTATTGGGTTGTCAGCCGGCCATTGTGATGTCTCCTACATTAAGCACTCCATCTAGGCTTGATATTTTACATCTTCTTTCAGTTGAAATCTAAATAGTTTGTTCCTGAATCAGTGTGGTCTGCTTTAAATAGCTGGAGATCACAAGGTTGCTGTTTAAAGGGATAGTTCACCCAAAAATTTGTCGATTTTATTGGTTTATACTGTTGTCTGAGGTCTACTTATGATGTTCGCGTGGTTTTTACATTCAAAAACATCAAACACAATAAGTAATAGGCTATTTTGTAACATGGATTAGTGGCTCTATGGAGAAAAGCTTTTTTTGAAGGGGCGGGCCGCATTGAAGACCTGGATGTAAACACCCACTGCTATGATTGGACCGCTTCATTCCCCGTCATTACATGTGGGCAAATGTTTTAAAAACATTAATGTGATAGAAATAGCAGCCGAACACATATATGTTTGAGCCACAAAAGATTATGGGTGCTAAAGATGATACACATAAATGACAATCCGTATAGTAAAGTAGAAACAAAAATTTTAACTCGACGTGACTAAATTACCGTAAGCAACACAGTAAGCGCGCATCAGATTATAAACTGCGGCTGATAAGCTCTTATCAATAACTTTGTATATTTCTATTGTGCTTGTGAGGTTGCTCTTAGATACACCCAAAGTTACATACCACAGTTATATGATAAAAAGCTTTGTTGAGGTTTGACCGTTCAAACGCAACTTGCCTAAATTACCGTATACAACACAGTAAGCGGGCATCATAATCTAAATTGCGGCTGATTAGTCTTCCTTATCACTACCTTTGCATATTTCTACCGTTAAATTACAATCGTATTGTTAAGTGTTGCACCTTTATTAATTGTTTAATGTTTTTAGTAAATTAAAACAGTCAAACATACGTGTTTAGACACGGATGTTACAACAGGACATATCAAGCGATCTCTTCTAACAAAGCAATAGTGAAACGCAGTAACTTAAATAAAGTAAAATGTCTTACTTGCTATGTCATTTTCGTCAGATCCAATATTAGTGGTGTTTTTAATCACAGTCTCTCTGCAAATCCAGCATCGACTTGCTTCTTTACAAGTGAATCCACACAGTACACAAGGTAATCAAACACTCCCCACGCGAGCTGGAACTCTTCAAAAACAACCTTTATCCACGCATTCCTAATGTTATTTTCCGAGCCTCTGAATTAAAGTATTCAGCTTCTGTGTTGTTCCTACGCGGTTCTTCCACAACCCAAGACTTCGTTACCATGGTTACTCTATCATAACAGATCATCGCGTCAAAATAAAAGTCTATCAGAAAAAAATTTATTTAAAAGTCATTTTGGTTACATTTGGCAATCTTTAAAGACATGTTTACTGATTGTTGAGACACACGTGTGTCACGCGAAGCTGTGGGCGGGGCTACAAAAGTGGTCATTGTATTTGGCTATGGGGAGGTGCTTCAATTCTACTTTGACGTCATATTTCTCCGAATTCCACACTTGGTTGTAAAACTGGCTTGGTGCCAAAAACTGTTATATTTCAGTAGCACGGACGTTTTCAGTTCTGAAACTTGCAGGATGTTCATTTAACTATGATGACCTCTTATATAACAAAGTATCAAGTTAAAATTGAGTATTTGATTCACCGCTCCTTTAAAATTCTGTCATCATTTACTGTAAACACTCATATTGTTACAAACCTGTATAAATGTATTTGTTCTGATGAACACAAAGATATTTTGAGGAAATATGTTGCCCTGAGTACATCAACCACTTGGCAAAATCAGTTTGAGCTTATGCAGTACAGTGGTCGGCGTATCCATACGACTCTTAATTGTAAATTGAAAATGTCTTGTAACCAGTTTATTTCTACTATTCACTGTCAGTGCTACCGGCCCTTTAAGCATCTAATGACATTGGAGATATTTTTTGGCACGTGGAGGCGTGACAGTCCCTGCAGAAATTGACGGTGATAAACCACTACATCAGTTTCTCCAAACAGAGGTCATGTTTCATTGAATTTTACAATGCATGCGCTCAATTCAGGTCCCCCGTGGAGATCAAACCCTCTAGAAGTCTTGAAGCTTTGCAGCGTTGCACAATGCAATAATGACTGATTTACCCACTCCATCAAACACTTGTGAAGGGTGAAGGTGGCATCTCAGCCTCGTGTCCATTTTCTCATAAAGCCCTTCGAGGCTTTTTATGAGTTTAGTAAATGCTGCTTTATGAGGAGCACATAAATGCATCTTGCACATTGATGCATCTACCTCCCATCTGTCCCTTATCTAAGTATATGGCCATGACTGATTGGGTCCACCCACAGGCTTGTAATTTGGTTGCGTAGCTCTCTGCAAGATCTTTTTATTTCTCTCTAAGTGTTGATGTCAGTGCTCTTGCTGTGCTATCCGGAGCAAAAGGAGGTAGAAAGATCAACGTTGTTTTGACACAGCATTTTGTTAGGAAAACTATTTTTGTGAAGTTCAGCAACTTTATGGACTCTGATCAGATACTTTCTTGGCAACAGTCACTCCCCCTTCTCCTAAAGCTTTTGCCACTAACTATCCCCTGGGTTCTCATGCCAGGAAAAACGACAGAAGAAACTGAATGGTTTTGTGAACAGTGACAAGGGAGAGATGCAGATAATAGAGGCTGTTTTGCATTTTCTGACCCCTGAAATATTTATGGTCTCTAAAAGAAAGAAAATACCAAAACTGAGACTTTGTGTGACACAGGCAGAGAATAACAGAGCTCGAACTGTCCACCTCTTCTTTGTTCCCCCTTCTCTTCAATGTAGGTGCCCACCAGAAGTCCTGCTTTCATGTGACACAGGCTGGCTATTAAAAATATACCTGCAGTGCAGTCTCCAATGAGACAGCAAGAAAACAGGAACATTCTGGGATATTGCTTGTTCTTTCTCTCGCTCGTTGTTTTTTCTCAAGTCACTGCCTCATTTGTATTTTGCAGTCTTTCATCTTTCTTCAGTCTATGATTCAGTAGAATGTTTCACTTGTCCACCAGACAACATTTGACACATTTTATTAACATCAACTAAAAGGTCTGTCATGAGCCTTCAACTGGGACCATTATCTGCTAATTTACCTCAAAAAAAAGAACGCTGTTATTGCAATCTGCCCATGGAAAAGAGAGAAAAATGCTTGCCGACACATCTCATGTCCATCAAGTCGTTCAAGCAGTCTGCATCAGAAGAGCATCTCAGACGCTCGGTTGTTCTTGTCAGGATTTGGACTGGAGGATGAACCCAAATGCAGACACGGATAGGGAAAATTATAATAATTTATTGATAACAAAAAACAGAAAACAAAAACCCACGAGGGGGCAAACAGAACAGGGCAAACAATAAAACTCAGAACTACACTAACATAACATGTAAACAAAACACTAAACTTTAACCAAAACACACTACACTTAACTTGAACAGGAACTGGTAACTGGAACAAACTGAAGACACCGACTGGCATGAAATAACAAAGAGCAACAGACGAACCCGTACTGAGCAACACACACAAGAGCTGTGTCTGAAACCGTTCCCTCGTTCACTCATTCCCTATATGGGGAATGACAATTGAGTCCACTATATGGGGAAGAAGCAAATGAAAATGAGTGAGCGATTTCGGACACTGACGTAAATATCATGCGTCAGAGAGCTGTCGCAGAGAGTCATCATAAACACCTGTGTGGCTTTATTGATTGTGCTGTGAAATGGTAAAGTTTACTTTCTTACTGTTTTCCACATTTGTCATGTTTATTATATTAGTTGATAATAAAGAGAGCAAAACAACTGCTTATAATATTTATTTACTGCTGCTTATTTATTGTTTAATAAAAATGTGTATTAGATTTTAAATAAAAGATAACACAATTATTTTTCATTTGTTTATTTTCAAAAAGTAGAAAATAACTGACAACAAGAAGTTACAAAAGTGTATACACCTAAATGTTTGGTGTTTACTGTCAGTATCTTTCAGCTGATTCAAGTTACACTGTCATGGTCTTGTCAGACATCTGTGCTAGATTTAGGTCTGAGTGCATCTGACAGGACCATGACAGTATTATGTTCTGTGTGGGGGACATGTGAAGTCATATTGTGTGTGTGGCTTCCACATGTTCCCAGTGTCTTGTCGCTGTCGTGATCTTGCCAGACCTTAGTATAGGTTCAGGTCTATGTTCTGAGGGCAAGGTCATGGCAGCATTGTGGTCTGTGTGGGAACACGTGTTTTTCACATTATGTATCTGTGTCACGTGTTCCCAGTGTCTCGTCACTTTTACCGTGCTCCCTTATGTACTCGTGTCTTACGTAATTATTTGGTTCACCTGTTCCCCATTGATGTGGTGTCTTTATAATGCCCTCTCGTTCTCTGTCGTGTGCACGTTCGTTGTTTAAAGTTCAGTGTTCATGTATTCCGTGTGCTCTGTGACCTGTTCCTGTTATTCCCGTGTTTCTGTTTGTGTTTCATCACAGTCTTTAGTTCATCCTCTGTTTTTACCCCCACGTGGGTTTTTTCTGTTTTGTATTAATAAATTCATAGTTATATTTTCGTATATCCTCTGCGTTTGGGTTCTCCCTCAGTTTTCCTTTTTTCGGTATTTACACACCGTGACATACGCGTTCGTCTCCCGTTGCATCATGGGAAATATAAGTGAAAGAGTGTACATCGAATGTACCCTCAAAATCAGAGTGCATCGTGGGTAAAAAGTAGTGAATGAATGTAGGGAATGAAGTTGTTCACTCAGTTTTCGGACACCACTACAAAATGGCTGACACCCAATATAGTGCACTATATAGTGGATAGGGAGTGGTTTCATACACAGCTAAGGACTCTTAATTAGGGAGAAAGTAAATGACATACACCTGGAAATAATTACAAGTAAGGGATCGGGGAAAAAGTGACGAGACCCGGGAAATGCGTGGTCAGAATAAATCAATACAAAAACCACGCATCTCCCACATGAAACATTGTACTGTCAAAACCCTGCCATGCTGACTAGATCTAAATACAAACAAGGATCTGGCAGGATTCTGACAGTTCTTCAAGGATGCATGTCCTGTTTTGTTCAATTCCGATATCTGAGTTCGATCCAGTGCAGGAAAAATCTGTGCGTTAGGCATCATTTTATGCCACATTAACTTGTGGCTCATAAAAGCTTGTGGTTTATGGATTTGTTAATACATAAGAGATGAGGTTGAATCTCATGAAGAGTCTGGATGATATTTAAGATAAAAAAAAAATTTCCTGTATAATAAAAATGGTAACTTTACAATAAGGTTGTGTTTGTTAACATCAGTAATAACGTGAAGTAACAATGAACAATACTTCTACAGCATTTATTATAATAGTTATAATAGTTATTATAAGTTGTGTTCAACTTCAAGCTGTACTGCAAGAACGACAGGCAGATAACATCAAAGTACCGCGAAGTTGATTCGAGAAATCATGCAGAAGAGTCTGCTTTTGAACCGCTCTTGCTGCACTTTGATGTCATCCACCTGTCGGTTCCTGTGGTGCAGCATAAAGTCAAACAGACCTATAAATTATCCATATTATTGATGTACCAATGTTCAGAAATGTTCTTCTAAAAATATTCTTCTAAAGTTATCTTTAATGAGCATAATTATAGCCTGTTGATTTCTGGTGTTTTATATGAATGCCATATGCAAATGCCGCCTCTGGTGGCTTAACTTTAAAAATCTTAAACACAATTAGTAAATTTTTTTTATTTAATTCTAAAACAAAGGTTCTTTGTAAATAGAAAGAATATGTGAACTTAAGCCACCAAGTGTTGGGATGGTTGTTGTTGCATCATGGACTGTATTATGTGTGACACCAGTAATGTTATGTTGTTTACATCTAAGAGTAAAGAGCAGGTTTGTTGTGTTCAATAAAGTTAAGTGTATTCGCATTATACCGTCCATTATATTTACATTAAAGGATAGAATGAAACACCAAGTACATCAACACCAGCACTCAAGTCGCCTAAATGATCAAACACAACCACCTCAATCATACTTTTTTAACAAGGCATAAAAAGTTTTGGTTTAACCATATTTTTAGATCTCTCAGACAGGCAGATAAATCTGTACATCGTCTGCATAGCAGTGAAATCCCATGATGTACAGATTTATCTTGTGTTTTTTAACAGATTTACACACTGTAAAAAAACTTTGCTGCCTTAAAAATGTTTGTTATATCAACTCAAATTTACAAGTCATGTCAACAGAAATTAGTTGTCACAACTTATAAAATATAGTTGAGAAAAGTCAACTTAAATTTATAAGTTATAACAACTCACCTGTATTTATAACAACTCATCTCTAGTCAAGATAAATAATAGTAAGTTGAAATGACTTGTAAATCTGAGTTAAGGCAGCAAAGTATTTTTTACAGTGCAGATTTATTTTGTGTTTTTTAAAAATAAAATTAGGCCCAATATGGACCCTTGAGGGACACCACAAGTAAGAGGAGCAAAAGAGGAGCTAAATTCACCAAGGTGAAAAGAGAAAGTCCTATCAGACAGATATGACTGAAACCATTTAAAGGGCAATACCCTTAATACCAACACACTGCTGTGATTGAAACTTTTCATGAACACTAAATCTGTCTAAAAATGATTGCAGTTGGTTATAAACACCTCTTGCTAAAACTTTACATAAAAAAGGAAGTTTTGAAATTTTTCTAAAATTTGACTGTCAGATTCACTATCAAAATCACTATCCAGATGTAAAACTAAGACCAGCAATTTTGTCAATAACATTTCAGAAAGTTTTCACATACCAGTGAAAAAGGCACAATACAATCTGTCTCTCTCGACGATTTACCAGGGAATTTAAAATGTTAAAAAGAACCTGTGTTTTTTACTACAAGTTGGTAGAAAAATTGTGTCTTAGCAGATTTAACTGATCTCTGGTATGTTTTAAGTGACTCCTGCAAAATTTCAAATGAAACTTTAGTTTTTAGTTTCTAGATTTATCCTTTTATCTATTTTTTCTCTGCTGCTCTACAAGCCCATCTAAAAGACCGATTTGTATCATTCAGCCAAGGTTCAGATTGGAGCATAGGACAGTTTTTTCTCAGAGTAGAAACAGATGAGTTAAATGCAGTAGTGAGTTCATAGAGACTCAGATTACAGTCATCAAGGTTGTACAAATCTCTTCTTTAAAAGCCTTGGAATACTGAGATACTGTTGCTAAGTTTATAGCATGCACACTGCGTGCTGGAGCGCTGTTGAAACTGAACCTTGAACAGCCATAGTAAATAAAACAGGCATGTGATCTGAAATGCCTATGTCACAAACTTCAATGATGGTAATACATAACCCATGTGACATTACTAAATCCAAAATATGTCCTCTTTTTTGAGTCAGCACAGTAACAGACTGTATAAGATTAAATGAGTCAATAAAATTATACAACTCTTTAACCAAAGGTTTGGATTCACATCACACATGTATGTTGAAGTACCCAACAATTAAAAAAAGATAATTTTTCAGAGAAATTCCACACACAAAGTCAGTAAAATCCTGAAGGAAGTCCATGTTATATTTAGGGGGTCAATAGACCACCGTACATAACACAGTTGTGGGAGAATCTCTCTCAAACAATTGCAGTTCAAAACTGTAACACATCTCCACGCGGATCACCTGACACAGAAGCCAGACCACCTTCTTTACTGGTGGTCTGAAGGGAACTAAAAAAGTTGCATCGAGGAGGAAGCAACCAGCGTGAAGCCAAGTTTCCATCATGAACATAAAATCGAGATCACGTGACGTAAAAGAGTCGTTCAGGACAAAGGTCTTATTAGCTAATGATCTAGCATTCACTACACCCAAGTGAAGGGTTGAATACTCACTGGCTGACAGTCCTGCACACTCCAGCCGGTGAAGATTCAAGACGACTATGCCACCTTTGCCACTCTGCATGGAAGGGGAAGCCACAGATATCCAGCCTGCCACGGAAACCGTCTGTGAGCTGGGACACAACAGGAGTGTTGGCAACGTTACTTTAAAAAAGTAATTAGTAATTATTAGTTACTTCTCAAAAATAGTAACTGAGGTAGTAACTGCGTTACATAATTATAAAAGTAACTAATTAAGAGGCAATGTAACTATTGCGTTACTTAAAAAAAGTTTAAATATTTCAAATAAGCTCGTTGAGAAGAGAGGGCGATACATGCTCTCGTGTCAGTCTCCAACCATGCCAGAAAAGATCATTAGATTTGTCCAAGTCGCTTTTAGTAAATAAAGTCGTCAAAGGGGTTTAGAAAGTTGCTAAATCTAGAGACAAAGACACCAAGTTCGCAATAATGCACTGCTCGGACTGTGGCTGTGTTTGAGTATGAACTCTGCGTGCCTATGGTTGGCTAACGATGGAAATTCATCTTCTTTTTGGATTTTACGGCATCTGACAATGATGGAAATTAAGCCAATCATTAACGGTTATGTGTCTCCCACCCCCAACACACACACAAACACACACTAGAGAAAAACATTGCCAGTTTGGATGAGAGCACATACTCTGGTGAAAATCGCTTCAGTGAGATTAATTATAGTAACACGCAGCATTTATTGTCAGTAACGGTAACGGCGTTATAACGGGGAAAACAGTAATTTATTTGATTACTCGTTACTGAAAAAATAACGCCGTTAGTAACACCGTTTATTTATAACGACGTTATTCCCATCACTGCACAACAGTATGGAGCCATCGCTCCCAAAACCGCAAACAATGGTCCGTAGGCCTGGATGCCAGGTAGGCCTTAAATCTTACCAATACGGCACTAAAAATCTGGTATATCCGCCAAGAAAGGAGGTCCATAGTGTAGTAGTTAGTCAAGTTACATCTTCTAGGTAAGATATCTCTAAGGCCTCTAATATCTAGAAGTGTTTGGTGATCATAAACGAACCAAGCAGAGATATCTCGACCACATGTATAAACAAATAAAACAATAACAAGCATTTGACTAAATGGACTGCACAGAGACAGACGACTATCCCTTAATACCATCGCCATCATGTCTACCCAACTCCAATCCCAAGGAACAATGATAAAAAAAATAAAAAAACAATACATACACTCTAAAATGGCTGGGTTATTTTATCCCATGTTAAGTAAATATTAGACAGAACACACTACCGGGTTAAAATTGACCCAATGCTGGGTTCTTTTAACCAAAATGCTGAATTATTTTAACAACAACCAATATTTGTCCAATATTTACACAAAGGTGTAAATTGACATGAAAAGATGCATGGTATTAAAGCAACACCAAAGTTTTTTTTACCTTAAAATAACATTTCCGAAAAAGTTTCACTGGTTCATCCACTTGAAACAGGGTGAACGGCACTTTCACATTTGCTTTCCAGCCCTCTATCGGCCAAAACCGCACTAAAGAAGTTTCCAACCGTCGGGTAGTGGTCCTGTAGTTCGAGTAAAAACTACAAAAACTTGCTTTACGGCACACCTACAATCCAATCAGAGTCAGCTATGCTGCAAAAGTAATGGACAATTACGCTTCTAACCTGTAGGCGGAGCAAAGAGCAAAAACTCTCTAGTGTTGCTTTAAGTGAACAGGAAGGACTGGTGTATCATACGAGGTGGTTATTGTTTGTACATATGTCTATAATAGATAAATATCCACACATCTATCTATTCATCCCTCATATAAGCATAATTTTATTATCGATTGATACCAAAGAGCAGTGGTCTCCAACATGGTTCCCGAAGTCTGTGAGGTTCTGTGAGCACTTTCTACTAATAACCTCAATTTACTATGTATGTACTATATATTTTTTATATTAGCTTGGCTTCTTTTATGTATGTTAACATTTTAAGCAATGATAAAACAAGTAAAATAGAATAAAATCAACAAGTAAAACAAAAATATTTTGAGTAGACTATATAAAAAATAGCCACCAAGATCGTTTTATCCATTGTAGTAGCCCTTGCTCCCAAAAAGGGTGGAGACCCCTGCCATAGACGTCACTATCATTTCAATTAATGATATTAAAATTATTTTTATATTATACTTTTTTTTTATTGTATACTTGAGGCTTAATTTTAACACTCTGTGTTACAAACTAACACTTTACAACTAACACAGCTGTGAAAATATATTTGAAGTCGGGCTAACAGTTGCTAGCTGTTGACATGTTTCAAAATGGTGTTATGTTTTAGGTAACAAGTCAGTGTTTAAGATAATATAAGGTTGAATTTGGTGACTTACAATAGAAAAATACATAATGAAGAAATTTACTTTCATGCCTCCAAACCACTCTTATCTTAAACAATCAAAGACACGCTGAAAGCCTCTCTCAAGTCCCTGGAAATTGACACCACCTCCTAGGTAACCCTGGCACAAGACCGATCGACAAGTGCAAGCTAATCCACCAAGGCTGCCAGACATCTGAATCCAGAAGGACAACCATAGCACAAGAGAAGCGAGCACTCCATAAAGCTAGAGCTGCTAATGCTGCAAAAGTGGGGCCCACACATATCTGCCTGGTATGTGGCACAACACTCCATGCCCATATTGGCCTGATGAGTCACCTACGGACCCACTGTGGACAAACGGTTAGAAATCAAAGTCGATCAAAAACGATGGACTGACATCATCATCTTAAGAAAAACACATCAAAATGTTTCACAAATTCACAAGGGATCGCTTTCTGACAGTAAAGGGTGATTTATGGTTCCATGAAGGACCTATGCCGTAGGCTGTCCGTAAATCTCTAAAAATGTAACAACACGTCATGCCCTGTGAATGGTGAAAAAATCTGCATAGCATTTGCTCATACACATTTCCGGTTGTGATGGTAAAAACAAAGATGGGGTAAGTTGAGGAGTGATATTTAAATCAAGCTGTAACAAAAGTCACTGTCTGTTTGCCTCCATCAAATGCCTGCTTCTTCTTTGGCTTTGCCTTGATACTGTGCATACACCATGCATGCCCGTTGTGGACTTTGCCTACTAGCGGTCAACATGTGTAAGTGCACGTCGATGTGAAGAATAAATGAAAACCAACACATAGCCTATGACGTCGATGCTACGACATGGTAAATGGACTGCATTTAGTAGCGCTTTTAATAGACCTATGGCCATCCAAAGTGCTTTACAAGTTGCCTCACATTCACCCATTCACTCCCACATTCATACACTGACGGCGGTGTCACCCATGCAAGGCGCCATCCAGCTCGTCGGGAGCAGCTGGGGTTAGATGTCTTGCTAATGGACACCTCGACACTTGGTCCGGTGGAGCCGGCGATTGAACCACCACCCTTCCGGTTTGTAGACAACCTACATGAACCAGCCACTGCTGCCCCATAGGACATAAGTCCTCTTGGGAAGTGTACTGTAATGGGCCCTTAAGAGAAAAAGACCAAAAGTAGAGATTGCTTGGCCTTGTGTAACTATGTAAAAAGTCTGTGTTAAATTAACCCTGTGTAAGTGTGTGCCCTGCTCACCCTTTACTTGCTCATTTTTAACAAAAAAAGTTACAGATTGTAGCTCCAAGTAATATCGTAGAATCTGCATTACAGTGCTATACTTCTTTAAATTATTTGAAAAACCTGAGTGTTTGGCAATGGCATATTGGGTTAAAATGCAAGTAATTAATGGTCTAGTGGTTCATATCCAGTGTGGGTAACTTGGGGTCTTGACATAGAGGTCAGATGCTTTTTATGTCTGTGCTCATCCTCTGGCAATCACTGTTGTGGCCTTGTGCTATACACTTCACCCTTAACCTCAGCTAAATGTGTGCTGCCCATGGCATGATGGTAAGTGGAACATAAACAGATATCTGAAACATAACAAAAAGGCAGACTGGTCCACAATGACGAAGTTAATGTTTTGTTATTCCTAATTCCATTCATAAGAAAGAGGAATAGTACATGCCATGTTGATGAATCTTTAGGGAGAGAAGTTTCAGATAATGCAATCTTACTTTCATATTTGTTGGTGCCTGCCATAGCATCATTACAATTATGCTCATAATTAATGTTAGGGATTTAAACAAACCCCTGAATGTAAATGATTAACTGGGCTGCTTACCTCGTCCCCTCTGTTTGTTTTGTGAATGATAGCTCAAATCATGAGGAGTACTCTCTCAATAAAACAAACAAAAACATTTATATTGAAAGAGGGTTAGGGGGCTTTTGGTCCTGGGTTAGTATGTTCAATCTGATAACAACCCAGCACACCATGACCATAACCTGGAAACACCCTAGTAAATGCATAGGCATGCAATGCAGTTCATTCTTAACTTTATATATATATATATATATATATATATATATATATATATATACACATACATAATTTTCTGCAACAGACAACCCCTTTAGCTGTGATTTATTTATAAAACTGCACCAGCCTTGAGTACCTTTTATAAAAAAGTGAGCTTTCATAAAACTGTTATCACACCATAGAAATATTAAAGCAAAAAATTTAAAATATTAAATAAATCAACTCAATTTTTATGAAGTAAAATGTTTCACATTTATAAGGGGGCTGTGCAGTGATACACAGAATTGTGCAGTGGTCATATTCATAAATAAAATAATTTATCCATATAAATAATGATAAAACCTGACCAATTCTGACCAATAAACCGAGTTCAGACTGAGTGATTTTCAAACTAGTCGGGTCACCTGTGGTTTCACACTGCGTGATTATCTGGGGTAGCATTCAGTGGCTGCATGATGGATTGGCGACAGGTGTTTTTCATACTGCATGACTTTACCGTAAGAATAATCGCCGATAACTTTGTCCCGGTCCGCAAACTACGTCTCCCAACCAAACGCACCCGAGAAGTGACGCGAAGGAAACAACGCGAGGTCACGAGTGCAAGAAGAAGCTTACCATACAAACTTGCATGTGCGCTCATTTGCAGCAGAAAGAAGAAGAAATAAAGATTATGAAGGAGGAAATGTTTTGAGAGACTCCTCCCCGAACTTCCAGCTGCCGTGTATGTTGCTCTCTCATTGGCTGTAGGTCATCGCTGATGTTATTGTCAGTCAAAACACATTTCACACACGGCATGATTTTGAATCGCCACCCGGTCCAGATATTTAGCATGCCAAATATCTCACGGGTGTCGGCGACTCGTCTGCGATTCTCTCAGAACGTGTCTTTTATCATTCACACTGTGTGATTGTCACTCGCGTGCACGAGCATCGATTTGCCTGTGATTTCGGGCATTTGTCGGCGATTTCTCAAAACCTGTCGGCGAGTCAAAATCAGGGCTAAAATCGTGCAGTCTGAACTCGGCATAAGGATCAAGGCTGTAACTAACTGAATGAAATTGATATTACATTTATATATATTTTTAAAAAAGGTAAAAAGTGTTTTTTACTTTCCCACAAACTGAAATTATGTTTTATTAACAAGGTTCAGGAGGGGCATGATCAGATAATTAACTAATCAAGCACAGGTGCATCTCATTTGGTAATCAGCCAAACACTACATATACAGACATCCTACCTACCTCAGTCTTAAGATTGTTTTCCAATATTCCTCCACCACCCCAACTCGCCACTCTAATCTATTCTATCCCAGTTTGGGATGGGGGAGTTCTCCGGGTTCGGGCTATACGCCGGATTCGGAGTTCGAGCTTCACTCCGGATCCAGAGCCCATCCCCCGGGACAACACGCCAAAATATGCTTAATTTTGCAATCAGATTATATGTAAGGGCGAACTCGTGAATGTGTGGTGGGGTGAATTGAGCTGTGAGTAAATACACCGCATTGGTTCAGCCTTTGACAAACCTTTTCAACTGCTAAGTAATGTTATTAACAGTATAGCTATGTTTCCATACCCTTTAAGTTGCACAAATTGACACTGTGAATTGAAAATACGGCCAGTTGAAACATGTCAATTTCACAAACACTTAAAATATCACAAAAAAGTTTTTATGCTTGCATGAGGTGGTTTACCAGGCAATTCGGAAAAGGTGTTTTTCGCAAAACTGCAATGGTAAAAATTTTTCACATATTAAGGCCACCTGATGCAAGTCACATAATTATTTAAATATATGAAACCTCCCAGTAACACCTCAAATACGTGTCTCTTCCCAAGTATAAGAGGCTTTCCTTGCCAATAATGATTGGATAACACTCCTAACATTACCCTCAAGAAACACCTATATGTTGTCGCTCCTAAGTATAAGAGGCATTCATGTTTGGATAATATTCTTACATCTCATTCGGTTAAAAATAATTCCTAGTGGATCTAAAAATAGTGCGGTGGATGTGATTAGTAAACCAACCAACATCATTCTAACGTGATGTTTGGAATGACTTATCTTGAAAGGAAAACTAAGTTTCAGTCATATCATTGATTAATTGTTGCTATATGTGATTTCCTGATTGTGTGATCATGAGGTGGTATATGTGATCTCTTAACTGTGTAGATTTGAAGATGCAGCACACATCATTGCCCACAAAAAATAAGTGTATTGATCGTAATGGAAATGCCGTCATTTTGCAATAGTCTTGTCGACATTTAGAAAATAACACTAAAGTTTTGTGCAAATTTGCAATGGAAACTCAGCTACTGACATTTGAAGAGCTAGTTCATCATTCAGATGATTGGTAAATAGGAGCCAGAGGTAAGAATATTCTCTTTCAGATTGCTAGGTTTGTGCTGTCCAGTGCAGGCCTGAGTGATAGTCTCCTGACAGTCCAGTCTGTAGCATTGCAAGATTCATTTTTGTCTGGCCTTATGCAACAACTCACTCACAACCTACCTTTTATTTACTAGACTTGCCAGAGAAAAGAAATGTAGAGCGGAAACAGCACTTCCCCAATGGGCGACACCTCCACAGCAATATGGATTTCCTCTATTTGATGTGTTGATGAAGGCCTGTGTGGACTCATTCCCAAGGGACATTACTGCATCATGAATTCTTGCATAGCATCCATACATTCCTCAATGTTTTCTTCTGTATTACCTTTAAAAAATCCTTAGTACTTTCTGCAAGTTAGATCCTTGCCAGGTCCTCGTGTTGTATTTATCAATAATTTAAAACTCCTAGCCTGCTGACCTGAGAGTAGATCTGCTCAATATGCCTTCTTCCAGAACCATGAAGCGATGGACTGCTCGCAAACTACTCCAGACACATGCTGTTCATTTTAAACATTTACCACAGTAAGCCAGGAGAAAACACAAGGCTTAAAAGCAACAAGGTGGCCTGGGCGCTCTAACTAAGGCTGAACCAAGACTGGCTTGTCGTTCTGTTCATAGTCTCATGAATCACCTTTGTCTTCCTGCTTGTTTGCGGAGTTTCCAGGCACCACACACTTTCTGCTGAGTTTGCAGGTGAAGGGAGCACAGGCCTGAGTAGATTGGTTTTTCCTCTATATGATAGTGGGTGTGCCGTGCCAGCGGAGCAGGGCAGAGGCGTTTCAGACCTGTTTTAACCCAGACTTCTTGTTAGAGGGTTGGTCAATTTTGGCCCCCAGTTTGAAAAAGCAAACAAAAATGTGTATATTTTTAAGAACTTGAATTGAAGCAATGGGGCAAAACTCAACCCTGGTTCAAATTTGTGTTTCCCATTTAAAATCGATTCTGAATCGTAAGGCTCCGATTGAGTGTTTCATGCACAGCTTGTGCATGTACTACGGCTCCATGATCAGTAGGAAGTCCTTATCAATCTAAAATCACTACAAGTTTCACTCGTTTATAACGTGCATTGAAAAAAGCAACACTCATCAAACACAACCATTTAAAATATTCTCTATTATCATGAACATACCTGAAACAATCTGAAGAACAGCAATATAAATATGCCTCTATTCCTGGAATAGTGTTAGTAATGCTACTTCTTCTGTGGCACAAATGGTGTTTCTAAGCGAGAGCACCCCCTGGCTTTTGGATGTGGCTGCATTTCACCGTAATTCATTCAAATTCATTCATTGAGAAAACGCGCATTTGCCCGATTAATTGTCACAACCCTAGTAGGAACCATGTATCAATTTGCTACCAACTTTTACAAAAATACAAAAAAACTTTTACCAACTTGTACAAAATACGTTTTTCTTCTTTATTACTTTATGTTTAGTCGTTTAAATTTGATTTCTCATTTGAATTTTAAATATATTATATTATATATTTAATATAAAATAAACAAAGAAGAACCCAATAAATAGATATACTTTTAAAACATTACATTATTGTCATTGCAGGAGTGCAATTTGCTGGTTGTCCTGCAGGTGACCTTGTAACTCTGTTGTCTTACGACGCACTTATGAATGAACGATTACTCCAGAGCACTCGTAGATCTACGATGATTTTCAAGTGCAACTTAAGTTACGAAGCTTTTGGGAAATGGCCCCGTAATTCTAAGATGATTTGTGCGATCGTTTTTACGATCTACTTAGCCTTACGATGCTTTTGGGAAACCTGGCCCAAGCTGGTATAAAAGAATATCAAACCAACGATATATATCAAGAAAAAAAACTACATACTGTATACTGTATTTTAATTTCGTTTTAGACTTTCCTAAAATATCCAAATACTTTTTAGGGCCACTGTATATTAGCAATTCTTATGGCTGCAGAGTTGGCCTTAGTGCTGAATGTTTTGACAGATATACAAAAAGGTTGTTTTTTTTTGCAAAACAAGGCACAAGCTCACTTTTTGTTATTGTTGTCAGTCTGGTTTGGTGAGTCAACATATTCTAACCTTTTTAAAAGAAGTGACAGAAAAGGCTGCGCTAAGCATGTTTCTGCCTCAGATGGAGCCTGAGGCGGCACCCACATGGAGACAGAGCGAGCGGGAATCAAGAGGCCTTGTGTTCGGTGTCAGACCCAAAATACACGCTGAGGTTCAGGGGAGGAACTGCTGTGGGAGCACAAAAATACTGATATTACGTCATACGACTGTGCAGTAAACAAAGATTTAGTCAATGGAGGCCCATCAGAGACTTTCATCAAAGTTTCTTTTTGGGTTCTTTAAATGTCTTTCTCTCCCTCTGCTTTCTTATCTATGAGTTTTGCCTCCTGGGAGGCTGAGAGACAGGCTTCATCTTAGCAAGTTTAAAGTTCACTCAGCTTGACTTCATTCTGTGACTGTGATGGTATCCTCCCATCTGAATGAGCTGTCACGAATCAATCTATTAAAGGATCCACCTCCTAACCTTTCATGTCTTTTGCCAACCCGCACTTAGGAATTTGGGTAATGTCATGCTCTGAAATCTTTGCATCTCACAGACAAATAGAGCTACTCTTATCAGAAACCTTGTTTTTCATTTATTTTTGAAGTCTCTATAATAAAGAGTTTTAAGTTATGACTAACCTGCAATAAGATGAATTACCATATTTGCTGCATTTGATTTTAAGCTAAAACTGTACTTGAAAATCGAAAAAATGCATGGGTTCCAGATAGTCTTTGTTCTTGAAAATGGGGCTAATGAGACCTTGGATCCAGATCTCGAGGAAACAGCCAACACACAAAACATTATTAAAGAGTTTCAGAGATTAACAGTTTAATGTTTTGCTCTGTGTTTTAACATCTTATTCAGTATGCCATCAACACCACAGACTTTCTTAGCTTCTAAATTTGTCTTCCAGTTCTTTCATTGTTAAGGGGTTTTGATTTGCTTTAATTGCCCTTTCCATTTTTTTATTTCATAATAATTTCGTTTTAATTGTTGCTTGCATGTGTTGAAGATACTCAGCATGTTTTGGATTTTGTGAAGGTCTAGTTTGCCTTGGTTTATTCCTCCACTGGCAGTCTGGGCATAGCCCATTTTACCTGGCTGGGGTGGGCTCTGTTATAGAGGGGGTACTGCTGCTGTGTGGTATTCTGCAGGAGCTGTGGGGCTTTTGTAGGACAGGTTTTGTCTCTGTGGCTTCTGTCTCTAGGTAAGGCTCTGGATGAGTAGCTGTTTCTTGAAGTGTCTTTTTTGGATGACTGGATTAGGGCTGCTTGGATGGTCCTATTTAGAGCAACATCCTTAAATCTCTTTGCAAGGATGTGTATCAGATTTGTACAAAGGTGAACGTGGTCATGTAGACAGTCAGTGTCCAGGTCTGGGTGGTGGGCCAACCAAGTAAACTTGGGAAAAGCATGTTGTGCTTTTTCTACAATAGCTCTGAAAGAGTCAGACAGCCTTTCCTGTTTGCTTTGAATGTCATTTGTGCCCATAGGAATTATGATATGATTGGGGTGGCCCAGATGAGATTCTATCAGGAGCTACATGGCTCTGTGTTGGAACACCAGCTTTATGTTTTGGGGAAAGTTTATATATGTCAATTTGAGTCAATATGTAGGACCATTTGAGGGCTGGTTGGTGCTGCTGTTGTGTCTTTGGGCTGGTGAATGGTGGATGTTGACTGCCTCTGTCATTTGTCTCTGGGGTGGAGATGTTTTTTTTTCTCCATGCTTTTTCTGCTCTGTTTCTTCTCTGTTCTTTGAATAGCTATATCTCATTATGTTGGTGCTCTTTCTCCTGCTGTACTTCTTCAATCTGCAGTTTCATCTCTAGTGTGGACTCTTCTCTGTCCTCTAGTGTCTGTGTTCAGCTCACTTTTACAGTATAGCTGCCATTCTCTGTCTGTAGTCTGTAGATTTCTTATTTGTTGTGTAAGTGATGCCAGTCTCTATGTGATGTGTTCTGACGAAGATCAGTGTGATATCCACATTTGAATGCATTGATTGTTCTTGTTTAGCAAAGTTTATTCAGCTCTACCATCTTTATCTCCGGTCTTATGAAGTGCTCTTGGAGTATTGGTATAGATGTGAGCAGGGCTCCCAGTTTCTGTAGTGATGGACATGAGATCTGTGGTGATGCTCTGTAAATTCTGCTCAGATAATAAGACTTTCTTTTGTTTTATCATTTCTTGTGATGTAGTCAGGCTGGAATAATTTTATAATTATCTCTGTTCTGTCAAGATTATGTGGTTCTCTAATTTAGCTTTTCCAGCCTTTACAGATGCCCTCTTTCTTCACAGAGGGTTAGTGATTAATAATGGCTTTATGACTTCTAGTGTTTTAATCAGATCCGAGAACAATGCTTCTGGATTTTCTTTGATATGTTTCTGCTTATTTCTGTATATTTCGCATGCAGACTTAGATTTGATATGAGAGGGATTGTGTATCACTGGTTTTACACAGGGGATCAGCGTTAACGCTTCACAGAGGGTGGATCTGAAGCATGGCCGATAGAGACAACAGCCAATCACAGTGGACTGCAACAGCTTTTGATTTAACACCTAATGGTAACTAAAAAGAGATTGGTCATAAAAGAAAGAGTGATTACCAACCGCAATGAAAAATCTTTCTTTCATTTTTATGCTCCTCTGTTCTCTAGTCTTGCATAAATGTAATTGGCCAGCGTCTGCACAAAGTTATTTGGATAAGGCGATCTGGTTGGCTGACGCCTATGTTGGCAGTTGAAAAGTTGAGAAATTCACAATGGCCGTGAAATGATGCCGAAAAAATCTACAATCCAGTTTGGCAACGCATAACGTCACCAATTCATAGTAAATGAGTGTTAAAAGTGACGCATGTGACCCATGTGAATGGAGCATATAGGTACACAGTCTGAGCTCATTTGCATATGGCTGCAGTGAGCTAACTGCAGCAGCTCTTTTGATTGGTTATCACCCACAATTGAATTGATACATTGAAAGTCAGACTGCAGATTAGCCATTGGCATTAGTGGTTTAGTGATTTTAGCTTATAGGCTAACATGTAAAAAGTTAAATTTTTTGTTGTTATGTTTAAAAGTAGAATGATAATAGTCCTGATTTTCTTTATTTTTGATCTCACTCTTATCTCAAAACAGCAAAACTATGAAAAATATCTATTAGATTAAACCTCTCTCTCTCTCTCTCTCTCTCTCTCGCTCTCTCTCTCTCTCTCTTCCCCTTCATTAATATTGCAGCAGAGGGATAGCTCATAATCACAGCCCAGAAATATTGGCTCCTTGAGAAACCCCGATTGTCAGCGGCTCACCAAACTGTTGTAAGGTCAAATTAATACGTGTAACATTTGAAATAAAGAAGGCGGTGTGATCACAGAGGACTTATTTAGTGGGCTATGTGAGGTAACTGTGCTTATGTTAATGACATTTTATTATGGAAGCCATTAAATCACTGCGAACTCCTATGATGCAAACTGATACTACTATGATCCCCTTATCATGTATGTATCCATTTAATTTGTTGTTACTTCAATGTGCAGTTGTTACTTCAAATGTATGTTTTTATGAATGCATTTTTAATACAGAAAGTAAAGCTTAATTTAAAATATTTTAGATTTTTATATATAATAATATTAAAACAACATATACTGTATTTCAGGTGCAACAAATGCATTTTAAATTTTACAACCCATATAGCAAAATAATTTTTTTCCTAATATAAAATGTATATTAAAGTTAATAAAGTATGTATAAAATTTGAAAAGTTGAAAATGTATTTACTTTAAACCTTTTCAAATCTGTTATGTTTACAGGTTTGTATCATACAACATTTTTTTTACATTGTGACTTGAATATAAATGAATTTATATGTATTTATATTTAATATATACATTTTTTGACATTTTCTGTATCTTTTGAAATATATTTAAAATTATATATATATATATATATATATATATATATATATATATATATATATATATATATATATATATATATATATATATATATGTATATATATATATATATTTATATATATATATGTATATGTATATATATGTATATATATGTATATGTATGTATATGTATATATATATATATATGTATGTATATGTATATATATATATATATATATATATGTATATATATGTATATATATATATATATATATATATATATATATATATATATATATATATGTATATATATATATGTATATATATATATATATATATATGTATATATATATATATATATATATGTATATATATATATATATATATATATATATATATATATATATATATATATATGTATATATATACATACACACACTGTATATTGCCGTATGGGATGTTATGTTTATATAAAGAACTAAAGTTTTTACACTTCTCAGGTGACTTACAGGTGTCTTACTCATCGATCCCTCTGCACAAAAAAACTGGTAAAGTATGGTGTGTATTTTTTATTTCTACATAAAAAATACACACTTTACTACCTGAATGTTAAAAATTATTTTTGAGGGCATAACCTAATGTAGTCTTATGATTTGATTTAGTTATTTTATATAACATTTTTGGCTTATAGTACTTGATACATGAGGGACAATTTAGGTTACATAAGAAAAATATTTTTTTTAAGTGTTCAATAATATCAGAACAGTTTTTGAAGTTCCTGTTATTTTTGTATCACTCCATTGTTGGCAATGAGCAAGCGTGGGCTTTATCTGAGTACCAGAATACAAAGAACACATTCATCTAATTCCTTTGTGTTTTTATTCATGTCAATGACTACATGTTGCAATACTACACTTTAAAGATAAAACGGATCATTCCTGCCAAAGATGGTTGTAATTTTCTGTCATCATTTACGCATAACCCCACAAGTTTCTTTTTCTTCAAAGAACTACCTGTTCTTTCTTCACAAACCGGATTATTCATGGGACTCACTTGATTTCATAATGACATTTTTTTATTGCTGCATGTATGTGATGGCTCATAGTGAACGTCTCTGCACAATTTTAAGAATAAACAGTGCATGTCTAGTCGGCACGGCGTTTTGTTTGTGCTTTAAGTATTAAAGTTCTGCTCCAGCTTCGTTTCTAAGTTGAAATGGCACTTTAATGCAGCTTTTGTGCTATAATAAATATGGATATATTGCATTGCATAAGACATTGTCTCAAAATGAGATGGGGATATTTTAAGCACTTGTGATGAGATGAAAATTCATTACCGCTTTACGAAATTAGCAGAACATTGAAAGGAAACCATTTTGCCTTTGTCTTTCATATCTGCAATGATTGAGCACCAGAGGCGAGGAATGATTTATCAACCGGATATTAAATTTCCAAAGTACTTTGACGATCTCACCCTCGGCATCAAAGATAGGCCTCGAAATTACCCAGGCTTTTCCTTTCCACCTTTTATTTGCCATATTTCATCACCTCATACAAAAGTGATTGAGGTCTCTTTTGTGTAATCACAGATGTAGATTGTATTGCACTGTTCCCAGTGTGACTCTTTATCTCAGAGCTTGATCTTAAAGATAGCAATTTATGCAGACCTAGAATTTGCCATCGTTACTACAAATTGTAATTTCAGACATTGTATGAGAAACTTTTACACTGGTTTCAGATCAGTAGGGATGTAATGCCTTTCATCACTGCGCCTTATAGCAATTATCATTAGAGAAAGCACTGCTGAGGGACACTTGATTAGACACCGCTAGTTTAGAGTAACCTCGCACTTATTTAGGGATGGCGGCAAACCATCAACAGCTCAGACGCTGCACAATAGCATGACGTTAATTAGCGGTGGTATACCATAAACATTTGCCATTACACAAGAACAAGCACCCTTTATACTGAAGTGTGATATTATTGCCTTTCTCTTCCGACTAAGTTTATATGTTACGTGTGAGTGTTTTTTTAGTACAGTTGAATCTAAGCAGTGGTTAAGGGGGGCCGTGAGATGGTGCCAGGGGGACCCAGTTTTATGATATTTTATAAAATACATAAATTTATCACAATTGTACGGTGGCCCTGAAGTGCAAACCACAACAACAAATTACTAAACAAAAACAAATTAAAAAACATTGCAACAAATTAAAAAACATTGCAACAAATTAAAAAACAACAACAAATTAGAAAAAACTACAGCAAATTAAAAAACACTACAGCAAATTAAAAAACACTACAACAAAATAAAAAACAAATACAAAATAAAAACACAGCAGCAAGTTAAAAATAACACTACAACAAATTAAAAACACAACTACAAATAAAACAAAAAACACTACAACAAAATAAAAAAACATAACAAAATAAAAAACACAACAGCAAGTTAAAAAACACTACAACAAATTAAAAAACACTACAACAAAATAAAAACCATAACAAAATAAAAAAACACAACAGCAAGTTAAAAAACACTACAAACAAATTAAAAAACACTACAACAATATAAAAAACAACTACAAAATAAAAAACACTACAACAAATTAAAAAAACACAACTACAAATTAGCAAACACAACAACAAATTAAAAACACAACTATAAATAAAAACACAACTACATTAACCTACCGGAAGAGGTAGGTACCAGTGGGCAACATGAGACATCGCTTATTGGACGACACTGCAGTTCGGCTTTTGAACCGGAAGTTATTCTTTCTGTAGCGCGTGGTTTGGAGAGGAGGAAGGACAGCAAAATGTTTTGCCCAAACTGCGGAAAAGAACTGGTTGAGCCGTCCCCGAACTTTTGCAGCGGCTGTGGCAAAAGGCTTAAAGAAATATTTACCAGAGACACCCAACAACCTTCGAGTAAGTTAATAAGAATAGTGTAATGCTTACGTTGCTTGTGGATGTAACGTTAGCTTACTACTATCGTTAGCGGTTTCCAGACCGTACCCTTAGCCGGCCCCAGCAGCTGCTACGTTTGGGTCATCTGTAACATTAATGTTTGAAAAAATGAGCTACAGGAAGAATAACTTCCGGTTCAAAAGCCGAACTGCAGTGTCGTCCAATCAGCAATGTCTCATGTTGCCCACTGGTACCTACCTCTTCCGGTAGGTTAATGTAGTTGTGTTTTTTTAATTTGTAGTTGTGTTTTTAATTTGTTGTTGTGTTTTTTAATTTGTAGTTGTGTTTTTTAATTTGTTGTAGTGTTTTTTATTTTGTAGTTGTATTTTATTTTGTTGTAGTGTTTTTTTAATTTGCTGTAGTGGTTTTTTATTTGCTGTAGTGTTTTTTTAATTTGTTGTTGTTTTTTAATTTGTTGCGGTGTTTTTTAATTTGTTGTAGTGTTTTTTTAATTTGCTGTAGTGGTTTTTTAATTTGCTGTAGTGTTTTTTTATTTGTTGTTGTTTTTAATTTGTTGCGGTGTTTTTTAATTTGTTGTAGTGTTTTTTTATTTGCTGTAGTGTTTTTTTATTTGCTGTAGTGTTTTTTAATTTGTTGTGGTGTTTTTTAATTTGTTGTAGTGTTTTTTTAATTTGTTGTGGTGTTTTTTAATTTGTTGTAGTGTTTTTTTATTTGTTGTTGTTGTTTAGTAATTTGTTGTTGTGGTTTGCACTTCAGGGCCACCGTACAATTGTGTGTAATTAAACCTCAGAAAAATAAGTTTAATAACCAACAGCAATACATTGTATAATTTAATATGTTTTGTTTAATTCAAATGTTATGTTTTAGATGTTTTATGTCATACATTTTCTTTGGGGGGCCGTGAAGGGATGCACCATACACAAGGGGAAAACATTTGAGAACCACTGGTCTAAAGTCTTTTTAAGGGGTATCCTTATTTAAGGATGACATCAAAATGTTTAAGGTGTAATGAATATTCAGACACATTTGGCTTTGTTCTTCTTCAAAAAGAGTGCAAGTGAGAGCAAAGATGCATTTTTTTTGTTTATTTGTTTGTTTATGTCAGGTAAAGCAGGTGTATGCATTTAGCTAAACTGCATTTTTCAAGTTAAAGCAGTACTGCCTCTTGTAGCTGTAAAAAGGACACTTTTAACTTTCTGTTTACTGAGGTAATTTTAGAGATAGGTGAAGTGACATGTTTATAATGAACTCACAGCCAAGTTCCTTCATAATGCACATTGGCTCACAGCCAGAAGGTCCCCAATTCGAGCTCTACGGTAGCTGAGTCAGTTGGCCTGTCTGTGTGTAGTTTGTATGTTCTCCCTGTGTCAGTGTGGGTTACTCCGGTTACTCTGGTGTCCTACCAGAGGCAAGGCAAGTTTACAGTATTTATATAGCACATTTTAACACAGAGGTAATTCAGCGGCTTTGAACAAACTAACAAATAGAACGATTAAACAAACAAACAAAGAAACGTAATACAGTACTGTTGCTTTTCACAAATAAGCATGGTGCATTGTGGGAGAGGAATAAGGTAAAGCTTATTATAAAGTGAATGGTTTATGGTAAATTGATGTTATTTACGAAGCTTTGTAATTTTTTTACATTTAAAGACAGAAACCAAATGCCTTTAAAGGTCTCGTTCTTCCTGTGTTTATCTGTGTACTGTAGTGCTGTTTTCACGGTCCTAAAAACAGACTGATGACTTCCTTGTCCCTCCTTCAGAGATACGTAAAGAGTTGTGATTGTGTAGTTTGTTTAGTGTGTTGTGATTCGACAGCAGCTTAGCTTAGAAGAGCCGTTTAAGCTAAAGCTGGCGACTGACGTATTCCTGTGGGCGGAGTTTAGTCAAAAACTGTTTTATTGATGTCATTCAACCGGGAAGGTCACTGTAGGATTTGAAAGAGGACTTCTGTTAAAGAAAATATATCGCCTGGCAGTGCACTTTGAACTTTATCATTTTGCAGGTATGATTTATGCTCTAAATAATTACTCACTAACTAAAGTTTGAAAAATGGGATCAGGAAGAATGTGACCTTTAATGGAGATACTATGGAAAGATGCAGTGATATGTACCTGGAGAAACGTATTTCAGGTTATGCAAAAATGTCAGCAGAGGTATGTATGGAGGGTGCCTTTGTTAGAAGATTACATATCATGGTTACGACAAGGAGAAAAGTTACTACATTTTTACAATGCACATGATTAAACAAATTACGACCTCATGGTTCCGCAGGTTCGACTTTAGTAATTTCTTATCATGCTTTAGTTGTCTGTCTAATAAAAAAACACAATAAGTACCACATTACACAAGGATTTTACAGGACATAAGGGTATACGTTGTTACAGTCTTGGATACCCATAAGCTTTATTCATTTTGTGTAGGAACCTTGGCACACTTGGACTTATGGAACTTTAAATGTTTTTTCTGAGTGATGAAAAAAATAAACGGCTTTCGTAGAACACACATAACTTCCACAAAGAATCAATAACAATAGAGTCATAGTCATTATAAATAGAAAAATAAATAACAAGTAGAAAAGTAGATTACTTTAGTTCAAATATTTATATGAAACTATGCTTTAGGAGCTATCCATCTTTACTCTCCTCCCTCCTTACGTCACATTCGGAGATCGATACATCTTGACTGGCAAGATGGCGGCGAGCGGACACCAAAACAACCAAAGTCAGTTGTTCAAAACATTCTTTTAAGTAAACTCTGTGTTCACAAACAATGTTCTCAATGCTCGAGTTCTTGTGTAGAGACACAGTTGATACTTTGAGGAAAGTATCATGTTGTGTCGAGCCTTCTTAGTGTTGTAAAAATAGCGATTTTGATGCTTACAACATATTGAAGGCATAGCTTCTAGTTCTTTTGCGACCACTTCAGGTACTCAAAATGAGGGAAGACAAGTTTGAGATGTGAGTGACGTCAGCTGATATTCATGAATAGAAGGTGCTGTGTTGTAAATAGATGTTTATAAAACGGCCAGTTCTGGTTCTTTATTCTGATTGGTTGAAACGCATTCTAAGCCGTGGTAAAATACCCCGGTAAACCCACGGTTCAGACTGCATTGCAGAAGTATCACTGCGCCAATGTTACGGCATACTATTTACAATTGTGTGAGAAGAGTGAGAAGCAGATTCATTACTCCAACATCTCTGAAACAACTCATCTGATTTGATAGACGAATGATACAACATTACACTGGCCAATATTCAGAAGTTTAAAAGTATGAATCTATTGTGAGGAGGTCTGCAGCTCTATCAAAGACAAACTGTGGACCGGCACCTTATTAATTAAAGAGATATCAGTTTTTCTGTTTCTCTGCAATTCTTAAAATGTACCTTAAAGGGAACATATCATGAAAAAAGTACTTTTTCCATGTGCAAGGGCTATAATTGGGTCCCCAGTGCTTCTATCAATCTAGAAAATGTGAAAAAGAACAACCAAGTAACTTAGTTTTGGTAAACCATTCTCTGCAAGCATGTGAAAAAATTGGTTATTAAAATTTAGCACCCCTTGTGATTTCAAAAGGGGATATTATTATAATACCACCCCTTAATCTGCACTATCCAACCACGACACTGTCATTTAGTTCAGAGATAGAGATAGAGAGACAGAGAGAGAGAGAGAATAATTGATAGCAAAACTGAGTTTCAATTTCAACAAAACACCATCATGGCGATTAGTGTTTGCATTTTAAAAGACACACCTACAAAGTGGCAATTTTAGCATGCTATAATAAATTACAGATATGGTGTTTTAGGCTAAAATCTCACATAGGTACTCTGGGGAAACCAAAGATTTATTTAACATTTTAAAAAAGTATTGTGAAATGTTCCCTTTAAGTGTATGAATAATTATGAATGAATATAAAAGGATCATGCTGTCAGCCCCACTGGGTCTCATTCATACAAATTTGCAAAATAAAGACCTATTATTAAATTTTCTTTTAAATAATTGTGTTAAAGCCATAACTATATGTTATGAAATTACAAGATGAAAAACTATGAGATGTATAGTAATTAAATAATTGAGTGACTCGGTCTGAATGTTTATTATAGTCTTTAAAGTTGTAAATGTCGTGTGAGTCGTAAGTTGTAAGTGGTTACATAAGATGCATTATAGTGCACTGAAAATGCATTACAGGCTAGATTCAGACTTTATAGAAAATGTTACCATTAGGATTATACAGCAAGTAAAGGGTGGCACAATTGAATCAAAGTAGCACTGAACCATTGTTTTTTAAGCTGATTAGCACTAGTCTTTTGATTTGCACAAACACTGTGATATCTAAGCTTTGTGTAATTGACTCTTTCATGAGAACAAAGTAAATCATATTGAAGGCAGGCTGCAGTCATCTCATCTTATTGAAAATGATTTTCTACTGGTTTCCTCAGCCCATCTCGAGTCCCTCTTGCCTACCCATGACACAGATTGGAATTTTGCAATGGGTGTGATATGAATTGTTATGCTTCAGTATTTTTCCCTTTTCTTTTATTTTTGCAGACATTTGCATCAGCTCGAGTCAAGATCCTCATAAAGGGCTTTATTTGCCTGATTCTAGGCTCCGTGCGGTAAGATAAAACAAAACAAGTTTTTAATCTGAAAATAAGAATAAGCCAGCTAACCGATGTATCTCCATGTTTCTGACAGCATATGTGAAGCCATTCATACATTTGCATAATTGTATGCTGTTTAATGACATGGGTAATATCACAGTGCCATTAGTATACGGTGCAAAAAAAGTTTGCTGGCGGAATCCATTACAGGGAACGTTTCCCACAGTGTGAGGAATAATTTTATCATAAACATGCCTTTGAGAAATAATTCAAAATTCATTACTACATTTTTGGACAGTTTAATGCAAAATTTTATTTCACAGAGAAAAGCTATTTTGTCATCCTTCATAAAATATGTTTAAAGATATTTTATAACATAACCAGATCTGACAATCAAAGTTTACGGTGTGGTGATCTGAAATATATCTGAAACAATGATAATATTCAGTGCTAACGGTTGAAGCACTTACATTTCCCTAAATACCCATTGACATATTTCACGTTACCTTGGATCAGGGGTGTATTTTCTTAACAGTTTGCATGTAGTATATGACAAGTTCAGATGCAAAACCCACTAAATGGGTCTGAAATGTTTTCTTGTAAATTAGCATTTTCTATCAGGCTCTTATGTTTTAGGCCCAGTAATTTCACGTTAATGGAAATGAAAAGGTTATTAGTCAGATATTTAAATGCATTATTTTCACAAATGTCACCTTAGTCATTTCATTGGTATTTAAAGGTGCCAAAGAATGCATTGAAATAATATGTTAAAGCCACACACCTTCTATGTAGATATCAGAGAACAATTTATTATGTGCAAATATTATCCAGAGCAGTGTTGTTTTTGGCAGCCCTTTTAGTTTAAGTCTTTTGGACGAAAATGCTTTTTAGTTTTAGTCAGAGTCCTTCAACGGGTCGGGTATTAGATAAAAGTGGGGGGATTCGGGCGGGAAATTAACTGCACAGGCGGGTAGTAACGCGTATGAAAATATGTGGAATATTTGTATGTCTGAATTACCATTACATGCGCAACATATGACATTTGACCCATCATGTCACCACCACTGCGACAGTGTGCGACCTTTGTTGAAGCCTAGTTGGAGCGAGCATTGCAGGAGTTGCAAGGTGTTGCTGGGATCGTCTTTCTTAGAAAGCATTTAGAGACGAGACTTGTAGGAAGGGGTTGTGTAGGTAGGTTGTAATTTTTCCTGTGCTTTTTTTCATTAATAGGTCTATTTGTGTATAGTTATCAGTTTCCATAGCCTATTTAGGTGCCGATGGTAGACTACTTGAATGGGACAAAACAAAGCACACTATAGCCTGTTTCATTAGCCTATTTATGACGCTGTTGTGATGTTGAGAAAGGTACAAGATAAAAAATAAAGCACTTTAATTGGAATGATTTTTGTGTGTGTGATTTATGCGGGTACGGGGTCGGGTAACGGGCTAAATATTAACAGATCTGGGCAGGTACGGATTTAATTTTGATATTATCATGGGTGATGGGTCATATCTGGTGCTGAACTTTGTGGGGACGGGCGGGAGCAGGACTCCAAAAATTGACCCGTGCAGGACTCTGGTTTTAGTCACATTTTAGTCACTTATTTTAGTAAAAAAAGTAGTATTTAACAAATTAATTTAGGTAAATTTTTTGTTGCGTTATTGCCACAGTTTTGTCACAGTTTTTGTATTTGTATTTACCTCCACAATTCAGATTGTCACTGAAATCAAATAAGGTTATGGTTTAACATAATGACAATCTACTTCTTACCCGGCCAAAATCCCTGCATGTTCCAGGGTTCCCGCGGGGTCTTAAAAAGTCTAAAATTCAGAAAAGTAAATTTAAGACCATAAAAAGTCTTAAAAACTGCCAGATTTTCATCCTAGGTCTTAAATTTAATTAACCCAAGTCTTAAATTTCTTACCTCCGTTTATTCCCGAAAAGCGTTGTCCACAAAAAATAAAATAGTAATTTAAAATGCTGTAGAACTAATCAGTGACGGAGGAAGAAAGTGTTTGATGGGCGGGCCTCTAAAAAGAAAAGTTTTGCACTTTGCATCTCGTCATGTTTTAGTAACGTTAAAAAAGGTGCGTCAATGAAATTATTTCATTATCACCATCTAACAAAAGCATCATTGATCCAGAGACAGTTTCACATGTCCATTTTCAATCCTAGGATTAGCCTTTAGACTAAAATGGTCTATTATTAACGTATTTGAAAAAGTCATGAATAATAATTTTGAGCTCTGCTCTGATTTGCTGTTTCTCTCAGTTCAGTTGCTCTCTGTGTGTGTGTAAACATACCTTACTGTATGTTTGAGTGTGTATCGGATGAAGATAAAGATTTTAAGGAATAATCAATTGTTTGGAGATTGTTAATGGACATTTCTTAGTGGTAAGTTTGTGAGTTTTTCTTCAGTATGGAGCTGCAAAACATAAATGTAACGTCAATAGTACAACTTCAGCCTTAACGCTAGCATATAGCGCTAACGCTAACTCAGTGGTCACAACTTTCTTTTTATTATTGTAAAAACATTGTAATTAATTTATTGTTGAGTCCGACATCTCGACTGTAACATCACAGTCAGTGTTACAGTATGTTGAGATTGGCCTGTTTTTCAGCAGTCTTTTGCTTGCACGAGGTTTACATAAGAAGGAGGAAACAATCGTGTTTGAGGCTTACGATATGTAGCAATGCTGACATCGCGGGGATGCGCGTCGAAATACTTAGGCTTAAAATCTGCTTCCGCCTGTGCAGGACTTTTGCAATGCGTCTCATGCAATATCCAATCCTCGTCGCATGGTTGTAGTATGTTTTCACTAAATATGACAATAAATACATAAATACAGGGGCGGCGGTGGCTCATGTAGGTTGTCTACAAATCGGAAGGTTGGAGGTTCAATCACCGGCTCCACCTGACCAAGTGTCGAGGTGTCCTTGAGCAAGACACCTAACCCCAACTGCTCCTGACGAGCTGGATGGCGCCTTGCCTGGCTGACACCACGGTCGGTGTATGAATGAGTGGGTAAATGTGAGGCAAATTGTGAAGCGCTTTGTATGGCCATGGGTCTATGAAAGCGCGATATAAAATAAAGTCAGACCTAATGAAAGGTAGGTGGACATGAATATATATCTTTTATCTTGGAACTGAAACAGGGTAATCTAAATCTATGGAGAAGATTGTATTTTTAAATAAATCGCGGAAATTTGACTAATACATTTCTGGTATAGACTAAAGTGAACATCCTGTCAGAACATCTACTAGAGACATTGTTCTAAAAACCATGGTTACCATGGGTCCGATGCCCATTCCAACTAAAGTCTGGTGCCCATTCCGACTAAAACAGTAAATGTTTATGATTTTATTTGAATGAACCTTCTGTTAAAATTTTTATGCAATTATCTGATAAAATGAGAAAGTTATTATTGTTTTTTAACATTTTGTCATCATACCTACGATATGTCATTACCATATACAAAACTGAATGCAAAAACTGAATGCAGGCTTTTTTGGCATAAACCTTTGGCTAAATAATCCACTTCTTTGCACAAAACATTACAAATTAGGGATGTAACGGTATCAAAAATTCACGGTACGGTAGTATTCCAGTAGGATGCCCACGGTACGGTAATTATTGAAACATATACAGGAAGGAAAAAACATATGAAGACTTGGAAAAACTGCCATAAGTGTTCATTAAACAAGACTGAACATTACAATGTACAAAGTGTAGCGTAGCATAGTGTTTACAATTTTCATAAAAAGGACAAAAATAATTAGACCATGTAATAAAATAAAAAAAAATAAAGTTTTAGTTTAGTTTGTCGACTTTAAACAACTCCCAATCAGTCAGGTTTTAAGAATTGAGTCACTCCCTCAATTGACCTTGTTTTTATTATTATTATTAATGCTAATGCTTGATACTCCTATGAAAGCAACAGTTGTGATTGTAGAATCAAGAAAAGATGATGGGTTTTAAGCGTGTCAATTCCTGAAAACAAAAACAACCCAGTAAAAATGAAAATAGCAGCTTACTTATTGTAGCTGGACCTAGAGCTGAGGTCAGCTCACTCAATACATGGGTGCATTTCCCAATCGGAAGTCTGCAGCCTCCATAGGTCGCATTTGTAGGCTGCATACGTCATGAAGACCGTCTTATTTCAGAATATTAACATTTTTCAAGTTGACAATTATTCTTATTTAATCCTATATTGTTGTAACACGCTTATGACTTGCGAATGTAATATTCAGTTAACTTAAATACACCAGGCGCGTAATGACAGATGCAGCCTGCAGCGACCTAAGGAGGCTGCATACACGCTCTCCTCATTCACGGATTTGCTCACATTCATTTTTTGTATGTCCATCACATTTTGTCCTTTCTCGTTTCTTGTCACAGCGAACGCGAACTTTTTCCACCCATCAGATTTAAAATCCGCGTTTCTTTTGCTTCCGCCATTGTCGCTTCACTTGTAGAGAGGCATCAGAGTGGCACGCATGGGATTATGGGAATTGTAGTTCCTGCGTCCCTCCACTCGCTGCACTTGGCCGGAAAAAAACTACACGTGTTGCTCGGAAGACCTAATGTTTTACCGAATCACGTGACCACGTTGTACCGGCAAAATTTTATACCGCAATACCACAAAATTTATAATACCGTTACATCCCTATTACAAATAGTTGCAAAACTAGAAACATTGCAAATTATGAAAGTCAGAATGTAAAAATCCATGAGACAGCCACATCCAGGTTGTCATTCATCCAATTAATCTTTTGTGCACTTAAAGGACTTTGCTGAAATATCTGCGTGGTGTTTAAAAGATTCTGTTAGCAAACCGGTATTTATATATATATATATATATATGATGCAAAAACCATGCACGTACGCACGCTCTCACACACACACACACACACACACACACACACACACACACACACACACACACACACACACACACACACACACACACACACACACACACACACACACACACACATTCTGGTTTCCATGTTTTGTGGGGACATTCCATAGACGTAATGCATTTTATACTATACAAACTGTATAGTCTATTCCCCTTACCTACCCCATTCCCTAACCCCAACCATCACAGAAACCCTTCTCCTACTTCACATTTTCAAGAAACATCATCTTGTTTGATTTATAAGCTTGTTTCCTTATGGGGACATCAAAATGTCCCCACAAGGTCACAAAAACACTGGTATTCCTATCACGTGATAATTACCAGGTACACACGCACACACACACATACCACAGACAATAATATAAGTTGACATAATTTATTCTTCCCCGCTGTACTATTTACCTATTTAGTGTTTTTGCCAGATTGGCCACAGCAGTTGGTCACTTAACAATGGTTTACAAGTTTCTGCTCTCCTGCATTTGATCATGATAAGTAAAAAGAGCTCCAGGATACAGCTACCGTAGATGCTGAAGCGGAGCGTGGCCCTGTCCATTACACTAATGCTGCATTTACACCAACCGCGGTAGAGGCGTGAAGCGCGAGTGATTTCAATGTAAAGTCAATGTGAAGATGCGTTGACGCGCGTCAGGAGGTCCCGCGGCGCGGAAGAGGCATTCGGCGCGGCGCGGAAGACGCGTTTCCGCCTCTTTCGCGCGTGAAGCTCGGGCGAAAGGCGCTAATTGAGCGTTGTGCGCGGTATGCGCGGTAAGCGCGAATGGTGCTTTTTGTGCATCTTGCGGTTCACGCGAATTTGCGGCTGACGCCCGAGTTGAAAAATTTGAACTTTGGCGGAATTTCGCGCCGCGTTAACCAATCAGGAGCATGCCTGCTGCTGTGGTGGCAGACCCGCCCGGAGTCACTCATTCAACCAAGGCTTGATATTGTCCATAAGCAGACACCCGGAGCTATACGACACATGTTCTTATTTCTCTAGAGGAGACAGGAATAAAAAGGACCTCGCTTTGGAGAGTGTCAGTGAAGACATTGGGCAACCTGGTAATTGTAATACACACTTCACTTTTGAATCACGTGACGTTTATCGACCCGTGTCGTTTATTTTTCCCATAGTAAGGTTACCAAATACAAACTGGTAACTCTCTCGATAAATGCACAATCAACATCAGTCATTTTGCAAACAGACAACCGCATAACACTTGCCCCTCCCACAAGAAGCGGAGTTTGCCTCTGACGCGCGTCAAATGCTTGGTTTTTCCGCGCGTCTACTCCGCTCTACACGCGCGAATGCATCCAAATTGTTCAAGCGGCAAACCACACGCGGTAGACGCGATTTTGACGCCCAATCCGCGTTTGGTGTAAACTCAGCATAAGGCTCTCTGCCATGACACAGATATCCATTAATGATATTCCCTCCTCAGCCATTTTCAAATAGGCATGATAAATCCCTCACACTTCACGCAATGGGAAGTTATTATCCCCGCCATGCCCCCCTCTCCACATGTCGGGTCTCCAGGCTCCCGTCTGACTGATTGCGTGAGGTTGCCACCATCTCAGAGCTGAAGTTACGTGGCTAATAACTGCAATTACAAAGGTTACCTTTTTTCCCCTCAAATCAGACGATTGATCTCAGCTGGTCTAATGTCAGGGGCTGTCAGTCAGGGGAGGGTTTTGGCCTGACAGCATGACAATGTGAATTGACAAGACTGGAGCTCAAACTCTATTATTTAAACAAACAATGCTTTTTTGGCCCTTTCACTCTTTTCCATCTCTTCTTTGCAGAATGACGAGTGTTTATCCATGATTTTACACGTAGATTGAAGCCTGGGGTCACCTTGGGGTTTGTATTGTTGTGGAGGGCAAGCTGTGAATGAGGGTTTAGCGCTTTCATCATGAGGTTTTAAAGAGTGTCATAAAGAGTCGGGTGGTTAATAAAAGCGCACTATTTGAATTTCTTAATTGGCAAGTCATCGAGTTTTTTGATGCTTGTCAGTTTATTAGACTTGATGTTTGTTTGTTAAATTGCCCTCAGCATGGTCATAAGTTCCTGTTTATTCAGCATTTAAGTTTTCGGGAAAAAATTTTAATTAAAAAGTTCTATCATAACTGTGCTGATACACACGACTAAATTAGTACATTGTACGGTGACTTTTTTTGCTTGTTCAGCATTTTTCTTTAAGGTACAGTGACTGAAACTTAAAACTCATGTTATAAGGAAGGTAATAACTCTATCAACCAGGAGCGGTTCTAGAATTAATATTATTATTAGTCTTAAAAATTCTACCAAACTATCAAATATATTTTTCAGAAGTTTTATTTCAAAGATAGTTTAATCGAAAAGAATAATTAAAATAACGCAAAATGTAGGACATTTCAATGAAAAAGAATAACTAGTTGAAGAGCCGTTTCATTTGTTTTTTTGTCTTGCGCATTGTGGAGTCTCCCGCGTAGTGTCTTAATGAAAGTATTTTTACTGAATGTGTTTGCTAGCCTGTATGAGTGCATTCATGTCTGCAAAATGTAAGATAACGTCTTAAATGAGCTATTATTAGTTATCCCGCATTTATAATTCAAGATTGCTTGCTCATGCTTTACAAACTGAAGCAAAGCCGTTTTTAGTTTACCGCAATAAATGACATTTTGAAATACAGGGTCTATATTTTTTCCCATTTTTAGCTAACAGTAATACTGTCTGTGAATGATATGATCCTAACAATAATGTTTTCACTGAGAAATTTGTGTTTAAAGTCGCCATGAAACGGAAGTAGCGATTGCCTTATTTTCCACGTGGTGACGTATATCTGAGTGAAAGATATATTCACAAAACAAATTACAGTTTTTTATTTTATTTTCATGGCCACTTTAACTGACAACATTTCTGTAAACTCCAACATCAATAAACGCATGCATGCACGGACACACACACACGCACGCACACACATACACACACACACGCGCGCACACACGCACACACACACATTTGGCATGTAACCCAGTGCACTCACAAATGTTTTATATGAAACACACAAATCAGACTATAGACATAAGACATATAGACAATAAGACTATAGACATAGAAAGAACCCAGCAGGGCCATGCACAACATTTTGTGGGGCAGTGGCCCAAAACAAAATGGGAGGCGATTTATATGGTTTTTACAAAAGATTTTAAATATGACGTGTTATAGATTAGTATTAACTAAGAGAAGTGATTATAATGGAAAATATAATTAATAACAAGAATTCAAGTTTGATCAACTGCTTAATATTCTATGGGATTGTTTCCCAGACAGGGATTAGATTAGTCCTAGACTAAAATAAATGTAAGAGCTGTCAAAACTGAAAATACCTTGCACTGACATATCTTAAAATACATCAGTGCCTTTGTTTTGCCTGAAGTTGCTTGTTTATAGTAAGGCATGTTTGTTAAAACTAGTCCTGGCTTAAGCTTTTAGAAGACCGAGAGCAAATCATTACCGACAGAAATACAAAAACAAACTACCACAACCACATTACTAATTACACTACTCAACAACTTTATTATGTAATGAATCTACCTGTTTATGCAACAAACTTCGGAAACTGTCGTCTCTACCCTGACATCACGAAGTGGCTTACCGGAAACAGTGGATCTTTAGCAAGCAGTAACAGAATGCTTTGACTGGGGTCGGCGGTTGGTGAGAGGGGCACCTCAGCCAATTAGGACAGAGGGGTAGAGGCTCTAGCCACCGGGGCACCCCCTGTGCACGGCCCTGCCAGCAGTTTTTTAAATTGTAGTAGCTCGCTAGCTGCAAATCAAAAGTGAAGTGATGTCAAAGGCCCTGCTGCTTTTCCCAATGTCCCTCAGGATCATATTAGTTATCGTACACTTTCATAATGGAATAAATAAATAATAGATGATAAATACTGTATGTCTTATAATTCTGTAAAGAGGACACTGAAGAAACGGTATCCATTTGCGGTTATTTATTAAAAACAATCAAAGCAGTCAAATCCAAAGCTACAGGCAAACAGCATAAATGATAAACAGGCAAAGGTAATACACAGGTAGGCAATCCAATTCAAACAACAGTACAATTGGATAATCCAAGAATCATGGTCATAAAACAACAGGCCGAAGTCATAACATGACAGGCAGTGATAATCATGAATAAACGGTCGGTAAGGGAGGAAAACTGGCAGCAGGCCATGCTGAAATACACAAGAGACAGGAAGTAGATAGAGAAGCAGAGGGAGGCGGTACTCGGTTAGTACTCAGGTAAGGGCTCCCTCTGCTGGAGTGGCTTTACACATAGATAATTTTTTTAAACATACCAGCAAATTATAAACAAAAATTACTAAGTGTACTGTATTGAAAAAAAATGTAAATACTGTATATTCTACCCAACAGACATGAGTCAAACAATAGCATGTTTCCTTATCTCAGTTCTATCCTTATGTCATTGTAAATATATATGACATTTCATTTGTACACAAAAAGTAAAAAGTAATTTAAATAAATAATTTCCTCATAGGCTATGCAACAGAGTATAACTTCATCATAACTAACAATAACATTTTTCATTTTTTGGTGAACGTCCCTTTCAAAGCAAAAAACTCCTACAACACTTGTGATCTGTTTGTTCTGTTTTATTTTGGATTATGTAAAGACTTCATGCTGATTTTAAACACATTACGCATCATTTCATATCTAAGCCTAGAGATGATGACATACTGCTGCTATAATATCAATTTCATAAGTTGATCTGAAGCATCATCAGCTATGGCTGAGCGGTATGGCAGTATTTACCTCAGCTTGGTAGAAATGTGTTATCTGATGGAGATCCTGCTAGATGTTTATCCACACAGACATGAGTGGGTGACACTGCTTCATGTTATCAACACGAATGGCAACAAAGACACATGTAAACATAAAAGTGGAATACGTATCTTGAATTTAAAATGAGACGTATATTGTCAAAGTGTAGTTGTTATAAGATTTAGAGTTAACTGAAGTGTGCATAATATGAAACTTAATGTGAGGCAGGGGGGTCGCTAGACCCCTTTTACTGGGGCACATGCCCCAGTGTAAATCTTTTGTGCCCCGGTGTAAATCTCAAGTTTAAATTTGAGCAGTTAACTAGTGCAATCCTTTACAAAGACAATGGCGGCAAAAACGGATCTATATGCAATGTAGTTACCCAATTGACGCTTGTAAAAGTGACGAAGCAGTCGCATCGACGCGTGCACGCACGTATCCATGTCCGCGCGCGTCTTTGCGTTCATCCCCATGCACAACCGCATTCAAAAGGTGACGTCACGCGGGTGAGTTAGCTTATGAAAACATGACGAGATATATAAATAATAATGCTAATCTTATTTTGACCCGATTATTATTGGCTTATGTAGATGTACATCAGAAATGTTTTGTGCAAAGCAGGGAAAGAGAAGAAGAAAGGAGAGATGATGAGTTTAAGGGAGGTAAGACAAATTACAGTCTCACCCTGTCAGGTCTCAAACATTAGAGTAAAAATCTCAGGAAAACCTCTTGTCAAGTCTATAGAATTGCATTGTTGCTGAGAAAATCAACAGATGTATGTGATATACTGTTCTGTATTTTCCGATATGAAATAAATATTTAGTGTACTAATATTTAACTCTAGGGGCCCTATCTTGCACCTAGCGCAATTGACTTTGTCAGTGACGCATGTATCATTCGTATTTTGCACCGAAGCACAGCGGGTTTTTCCCTCCACAGACGCACGTCGGCAAACTAGGGAATGAACGCTTAGGTTACTCACGTAACCCCGGTTCCCTGAAATAACGGGAACGAAGCATTGCGTCAGTTAGCTGACGCTATGGGGGAAACTCCTGTTTACTCCGTGACTGAAGCCTATTGGTTAACGTCTGTACAAAGTACAGACCAATGACGTTTGAACCCGCGCGCGGGAGGAACGCGTCCTTATATAAGCGCGGTTCAATCGTCAGGAGCTCATTATATTCGACTGAAGCGCGCAGCCGAATAACACTCGCTGCGTAGACGTTTGTAGCACGGCAAGAGACGCAATGCTTCGTTCCCGTTATTTCAGGGAACCGGGGTTACGTGAGTAACCTAAGCGTTCCCTTTCAATACGGTTCACTTCGCATTGCGTCAGTTAGCTGACGCTATGGGGGAACGTAATCCCATCACGCCGTGCATACACAACGTACTGAAGTGCCTTACCGGAGAGACACTGCGTGTGGCCCTATACCCGGCATATTCACAGCTTAAAAAGCAAATGAGTAAGCACCATATAAATTGTTGACGCGCACACGGTGGGGTTTTAAACGCACCGGGGGCACATAACATAGCACAAGACGGCGAGGTACCGAGCGCGCCGCGGCTGTGCGAGATAAGTAAATTCAGAGTCACGTTGGTGAGCTCGCTGAGCGCACCGTGGTGTACACATAAAACGCATGAGCGTGCATGATTGAGCCGAGAGAACCTGCGCTCGTAGGGCAGGGACGTCTAAGCTGTACAATCTGACAACGTAGACGGCGAAGACCAGCCGGCCGCGTAGCAGATATCAAATATAGATATAGATACCCCTGTAGACCAAGTTCATGAAGAAGCCAAACTCGCAGAGAGTGGGCTCTATATAGGACATAGCTCATAGAGGGGCGTGAGCCAGTGCGATGGTTTCAACGATCCATCTAAATAACCACTGTTAGCAACAGACATACGTAGTGAGTGATCTGCGAAGCTCACGAACGGCCGATCTGACTATAATATGCGGCAGAACGGTTCGTAGCGTGGGATTATACAGATACCACAATAGTGTGAACCCAGGTGCACCCTCGAGCGCATCGGGATGCATATAGGTAGTATTATAGTGCACAGATCGGTGAGCTTTCCAAGCGCGCCGTAAATGTGTATTGACTATAAATTGCACGGGCACAGGTGAACACTTGAATACATCGTGAATGCATATAGATGAATCAGAGTGTTATAATGCACAGGCCGGCAAGATTCTCGAGCGCGCCGTCATGTGTTCTGATAATAAATTGTGCGCACACGGGTGAACTCTTCAGTGCACCGTGAATGCGTATAGATAAATCAGTGCACAGAACGCGCCGTGAATGTGTTCAAATATGATTGATGAACGTAACGGTGGGCACCCAACGCACCGTGAACGTACACAGATGAACAACAATGTATGTGTCACAAATCATAACACAGCTGTGTATACAGGTGAGCTTTCCCAAGCGCATCTTATTGTATACCAAAATGTTATAGCGTGTACATGTGAGCTTCTCTAAGCGCACGGTGGACGCATATAATTAAAAACCATATCGTGCATACAGGTGAGCTAATGGGCGCACCTTTAATGCAACAAACCTCAGTAGTGCGAAGCAGGGATGTCGAAGCTGTAAACTGACAACGTGGACGGCGGGGACCAGCCGGCCGTGTCACAATTGTCAAATGAGAAACCTCTAAGACCATGCCCATGCTCTAAGACAAGTGAGCATAATTGTCACGGGAGGTGATAACGTCAACGATCCATAAATAGCCTGTATTGACAGGTGCTCTAGTGAGTGATCTGTGACGCAGATGAACAGCTGATCGTCTGATGTACGTCAGACGTATGTGTCATCCAGGACCTTGGACAGTTCCAGAGCGCTGTGCCTCGGGCACCGTCCGCATCTGAGAGATGACAGGCTTATGAATAAAGTGAATGGCCAGCCGTAAAAGCATGGTTCGCTGTTACCGCCGCCGTCCGCATCTGAGAGATGACAGGCTTGTGAATTAAATGAATGGTCGGTCGTAAAAGCGTGGTTCGCTGTTATCACGGCCACATAGATATAGGTAGGGGAGAGAGCCGCCGTGCCTCTGTAGTGAGGAGAAAAGTGTTCCACCCACGATTCGCGGGGGGTATTGACTTTCAAATGTCACTACACAGAATGGATCAGACTTTGCATAAGGACGCCTCGTGAAAGGGGTCCTAGCAGCTTGTGTCAATGTGTCATAAGGCACGTAATGTAGGTCGTGTCCCACGGATGCCATCTCCGCACGCCCATCGTAATGGGTTAATATTGGTAGTTTAAGCATGAGATGCGTATCACTCTGATTGAACATAGCTTATAAAGCGATGCAATGAGTTTATAAAGGAGATGACTCGTCAGCTTGTTCAGGGGGCGAGATCTCAGTCTGGTTCGGTAAATAATGAAACCACCGTAGATTGCCCGACCGCATTATCACAATAACACGGTCGAGCGTGCTGCAGTGCTAAATCATCCTCTTAATGTACCGTATTCACAGTACAAGGTGATTTATATGAGACAAACGGCGTTCCACGCGCCGAAGGCTGATTGCCGTCGTAAAGCGTGTTCAATCCACAGCAAATGCTGGGCTAGCTCGTAATGACAGCACTTCATGCAGCAGTGTGTAACTTAAGCAAGCTTCCCGGCCGTCAGCTCGGGGCGGGACCTTTGCTTAGTCAAACTGAAGTGGACTTATGAACAATGCCACGATATTCAGCTTTCTGAGGCTCGTTAGAGGGGTACGTGCGCCCGTCTTAAACGAGATGCCGCGCGCGTCTGACTGTGCGCGCGCTTTAAGCTTTGAAACTTATTGTGGCGGGTAGCAAGCTCACTTGAGGTTGATATTACCCTTAATATCTCCGAGTATTGGAGCGGAGGTGTGAGCGTCTTCGGATCCGCTAATATAAATCAGCTATATGGCCGAAAAACGTCATAAACCGCTTGGCTGTAAGCCTTTGAGTGGCCGTCCGGAGAGGGCGCGATTCAAACGCTTGGAGCCATGCAAAAGTCTGAGGCTGTCCTTCCTCTAGGAAGAGAGAATAACAGCCGTAAGACCGTGCTCGTTTGCGCCATCAGCATCGTAGCGGAGAAACTGAGGTGGGCTGCGAGCGAATTTGGCAGAAAGGTGTTAGAGACACCGTACAGTCGTGGGGTGTCAATACACAGTATATGGCCAAACCGGGTTTTTTTCGGCTAGCGTCGATAGAATTATGGACAGCGGGCCGTGTGTGCGTATTACTGATTGCTTGTCAGTAAGGCGATAAAGTGTTTAGAGACACCGTACGACCGTGGATGTCAATACACAGTATAGTAAGCACGGAAATTACTCTTTTTAGAGGAATTAAATACCGTTCGCCACTATAGTGAGGTCGCATAGCCGACAGTATTACACAGTATGTTTGGATAAACAGCACACAGAAAACATTTCAGGGCAGTCCAGCCGAGGCGCGACATAACCCCTTTTTCCCAGACAGTTTCGTTCTCTGTTGATGCAGCTATGCTGCGGAGACCAGAGCTCAGCCGTTCAGGTGCACAAGCCTCAGTAGTGACGGTGACCGAACGGCTCACGGAGCAGGGTAGTATGTCTAGGTAGTTAAATGTCAGACTGAACCCATCGCAGAGAGGAAGTCTGCCGCGAGGCCCGCGGTTTTGCCGTTTATTAAAAGGGCAGAAAAACCGGGTATATATATATAAGAATGTACCAATATTCAGCGCACTGATATAGGACGGGACTGAATAAAGGGAGGTATTCGGGCCTCAGTATATTATAAACAAATTCGTTCTGCCTCTGATTCCGTCTAAACCAGAGAGAAATTACCAGGCAGACGAAAAATGAGCTATCTGAAGTGAGATCGGCTCAGGCCAGTAAAGCTCTATAATAAGTGTTTTAGCGCTCCAATAGAGGCGTGTCCGCCTTATCGAGCAGACGAATGAGATCGTGCCGCTCCAGGAGGGGAGGGGCATGAAGCTCTCTTATAATGAGTGTTCTTGGTGCTCCAATAGCGGCGAATCGGCCCTATCGAGCAGACGAATGAGATCGCGCCGCTCCAGGAGGGGAGGGGCATGAAGCTCTGTAATCGTTGAACACTGGACAGCTGCATTTAGAGGCAGCGAGCCGTAATACCGTGTGCTAGCTAAGCCGTTAAGAGACCTCACCACTGTGGGGAAAGGAGCGAGGGACTCCGCGAGCGTGGAGCACGAGTGGCTGTGCTATGACAGAGACAGGGGCAGACCGCCCGTGTTTGCTTGTCGTATGCATCTATCCAGGTCTACGGTTCCCCGCTTGTTCATCTCAACAAGAGAGGGACGGCAGAGGGGAGCAGCAACACAGACAGAACAGCCATGCGTCGTGACGGTATCACCCGATGCACTCGGGGGATTCATATATGTGCCAGAGATCTCGCCACTGAATGTAAGAGGAGCGAAGGGACTCTGTAAGCATGAACGGTTGCGGTGTGACAGAACACAGGGGGGGTTAGTCCGTGTGTGCTTGTCTATGCATCCATCTAGTTTCATGGCTCGCCGTGTGTTCATCCCGGCGAGAGAGGAACAGCAGGGGGAGCACGAAACATGGATAAGACAACCAAAGCATAAGCGCGGTCCCGGCGTGGGAGGTGCCAGACCGGTAACGCGCTCGGAGGAAATTCATATTAGAGAGGCTCACCGAGCCGCTGTGCTGGACGCTATTACAACAGCGCCTGCTCTTTTAGCTTATAGCCTTTATATTAAAAATATTGATCTTACCGGGCGGCCGCAGGGGAGACCTCGTCAGGCGTGTGTCCGCTGCACAGGGCTCAAACCACGGCAAGCGAAGGCTATCTTCGGTTCTCGGCCGGAAAGCGGCAGGGGAAGACGCTAGACCTGGACTCTGCTATCTTCGGTTCTCAGCCGGAAAACGGCAGGGGAAGACGCTAGACCTGGACTCTGCTATCTTCGGTTCTCAGCCGGAAAACGGCAGGGGAAGACGCTAGGCCTGGACTCCGCTGCAGGGCTTTTGTCAACGGCGAGGTAAGGCTTCTTCTTTTTTCTTCGGAGCAGCGAGAGGTTCGCGCTGAAGGAGAAAATAATGAGCTCCTGACGATTGAACCGCGCTTATATAAGGACGCGTTCCTCCCGCGCGCGGGTTCAAACGTCATTGGTCTGTACTTTGTACAGACGTTAACCAATAGGCTTCAGTCACGGAGTAAACAGGAGTTTCCCCCATAGCGTCAGCTAACTGACGCAATGCGAAGTGAACCGTATTGAAAGGGAACTTGCGCTCCCTGGGCGGTTCAGCGCAAAAAAAGGAGGCGTGTTGCGGCGCAAACCATCCCTGATGCTATTTTGCAGTTTCAAAAAACAATTGCGCCACTGACCAAAAAAAAACTAGTCTAAAGTCAGTGGCGCGTTGCGTGTTGTTCATTATGCTATTTTAAGGGCGCATGCTTGACCATAATGTAAAGTGTGCACAACGTGGACACACTTTGCTTATCTAATCTACACAGATGCAACAGTTATTTTTGCAAATCATAAATTGTTACAATAAGAAATATTAACACATGAGATAAGGGGAATCATAGTGGTGAGCATTGTGGTGATAGTTTTTAATTATTGTGTGGCTGCGTTAAAAAATTCTCATGCAAATAACGATTAAAATATTTTCATAAGTTTGTTGTGTGGCTGTATTACGTTTATTTTATGTAAATAATAATTTAAATGTTTTCATAAGAAACCCTAATGTATGTGAACTTGATTTGTAAGAGTACTTTGGGGTTGGACCTTGCTTGCGTTTCTTGGGTCCGATTTCAAAGCCCCCAAACCCTTTCAGCGGTGAGGGTGGACGCAGCGATGTCCTCTGCTGGCGTCAGGTCCTGAGTCAGATCCACCACCCGTTACACGGCGTGCCCGATTTATGCTGGCAAGCTTGGGATTCCCCCGTCTCCTGACATCATTGTAGCGCTTGGCGCAACGATGGGGATGCCAGCTGATGAGACAATTGTGTCTATTTCCACTCACGCCTGTTTAACCTACGCTGATTTGGGCGGGTTTCTCCTATCCTCATACAAAACAACTTCTCTGCCTTTGACTGCTCTTTCAAGAACGTCGGTCTCCTCGGCTGTGAACCGCTCCTGGCGTGCGCCTGGTAAATCCGTCATAATAATAGCAACCCGCCATAGAACTTGTGCCCTTGCGTTTAAAGGGAATGTTGGATAGCGTTCTGATTGGTTTATTTGACGTTACGCCCAAACCACACCTATGAATAATGAACCTACTTCAGACCAACCCCTTATTGATTTGCGCCTGGCGCAAGAGTTATTTCTCCCGCCAGGAAAATAGGAACAGCGCCCAAGATCCGCCCACAAACTCACTTGGGCTTTGCGCTTCGCACTTGCGTTCCAGATCGTTAAAATAGAGCCCTAGGACACTAACTTACATAACAGTTGGCAGTAACTATGACTGAGATTATTTAATATAGCAGTCATAAAATTACTGGTTTCTTAAAATATTCTTGTAAAAATAAGTTATTAATCATTGTATAATGTAGAAAATATTTCTCTGCTGTCATTGTTTTCAAACATTTTATGCCATTTATGCCTCCAAACATATAATAATGTAAGGTATGATTACACTTGTATATAATATACATAATATGTAATCTACATATTATGTATCTTTCGCAGTACCTGTTGCACTGTAGAATGGTGGGTTAAGCAAAGGACATTGTATAGAAGTGTTGCACAATTCTTGCACACAGCAGGCTTTCAAAACAGTCAACAAAAAATGAGGGGCCTGTGCCCCAGTAAAGCTTTATGTCTAGCAACGCCCCTGATGTGAGGCTCTTTCATGCAGTACTGCTAGACTTATTTAGCCTGGGTGCCAGCCGAACTTAGCCCCGCCAGCAACATTTCAGGTCGGGAAGTTTGGTCTGGTGTTGCTCCGTGTGGCGCAAATATGCTCGAACCAAAGCTGATCGAACCAAACAAATTGCAAACTGCCAAAGGACACACACCATTTCAACATACGTCACACACTCCGTTGCTCTGATTGGTTGTAGGTCTATCCAATTGAGTGTAGAGGCATTTTATTCCCATAATCACAGCCCAATGGAGTGAAATCAGACTCAAATTCTGACTAGAATTGAATAATAACAACGTCAGTCTAAGACTTATTCACTTTTTAAGAAAAATATTATCTCTAGATTTTTATTCTTGATGTTCCAAATTAAAAGGAAATATATGTAAATGTTATTTTTTTATTTGTCTATATATTATCTTTATAACTATTTTGTAATGCTTTACAATAAATGTGTATTTGTTAACCATAACAATATTTGAAAATATTAACAAATACAACCTTTTTGTAAATTGCCACCATTTACTTTTACCATGACATATAATTATGCTGTGATATAAGGTTATACACCCACCCCGTCATGAGACATCTCTGAGACTGACATTTGCAAGACATATTAGCACTTGCTCATCCGTATTGAACACCCTGGTCGAGTCATCTTGAGGTTGTTGTGTTTGAACAGCCAGTGAAAAATGATTGAAGGGTTATGTGGTTCCTTCACGGGTCCAAAAGCAGGCGTTAAATCCAATGAGGGGATATAACTTATTCCTGTGGGTGTCTGAAGCATAATTGAACTCCTCTGATCTCTAGCAGCCTTTGAAATTAGCACGTGGGATAGATTGGCAGGATTGACTCTGTCAAAATCAATTTAATCATCCAGAGTGACATTTCTTGTTTTTGTAAGACGCCACCCAATTGGCCCAACGTCGAAGTCCAATGGCGTGGTGAAGGTATCACGTGTTCTTTCCTTCCGTAGCGCTTCTAGAAGAGTAATTCCATTTATTTAATTTGATTCTTTGACCTCTGTGGTTAAATTATAATCTGACTCCAATTTATTAGTTACCAATGTTATTCTGATGCTGATAACAATTTATATAATTATTATTATATTTTTGTTCTCTTAATTATTTAGAATGAATTACATTCAAATAGAGAATATAATGTATTCCTGGAGGTGCTTAAGGCAGTTCCGTACAGCTGGGTGTAGAGGCATTTCTCCTTCTTAACTTAAAGTTAGAGGTTTATCCAAACACACTATAAAATATGAGGATCCATCTATATTGAGATTGAGTCATTATAACCTCCAACCTACAAAAGTGGGAATTAACTCCAGTCATATTTTCAGTCGAGGTAATTCCTAATCTACCCCCCTCCGGTATTTATAAAATATAATAAAAGACTTGACAAGGTTTAAAATGAATAGATGTTAACAATTTATTTTGCCAGGCAGGTTACACTTAAATCAATAATTTGGTTATTCAAATCCATCAAAAATATATCAAAACATTCACTTAAAGATCAGCATAGAAAAATGAACATTTCACAAAATACAAAGCATACCTGGCAATTAAAGACACACAAAGTGGTCTAGGAAGATTCTTGTTAAAGATTTCTTCCATAAGGTTTGAATACACACAAAGTGTGGGAGCTTCTGAGTACAGAATGGCTCCCAGAACATCTAGCCAGGCCACCTTTTATACACAGCGTGAGACAAAGACATCGTAAAACTACAAAGTCCAGTTTGACCTGCACCAAATGTTCCTAAAGAACATCTGGTCAAAATAGCCAGAGGTGTCCTGGCAAAAACCCCACCTCTTAAAGAAATGCATCTTCTATCTAACCCCTTGAACCATCTTATTTTAGATATATAGAAATGAGACCTTTTTACTCATCGCACCATGACCTTTAAAATAATATTACACATGAATATGTATGTAAAACACAATCTTAGAACCCCATAATATGTAACCATTACATTTCAGCAGATACTCAGTGATGTGAGCCAAAAGGCTAACAGTTCAAAAACCTTTGTGATGAATAGATTAACACATCAAAGAGTTGTATATCTGAAGACCTCTTTCATCTACGGGTCACATTTGGGTTCCCAACACCCCCTGAGGTTTAATTGTTTTACAGTGTCTTTTCATAAATAAACTTAGTTTATTGTGTTAACAACACCACCTGTTTACAGTGTCTCTTCATGAATAAACTTAAAGTTGATGAATTATAATCCAGTACTACAGTCCTTCCCTGGCCCTTTTGGGGCAATCTCAGAATCGTCCCTAGGGGCCATTTACTGGTCATTCAACTCCTCATGCGTTTTTAATTATTGTAACAGTCTCTGTATGGCGGGCACTTGTAGGGGACTTAGGGTGATAGCAGCATTGGCAGATGTCCATAAAGAGCAAATTGTCGATCTGAAATACCAGCATTGAAGCAAAGAGAACATAAACACAAGTCCACTGCCAATCACACACCCACGAAACATCCAGTCCCACCAAGTGTATACATACTGTGCAGACCGAATAGATGAACTTGACAAAATTTTCGCTGTTCCTTTGGCCAGGTTTGTTTCTACCTGAGCCTGGTTGAGATGACACTCAGTTTGTAGAATAGTCCATTGCACCAAATCCATGGTGTCAGTCAATGACTGTGTGCTGTGCTCGTTGAAAGTGTCTCCCCACCACGGAGAGACGTGTGTCTAGCGGGATCCTTCCCTGGATATTTATCTGACATTTTGAAAAGTCCTCTGTTACCTATTGGCAGAAGGTATTTTTTGTAGAATAGTCAGACCTCCATAGGTGAAGGAATTCCTCACACTGACAATGCACCACTGTATGTGGGACATCTGAAGAACATCATACACATGATCATGCAATGGCTGAACACTGAAGAACTTGACTTTCATTGGAAGAAAATGGTTGTCAAAGATTACAAAAACAAATGACATTATTAGAAGTTTCATAATAGTAGGTGCGAATTGTAAAAAGGTCTTATTTCTCTTTTCAAAGTAATTTCCCATAAGATGATCCCATTTAAATACCAATTTCTTCTCTATTATGCATCTCTTGTATAGAGTGGAATTTTGATATAATCTGTGTATTTTAAAGGAAGAGTGGCAAAATTGAATTTAACTGGCATATTTACCAGTGGTATACATCATTAAAACATTTAATAACAATACCATTCAAATATAATACAAATACATGCAATTATATGTATATAAAATACAGATATTTATACTAAGGTATATATAATATGATATATTTATAATTTTAATAATCCTAGAATTATTCAGAACCTTTAAATGCAAGTTAACCAAGTAGATCCAAGATTTCAATTAAGTAACTTAAAACATACCCAGAGAACTTAAACCTAAGTCAAATAATTTCTGAATTTCTTATTTATCCATTGTCAACAATTCTTTGCATGTTATCAAATAATTCTGTACATATATGTTGGTTTAGTCACATTCAATGGTTATGAGTCTGATTGGGATTTATGTGATTGATCTCTAGAAGTGCCAGCACTTCAAATATAACCATTTTGTAAAGTTTGAAATGTTTAGACATGTCTGCAGCCATGCTAGCCATTTCATTCTTCACTTACTTATTTTAATCTGAAATAGGTCTTATGTAATCAATTAATAGTTTATATTTTACCTGTATTTGTACAATCAGAGACAAAACAATGGATGTGTGACTATAACCATACATATGTTCTATGTACCCTGAAATGTTTCACATAATTCAATAGAAAATTGACCCAATAGTTTATATTACCATGAAATTAAAATCATGAGTAGACCTTTAATTTTCTCTCCTATGTGTGAGATGCTATTGTATGTATGACAAACTCTAGTGATTGGTTTCTCCATCAATTATCATACATATGTGTGGTGTTTTAAGCCTGGATAGTTTTAAAACTTATACCAGGTAACAGTGTTATGTTGTTTCAATGGTGAAAATGTGTGCACTATATGTTCAAATCTGGGAGACAGGTGGATTCTAATCTATAAGAATTTGTGTTGCACAATTTTAATCCGATGCTACATCGGGAGGTCATATAACTAGTTAACTACCATAGTAGTTTATTACTGTGAGATGTGTAGGACCCCTTACATCATTATCACACCCATCTCCTGTATTTCAGGTTTGTGCCTGAATTTAGGCTCAGACACCCCTCTGGCATCTGGACTCTTAAGGAGTCACAGTGGTCCACCTGAAAGGAAAGATGTTAAGATAACAGAGAGAAACATTCATTTCTAAAATGTTGGCCAATTTGCATTAAGACATGATATCATTTTTAGTTTCCACTGATGATAAAACCAATAAGCTGTCAAAGGTAGCATTAGTAATCTAACAGGGTTAATGACATCAGTAAATTCTTCATGTTAAGAAGATTTGTATTATTACTTTTTGCAAATTCATTTTCCGAGGCCAGATTAAGTTTGAAATAGTTTGACGAACCAGATTAAATTGGGGGATTTTTGGCAGTCTAAGTGTCTCAGTAAAGGAAAGGGTTATTTGGTCTGCTATCTTGTGGCATAATTTTCAGTGTTCCTGCAAAGCAAAAAACAAAGCAACATGCAAAAGCACACACAATCATAGACATACACATACCCCCGTTTGGCACTAGATAGTTGACCAATTAAATTTGAATCTAAATATTCTCAATGTCTTTTGGTGGGTCTGAATCATTTACGTTTAAAATGCATGTAGTGTTATCACTTTTCACCATCTGAGGCCTGTCTGGCCATTACAATATAATGTATATCATAATTTGATTACAATATAAATTACATTATCTTAAAATAATATTTATTAAAATAACAATTTTATAACTGGTCTCAAGGGCTTCTAGTAGGACATTTTTAAATCTGCAAAATTAAGAACACTTTCCTCTACATTGACCCTAAGGTAGCAGCTGCATTAACATCTGCACTAACAACAACAGCTCTCTGTTGTTTTAAACCACAATCACATGCTGAGGGGCTCAACTCTTTCCTCAGCTGGAATTTTTGAAATTGGGCACAATTTTTGCAGGTTTTAGCTGAGATTTAACTAAGTGTTCTTTAGATGTTATTCAATTTTAATATGGAAGGAATTAAGGAATTTAAGCAGAGCAAACACAAATGCTGTTTTCTATTTTTAAAGGCTTTATCTTTATTCTAGGTAAAGACATATAGGGGTGTAAAAGACTTTTATTAGCTCCCACTGATTCACTTTAATCAGGAAATCTGTATTCCTGTGATGATTTCAGGATTAGGCTATACACTTTATTTTTATGAATTTCACTATCTTAAGACAATTGGACATCAAATTGCTCTTTAACAATTCCTCCAGTTTTATAAAGAAACAACAAAGACTTAGCTTCGATAATTTCCAGAAAACTGGGTTACATTGTTTATTTACACCATCATAAAGTAAGGATTAAGCCTACAACTTTTAATAGTGCTGACTACACACAGTACTGTATATCATGATGTTAATTATGGCATTAAATATCACTTTGATTGTTTTACAGAAAATAATGATGCATTTTATTTGTTACAACTTAGCTAAACATCTCACTTGAAACAAAGAGAACAGCACATATTTTCTGAGAGGGGGTTTAAGCCCTTTTAATCTCAGAGGTGATTCTTTCTCAGTGAGATAAGATCACATGTGTTTTATTGACCATTGTAAAAACAGTTTCATCATTATCTTTCTGTACATCAGTCACAGCTTTAGCTTAATTTGCCTCATATCACCATTAGGGAATCCTGCAATAATTTAGGAGTTTTAAGATGTACTTTTTTCATTCTACACTTATCCAATCCTGAGTGTTCTTTAGGAGATTCACTAACAATCATTATTAAATCCCTACTTGCTTAATATCCAACATTTAGTTCCACTCTGCATGCACTGAACCTCTAACTCTAACAATGCTGCCTTCAATCATTTATAAACTTTCGATTATCTTTCATTCCCATAATTACACTTATCTCCTTAACTCATCAGGTATAGTTAATACACTGATGTTTGCAACATTTAATGATTCAAAAAGGACTTATATGAACCTTTGCTTTATTTGTGCTATTGCCATATCAATCTGCTTTCCCAAATTCACTTCTCATATACAAATACATTAAATTGCACTGTAATTTTCATTTATCTAACATCCTTTATTTAATTGTTAATTCTTGCTCAGATGAGCTTGTTATTTAAGTGTTGCACATGTGATGTGACAACATGAATAATCATATAAAGGAGTTACATTTAGTCTCTAATGTTTAGCCTTAGCTGAGAACCAGAATAAAATTTGGATGTTACTCCATTTTAAATTTAGCTTTTGTTGCTTTAACATACAAAAGATCTTTTAATTTACTAACAAAGGGGATTTATCCTCATCTACACTGCTGTTGTAATGCTGTGTATTTCCATTAACAGAGTTATTATCGCCTGTTTTGCGCAGGTTTGTACATACATGGACGCATCAACTTGTGCACGGAGTTTTCTCATTTCATCCGACATGACTTTATAATTCACGGATATTCGCTAATACTTCACGGGTTTCCGATATAGTTGCGAGATCATTCTACGAAGCAAATAGATAATCGCCACGGCGATGCTTTTACTTTTAGACTCAAATTTACGACTTTTCGTAATGTACCGCGATAACATTTAGTCATTAGCTCGTGTAATATTCACTCCTTCTGAGTGTAAACGCAGGAGAAGATGTTTGATTCGAAGCGCGAGTTAATGTATTATTTTCTTATCTGCATTGCCACATTATATCCCTGACAGCGGTGTTGTTGTTTTAATTCTTTTGCCCCACCGGATTTCTCCGGACATTCACTGAGTTTACCGTTACCGTCCATTCTACAACATACGGGTGCATTTATGCTCACCCTGAACATTTCTAATAGGCAAATAAAATCAACTTACCAACACAGCTGAAGATAGAAAAGTAGACGTTTAAACCTCCTATTTTGCGTTGAATGGAATCCTCTGTTATGGTTGAATTGTTGCGCTGGAAAGCTTTCTGAAGTACCACGTCACTTTTTCGGGTGTACTACGTCACCAGAATTACGTCACCTGTGGTATACGTCATCACGTCGGGGTCACCAAGCTGTAAGACGCCACCCAATTGGCCCAACGTCGAAGTCCAATGGCGTGGTGAAGGTATCACGTGTTCTTTCCTTCCGTAGCGCTTCTAGAAGAGTAATTCCATTTATTTAATTTGTTTCTTTGACCTCTGTGGTTAAATTATAATCTGACTCCAATTTATTAGTTACCAATGTTATTCTGATGCTGATAACAATTTATATAATTATTATTATATTTTTGTTCTCTTAATTATTTAGAATGAATTACATTCAAATAGAGAATATAATGTATTCCTGGAGGTGCTTAAGGCAGTTCCGTACAGCTGGGTGTAGAGGCATTTCTCCTTCTTAACTTAAAGTTAGAGGTTTATCCAAACACACTATAAAATATGAGGATCCATCTATATTGAGATTGAGTCATTATAACCTCCAACCTACAAAAGTGGGAATTAACTCCAGTCATATTTTCAGTCGAGGTAATTCCTAATCTACCCCCCTCCGGTATTTATAAAATATAATAAAAGACTTGACAAGGTTTAAAATGAATAGATGTTAACAATTTATTTTGCCAGGCAGGTTACACTTAAATCAATAATTTGGTTATTCAAATCCATCAAAAATATATCAAAACATTCACTTAAAGATCAGCATAGAAAAATGAACATTTCACAAAATACAAAGCATACCTGGCAATTAAAGACACACAAAGTGGTCTAGGAAGATTCTTGTTAAAGATTTCTTCCATAAGGTTTGAATACACACAAAGTGTGGGAGCTTCTGAGTACAGAATGGCTCCCAGAACATCTAGCCAGGCCACCTTTTATACACAGCGTGAGACAAAGACATCGTAAAACTACAAAGTCCAGTTTGACCTGCACCAAATGTTCCTAAAGAACATCTGGTCAAAATAGCCAGAGGTGTCCTGGCAAAAACCCCACCTCTTAAAGAAATGCATCTTCTATCTAACCCCTTGAACCATCTTATTTTAGATATATAGAAATGAGACCTTTTTACTCATCGCACCATGACCTTTAAAATAATATTACACATGAATATGTATGTAAAACACAATCTTAGAACCCCATAATATGTAACCATTACATTTCAGCAGATACTCAGTGATGTGAGCCAAAAGGCTAACAGTTCAAAAACCTTTGTGATGAATAGATTAACACATCAAAGAGTTGTATATCTGAAGACCTCTTTCATCTACGGGTCACATTTGGGTTCCCAACACCCCCTGAGGTTTAATTGTTTTACAGTGTCTTTTCATAAATAAACTTAGTTTATTGTGTTAACAACACCACCTGTTTACAGTGTCTCTTCATGAATAAACTTAAAGTTGATGAATTATAATCCAGTACTACATTTTATAGTACTCATAGCTGTTTGGTTATATACTGTAAGTAAATATATTTACAAACCATCTCAGTTTTTGTATAGGAACTACGTTATACCTAATTACTACTTACTACATCTGCCTGTATGGCTCATAAATGTCTTATAAATCCTGTTTTTCATTTGCAAATAGAAGGAACACATGGCAATAAAATATATAACCTGATGGGTTTTATTGAAATCATTATTACTGTTGTAAGTTTTCATTTAGTGCCCATAGACCTATTAAAGTTTATAAATTGCAAATATATTACAATTATTTTTGCCTACAGTAGGATTTTTGTTTGACTGTATCTCATTATTATTCTTAATTTAAAATTTAGATTTTTACCATTTCATTCTTGTGTTTCATGCCTTTTTTTGAATGGTTCTCCCACACCATTCCCACAGTACAGTTTTGTTGAATTTTATATTAACATGAGGCTGCTATGCTGCTTCAGTCTATAGCTCATAGTCAGAACAATAAATGTTAATCAACATAACTAGTATTTGTCATTTTTATTAAGATGTTTTTCCTTTTATAACATGATGCTCCATTACAGGCTGTGCGTAGAAGCACATAAAAGTATATAACTTCGGTAATATAGTCCAAGCCTTCTGCAGCATCACAATAAATTTGATGCGAGAAACAGATTGAAATTTGTTTACCAAAACCTTTTGTTCATACCAGCCACATAAACAATATGAATGAAACTGTTTTAGTTTACATAAGCACCGAACATTGAGTACTCAGCACCAATAGCGGGCAGAGCAGAACAAGCTGTGCACAGATTTGATTGTTGATTTGATTTTTGAATAGCTCCCATCAGGGGATGGAAACCCAGAGTGTCGTCCCAGGCCCTGTGACAAGATGCCCCACTTGTCAAAACCTACTCATTGGGTCTGGGGAATGAGGGTCCATCCATGTCCTGGGCCCTGTGAAATGTTGTAACAACCATTGCCTTTATATAAATCTACAAGTCTCACGAATTAAAAAACTTCTGCATTCTGTTTTGTTTATTGTTTATCGTCTCTATGTAAAGCTCTTTGAATTACCTCTGTTTATGAAATGTGCTATACAAATAAACTTGCCTTGGCTATTGTATATACTGTACAGAAAACCTCAGCAGTAATTGCAAGCTTTATTGTATAAGATTGTTGATATATTTGGTATGTTTATTATAAGTGAGCACCAAAGTGCACTGAATCAGAATCTGAATAGGTGCAAAAAGGACATGTGAGGTGTTTAACTTTTAAAAGTGTTCATTTACTGTGGCTTTGGGAATCTAAGCTGTTATAGAAACCATAAAAATGTATTCTGTAAGTGAACAATAATGTTTATTTCTAAGGACCGGTTATGGTTTTCTAATTAAATTTTATGGTTGGATGTGCATTTTTGCTGATGATTTTACTCACGATTTTTGCAGATTTACTGATCATTTTACATCCAATATGGACATCAGACTTAGCTAGACATTTAACATCTAACAAAACGATGTAACAGAGACATAAACTACTGTAGAATTGATGGTATTTCCAATAACTGCTCCATGATAAAGCTTTTATTGATGTTGATGTCTAACTCCAATCTTAAATACCAAAGATCCAAGTTTAAAGTGATAGTTAATCCCTTTTAATTATCTTATGCTGCCCCTTACTCACCCTCATGTTGCTCTAAACTCATGTAAACATTTTTTATAGAAAACAGAGGAGATGTGGCAGAATTTTTAAGATTTGAGTCTTGTTCAATTTTAGTCCCCAATTTAATTGCACTGGTATGAAGACAGCAGAGATGCAAGATTCTTTCTATACTTATTTCTGTTGTGTATTTATGCAAATGACAGACACTTTTATATAAAGCAAAATTACAGTGCATTTTTGCGCTGTTTCCCGGACAGGGTTTATACTAGTCCCAGACATGTTTGAGCTGCCTTAATTTTAAAACACCTTGTACTGTCATATCTTAACATATATCAGTGACATTGTTTTGTCTCAAGATTGTTTGTAAAACTATATTAAATGTCCTAATACAACTAAGGCCTAGTCCTGGATTAATCTAAACCCTATCCATTGAAACTGTATTTAATCATAAGTGAAAGTGACATGATTGTCAAGTACGGTAACCCATACTTGAAATGTGACCTTAGCATGTAACCCATCCCAGTAAGTAGCGAACACGCACTGCAAATTGTGATGGGGCCAATTGCAGATAAGGTGCCTTGCTCAAGGGTAACCTTTGGGTTACAAGCTTGACTCTCTAAGCATTATTCCACAACTGCCCCATCATGGTATGTGTTTATTGTAAAATGTTTCTCAAACACAAGGACGCATCATAAGAAGGCTGCATACCTCGCCTGCATTGCCATCATGCGATGTCAAAAGGATTTCTCAAATCAAAGGATGCTTCGAAGGCAGCCTTCATTTCGTGTCCTTCATTTGGCCTCTTTTGAAAGATGCATGAAGTGTATCCTTTGTGGCCTTGAATCACCCACACTTATTTCCACACATTCAAAAAACATTGCCAGAATTGAGTCGGCACTTATTTTGCCCAACTTCCTTTTGAAATGCAAGCAAAAAAAATAAAAAAATTGGTTAGAGTGGGCATGGAGCTCACCCAATTTTGTTATGACATATAAGGCAAAAGCATGTTAATAAACAAATTAACAAGTTCGATACAAATAAAAACAACAACACATTTTAACATCAATCTTAAACTGGTGCTCTTCTTTTCAGTCTACAATTTTCACCATCTAAAAAGGGAAACAGCAAGGCGTGAGTGCAACTGGCTTTTAAAGGGGATGAGAGCGGAGACTTTCATTGGTTTATTGCACGTTATGCCCAAAACACACCCATTACTCATTACGAAAAATGGAACATCCCTTTTGGACTCTGCACTTGGCATACAATCAATTTTTCCCTTCTTTAAATTAGAAAAAGTGGATTCGGACACGCCCGTTTAGACTGTGTGCCGTGCGCTTTAGACAATGCACTAAAATAGGGCCCTTAAAGTTCAGCTGACACAGTGAAACCCAAAAAATGAGTTTGAGTTATCTCAAGCAGAATGATTGAGTATTGATTTACTGAGTGTAGTTCATAACAACCTTTAGTGTTATAATTGACCATGTTGATTTCATCAGGATTCAGTTTTTATCTAAAGAAAGCTGACACATGTCCATAAGTTCTTTCAATACACATAAGTCTGCAAAGGGGGGAGGAGATAAGACGAAAAGCCAAAGAAGACCAAGAACAAGCTCTGCGAAAGAAAGGCTAGGATGGGGAATATCTCATTCTGGATATTATTTACCGGTACTCTGATCAACTTTTTAAATGCCAAGTGAGAGAAACCAATTTGTCACTGAGGCATCCTAATTCACTTCCTGACATATTGCAGCACAAGTTCATCATCGGGAGGTGGCAGGCGAGAGAATTGATGTTACCTGAAGTGTGTATGGCTTTAGTCAAGCAAACATACCTGCATAAACAGCACGGTCGATTCACCTGCTGGGATCTCTACAGCGAGCTATAAAAGCGCTGTAGGAGCTTCATTTCCAACAGCGGTGGATTCATCAGTCTGTGTTTGTTGGGTCAATACTCTCAAGAAGTGTCCGGTACATGCTGATGAGTTTGTTTCCACGTAACGTGCCAACAGATGCGCTTAGGTCAACAAATGAAGTTTTAATGGTGCTGTACTATTTGTTCTTGGAATGCCACACTAATACCTGACAGATATCTCTGAAAAAGATTTCTTAAAATATAATATCTCCCTGTGACAGCCCTAGGCTCTGTAAACAGAAAAAAAGATCAACCCACACATTTGAAATTTTAGCAAGAAAACTTGAAAGCCAGAATGTTTTACCGTCTGAAAATAAGCCAATCAGAAACGCTGTCTGGCTGTGAATCACTAGGTGTGTATGACTTCATGTGGCACGGCGTAGACCGTCAGGCGAATGACATCAAAGTACCGCGGTAACAATGCAAGAAATCATACGCACTAGTCTGCTTTCAAATTTCTTTCACGGTACTTGTCCGCCTGTCGAACACATATCTCCTCCATGTTAGATGACATTGGGTCATTGGAGGGCGGGGCTGTGGAGAAAAGTCATGGTTGATGTTAACAGAAGTAAGCAAAACAGATTAAATGCATACCTGTCAACCTGCCAGTTTTTCCCAGGATTCTCCTGTATTTAAGCAATTGCAGAGGACTTCCTCCTGTTAACTTTTAAAAGATGTTTACCCCAAGGTTTGGAATAAAGTAAAACAAGTTTCCTGACATCTTTCAAAATGGCAGGCTGGTTAAATTCTAGCTGTAAAATTTAACAACCCGGATTCCCCATAACTCCTCTGATGGCTGAGCTTCTCTAATGGTGTGACCAAAACAAGTGCACACAAGCAGTGAAAGACACACAGCAGTCTGGCACCTCAGCTTTAGAAAAGGAACAAAGGTGTATGAGGGTAAACTGAAGGGATGTCTTGACATTATTTACTCTGTCATACGTCATGTTAAGACCTATAAAGATATTGCTACAACCTAATGCCAAACTCCAGGCCAACTTATAACAAACCTTTAATCCCAATGTATGTAAGTCATCCTACATGGTTGGCCAATGAACAAGAATACTAAAAACTGTTTATGTGATAGATTTCTAATTGTACAATGTATATAAATTAAGATAATAATATTCAGGATCCACATAGAATTTTAAGATGAAAAATAATCATTTATGCAATAATTTATGGTATTTAATGGTGTGTATTCGTTTTGGCAGTGTTTCATATGAATTTTGATTATGCACACAAATTAAGATTGACATACAAATTAATATTTATTGTTTTAATAAACCTCCAATAAAAACCACAAAGCTGGAACAAATGTATGCCTAATTAAACATAAAAATGTCATTATATGATGAAAATGTAAGTGATATGTCATCGTCTGAATTAATTTACTCAGGTTCATTTTCTCTTCGGGGACTTCGAGGGCTATTTCCCAGACAGAGTTTAGATTGATCCAGGAGTAGAGTTATATTAGGACATTTAAGTAGTTTTTTATACAAACATGTCTTACAAAAAAAAAAACATTCCCATTAAGCAATTTGAGACAACACAATGGCACTGATATATTATGAAATATCTCAGTGCAAGCTGATTTCAATTAGGACACTTTACACAAGCACTTTAGTCTTGCCCTGTCCCAGAAACTGCCTCATAGTCTCAGTTTACACTGCAGGTCTTAATGCTCAGTTCAAATTTTTTGCAGAAATACGATTTTTTTTTGCACTGCTGTTCACATTATCATTTAAATGCGACTGCCATCAGTTTTATGTGCAAACTGTTTATGGCCCTAAAGTGACCCGGATCTGCAGAAAAAGATGTGACATCAGAAACAGTACACTGCTTTTGCGGAAATAAACATGGATGCTGCTCATAAAAAAATGTGACATGACGTTCAGACTGAAATCGCATTGCAATACATCAGATATGTATCTGATTAGGATCAAATATGATGACATAAGTGGCCTGGGTCTGATTTTAAAAAATCGGATTTGTGCTGTTCAGATTGTCATATGAATGAGATATAGGTCACATGTGTGCTAAATTCCTACCTTACAAATAGATCTCAGTTTGTTGTTTTGGGAAATAATACATTTGATATTACTCAAGTTTGACATGGTGTACCTCAGGGGTGAGTACTGGGACCCACACTCTTTAGCAACTATATGCTTTTATTAGGACAAATGATTAAGAAACATGGCTTAGGCCAGTGGTTTTCAAACTGGGGGCCGCGAGATGGTGCCAGGGGGGCCCCATTTTTATGACATTTTATTAAATACATTAAAGGGGACAGAGAATGAAAAACCATTTTTACCTTGTCTTTGTTGAATAATGGTAGTCTACCCACATTCACAAACATACAAAAAGTGCTAAACATGCTAAACATCTCAGTCTCATAGAAATTCCTCTTTTAGAAATGTCAGCCAGAAAACAGCCCAATCATAAAAACTGATGCTTATGACATCACAGGCATCTAACTACCCCTCCACTTTAAAATAATTGGCTACATTTTTTGAGTGGCAGCAAAGTCAGCCAATCAGTAATGAGATTGCAAGTTAAGCCAGTAGGGGGAGCCAAATAGGTGCAAACAGTGGCGGATCTACCGGGGTGGCACGGGATGGCAGTTGCCACCCTAAATAAAAGCATTGCCACCCCATATGCTACCCCAGCGCTGGTATCCTAATATATATAATATATACCCGAGTAGGCTCTTTTAACCAGAAAGGCAATGCAGCTTTTCTCTGTGTGTGTTTTGGTGTGTGTGTGTGTCTTAGAGGGGGTGGGACAACTACATAGCTGATTATGATTGGCTTAATTTCCATCGTTAGCCAATCAGAGGCAGGAGAGTTCATACCCGGTCATAGCCAAGCACGCACAGTCAGTCCGAGCAGAAAGTCTTTTACCATGTAAAAAAGCCCGCACAGTTTGCCAACTTGGTGACTTTGTCGCTATTTTAAGAAACTTTTTAGACCACTTTAGCGACTTTATTAAAAAATCGACTAGGACAAATCTAGCGATCTTTTCTGGCGTGGTTGGAGACTTTTGGAAACTGCCGTGAAAGGATGCATCGCCCCATCCAAGGCACTCACATGCAGCCCAGTTCTCACGCTGCAGTCCATCCGTGATCCGAGTCGCACAAACCCGCGACAACAGAGCGATGGCAAGTACAACGAGCTCAAAACAAAGGTAGCGGACGCAAGCACAAAGTATAAAAAGCACAAACGTTGAAATGTTACTTTCCATCGTTGAGGTGAAAGGCAAGAATGTTTATGAACGTGCAACTTATGCCCATCGATCTCTTCACGTCTGTAGCAAGTAATTCTGATCTATTAAAGCACCTCACATCATCACGCATCCCTGCAAAACATTAGTGGTTTCTTTTTAGTGTCTTTAAATGATTAAGTTGAGCATCACATCACCAAATCAGAATACTAAATACAGTCATATTTTATAGATAAATGTTGCATCAGGATAAAAATTCAAAAATTAAACTGTTGATTGTTGTAAAATATTGCCTGAGGTAGTTGCTTGGTAGTTAAAACAACTGAACTGCAGGTTTGTGTAAGCAGTAAATATCTTATAAACAGTTCCTTCTAGAGTTAGCCCGTTATGTCTTGTTAGCTACTGCAGCAATCAAAATATTCCAAACGTGCATATATGAAATCGCTCTTATGATATTGCCTAAAGTTTTTGTTTGTCTTCATTAAGGAGACAAAACTATTCAGTGTTGTGTATGTTTAGAAAGCTTGAAAGAACTTAATGCTGCATTTTCCAGGATATTATGAAAAGAAAGGCTGATATCCATTTTTCTAACCTAAAAGAATAGAAAAATCAAATACTATGGGAGTGGAAGGTACAAATAAAACAGAAAAATAAGTTGTGGAAGGGAGAGGAGTAGATGAAGTCATGAAAGAAAGAAACATATGGATGGCAAAAAGCTAAAAAGAAGTGAATAAACAGAAATCCATCATGAAGTGAGTGAAAGGATTAAAGAAGAGGGTTATGAGAGAAAGAGATGTGTGCCTTTCAAATATGTTTTACATTAATATAAACTAGGCAAACCTATTTTATTTATATAACAGTCTTTATACCATTATGTTCAACCTTGCTCATCATGGTTACAGTCAGTGCTTTTAGATGTATGTATTAACTTAGTATTAAGACAAAGGGTGCTACAGTAGAGATGCTAAAGGTAGCTGCTTGGGTACTTATAGGAACATTTGTTGTTGCGTTTTTTATGTTATAAAAATTTGAGGTCCAGTGTATACACCGAATATAGTATATACAGTATATAATTTCTTGTATCCACGACAACAATGCAAGGATGCTTACTTCATTGCCACCCCTCGTAGTTCTCATGCCACCCCCTTGCCACCCCATAAATATTTTTCTAGATCCTCCCCTGGGTGCAAAACCAATTGTTTAAAATCCCCCACCCTAATAGAGCTATCTGAGAGAGGTTTTTAGGAAGCTTTTAAGGCATTACAGACCCAAACAAAAATTTTTTTGTCTACATGTCACATCACAGAACAAGGAAAAATACTCTGTTCAATCATTTTATGTCACCTTTAATTTATCATGAATTCTGTGTAATTAAACCTAAAAAAATAAGGCTACTAACCAAAAGCACTACTTTTTTGTATAATTTAATGTTTTTTTTAATTAAAATGTTGAGTTTTAGAACAGTTTTTTGTCACAAATTCTTTGGGGGGGCCGTGAAGGAATGCACCATACACAAGGGTGGCCACACGCTGAAAAAGTTTGGGAACCACTGGCTTAGGCTACCACTTTTATGCTGACAATACCCAGATTTACATCAGTACAAAATCTGATGTTGCAGTTACTTCTACTGTCCTTAAGGAAATAAAGCCTGCTTGGATGCATCATAACTTTTTAAGACTTAATAGCTCCAAGATTGAGATTCTTTTTAATGGCACATCGGCTACCATTAAAAAATGTCAGAATTTTAATTTCAAAATAGATAACACCCCTCTTGTTCTATCCTCGCAAGTATGAAATCTTGGTGTGATATTTAACATTAACTTGACTTTAAAGGCCCACATCTAGAGTGTCATTAAATCAGCATTTTATCATCTTAAAAACATCAGTAGGATTAGGCTTTCCTTTCTGATGTGGATTCTGAAAGGGTTATTCACTCATTTATCACCTCTAGAATTGACTACTGTAATTCCCTGTATTCTGGATTATCTGCAAAATGCATCAAACGTCCCCAGTATGTTCAGAACTCAGCAGCACAAGTTTAAACTCATACAGCCTCACACCAGCCTATTCAAGATGTCCTATGCAATTTGCATTGGCTTCCTGTTCAGTATCACATTAACTATAAAACATAAGTCCTGTCTTATAAAACTGCTCAAGGGTTGGCCCCTTCTTACATCTCTGATTTAATCAGTACTTACATGCCTTCTCATTTTCTCCGTTCTGCTGACTCTCTTCTCCTTTACCAGTCTCCTTGCAGGCTAAAAACCATTGGCCAAAGAATGCTTTCATGTGCCGCTCAGAGGCTGCGGAATGCACTTCCTATCTTACTTTGCAATGCTCCCACTTTAAATTCCTTTTAGAAACTGCTTAAAAACATCTTTTTTAGATAGATTGCTTTTAATATCTAACAATATTTGTTATTTGTATTTTTTATTTCCTTTATTTATGTATTTGATTCTGTACTTGTTTTTACTTTGTTGTATTTGCTATGTTGTTGTAGCGCCTTGGGTGTATAAAGCGCATTATAAATAAAATGTATTATTATAATTATTATTAAAAGTCAGATTTGGGCCACTTTCTTCTGCAGTGTTAACATGGACTTCACAGGAAATAGTAAATAAGGGAACGAATCAACGTGTAAACGATTTCAGAACTTGACAGCGGGCTCTTTTAGAACACATCATCTACAACACAGCATTGCTCTGGCAGCCCAAGCAACAAGTTTCTCACATATTTCCCTCAGCACTATCAAAATCCAGTTCAGCGATCGTCGCTGCAGGAACAGAACCCTCCCCACCAGGCTGTGGATAATCTAGAGGCTGCAAACAGGGAACTAGATTTCCTCTGGCAGAAGCTGACACAACTGATATCCTCTTAGGGCCTGTGGCCAGCAGCTCACCCTGTCCTCACAAACCTCACAAGTCTCAACAAGGTTATCTCTGAGTGATGTCTGGGAGCTGTGCGCTCTGCGACAGCTTCATGCTTGAAGCGTATTTGCGGCCCCTGTAGCCTTATACAGCATGACAAACTGGATGTGATTGGACAAGAGTGTAGCTGTAGACATGGCACACGAAATCATGACGGATAGGCTATTTCATTTCTTCCCTCGAGTCAGACAAAGCTGGAAAAGGCTCGGCTCATTGAGACCAGTACCACGTGACTGACAAGAAACAGAGATCCACTATCATGCTTTATAAAACAGATAGTTCTGGTACTGAATGCTGATTGGTTGATTAAGTGTTTCAGACATGCCAAAACGTGAGGCTAAACTCCTCTTTACCAAACTATTTATTTGCTAGGTGGGTTTAACATCTGGGAATATAGGTAACCCAGTCTGGGAAAACCTAGATAAAGTATTTTTTTTTTTCAGATTTACTGTTTTACGTAATGTAACGACCATCTCTATATCTTTATAATTGACTGAGTAAGGTCATGTCAAAGATTGACATCAATTTGAAATCAATGCATGAAATCAAACCTTCAGTATGTTAACATGGACAATAATATTCCAATATTAACCTAAAATAAGTGTGTACTCACATTATGTACCAGAGTCAGTTTGACCCCAAAGTTGTTTGTCTAGTGAGATCTCTATGCACTGTACCAGGGTGCGGCATGCTTAGGGTGTTTTCTGATACGGTTCACTTGATTCGGTGGCGGGGCATTCGAGCTGGAATGCGAAACTTCACTTGTCACTGTACAAAAAATACTTCTCCTTATTTTATTTGTATTATCAAAGTGGATTGCAGACATGTACACACCAGAGTCGTATAATAACAGAGTTACGAAACGCTTTGATCTCGCCGCCGCGCGGTCACGTGATTCAGGTAACGTTCTACAGTTCCAAACCAAGCAGGGCTGTCAATCTGTTTGCATAGGTTTTCAGCTATTTTAGGTAAATATTAGCTTGTAATGGGAATTGATCACTATACTTACTGTGTTTATAACGGTTTTTTTTACTAGGGAGTGATGGAAATACAGTAAATCAGTTAATAAAGATAAACGGTTAATTGTGACCCAAATATAACTGTGGTTATCTATACCAACTACAGCAACACAGTTTATCTTTTATTTTTGTACCAAAATATGGCTATATAAATGGCTATCAATCTGCTAAAAACATAATTCCTACACTTTTACTATATTAAAATCACAAAAAAGATCGCCAACGCGGTTATTTGTAACAGTGAAGCATAACAGAAACACACTAAATTCATATTTTAAATTCACATTAAATGTTAATATAATCATACATGATTTTCGAGGATACATCACTCGTATTACTTACCAAACACAATGAAACACATAGCAGCATTGTAAAGCAGTGTGACTTTCTTATAAGGCATTTAGCTTGTCGCTGTTGCCCCCTAGTGTTACTCGTAATATATAAAAAAAGATAAGTATAAAGTAGATGGCCACCAGTAATAAAATATTAAACCATTAAATCTATATTATTCACACATTATACACAACTCATTAAAATATAAAAATTTTACTAGTTATTATTAACGATAATCATTACCTACAGCAGAGTTCATAAAATATCACTGTTGACTATATTAATGAAATGTCCGAAAATGTAAAGAGAAACGGTAATTTCATCGATTTACCAGCAGGTGCCATTGAAATGAATGGGCTTCAGTGCTGCGTTTGGAACTATGCGTCACTACCGGTCACTACATGAAACGCTGTTTCTTCCGCATTCCATTCTTACAACGGACGTCTATGTGAGTGTCGTAACTCTATTATTATACGACTCTGGTACACACTATAATCACACTATTAACATTGTGTGGGAGTTTTTGACTTATTTTGCGACCGGACACCTACACACATGGCAGTGGTCAACGGTTTGATGGCAAACAAAAGCAGATAGCTGAGCCAGGCCAAAGCCTCTTTAAGGCAAGCATGCAGGGTTAGCATAAAAATGTGTAATGCTGCAGTATGCAGGGAAAGAGACCAGATGCCCGTAGGCGTAGCTTGACATTTGATCTTGGGGGGGGCAGACTGGTCTTTCACAGCATATTCAGTATATCATGCTGCAATACGATTTGTTATGAATGTACCTTCTCGTAACCATCATTGTACTTTGTTTAAATTGGTTTGTTGGTTATCTTTAATCTTAAGGAGGAAATGCATGTGATGCTATTTATTGCTAAGGCACTATTCTAACAGTTCTGTTTTTGGACTTTTAGTTTGTATTCCTACTTCCTGTTCTGTCTTGTAGTCTGTTTGTAGTTCTGTTTTTTATTGGGTCCCATGTTGATTGTTTCCCCAGGTGTTTCCAGTCTGCCTTGTTTGTTGCCATGGTCACTCACTCACTCATTGCCTATTGTTTGTTGTCATAGTGCAGGGGTAGGCAAGTTCGGTCCTAGAGAGCCGCAGTCCTGCATATTTTAGCCTAAGCACTGATAATCTAACCTGATTTCTAATTCCTAAAGACATTGATTAGCTTGTTCAGGTGTGTTTGATTAGGGTTGGAACTAAACTCTGCAGGACTGCGGCTCTGTAAGACCGAACTTGCCTACACCCGTCATAGTGTTTCATTGTTTCTGTTCTGTGATTGGTGGTTCACACATTTAAATACCTTATTAGTTCAGTCCCCATTGGTCAGTCGATGTTTAGTGTTACTTCTGTGTAGTCGTGCCATGTTTCGTCGTGCCATGTTTCGTCCTGCCATGTTTCGTCCTGCCATGTTTCGTCCATGCAGTTTATTATTTCAAGTTAAAAATCATTTCATCTTTAAATATTTTTAGAATCTCTTGGAATTCAATTTACATGGATATGTTTTTATCTTTTGTGTTGTTGGTTTTATTGAGCGTGATTTTATGCAAAGCTCTTTCACGAGCTTCGAGATACAACCCACGGAAAATTTAATAGACAACTTCAAGATAATTTTTTGTTATTTTTTTGTTTTTCTAAAGTTTTTAAGCAACTTAAAAACATGGGGTAACTCACTGCCCTAAATATTTACATTTTGCCTTGTTAAACAAACAATTACTTTAAGTTAAAGATTGCTGAACCTAAAATTTTCTCGTTTCTCGTTAAAGCTATATATTCTTGTAAAAAATTAACAAAACAATTTCATGTTCTACAAATGGTCAGTTAACAATATGAGAAACTTTATTTCACACATCTTGGGCTTTATCATACACCCGGCAAAATGCGCGACGCAAGTGTCTTTTGCTAGTTTCAACACGGCGCAATGATAATTTTCACGTTTAGCACCACGTTGTTTAAATGGCAAATGCATTTGCGCCCAATGTTGCACCCATGGGCATTCTGGTCTGAAAATGAGGTGTGTGTGCGTTGCTATTTTGAGGCAACTAAAATAGACTACGCCAGGGCTATTCAATTGGCGGCACGCGGGCCAAACCCGGCCCCCAAGGTAATTTTATCCGGCCCTTCATGTAGTCTGTAAAAAGACATCTCTAGAATAAATTAACGGGCCATGGAGTTACGAGTTGTTGCACGTGCGTCTGTTTCATACAGCATGAGCTGCAGAGCACAAGTCACGTGACTGGTGCAAGCAGCTGTGTTAAGTGTTTATATTCACGCTTTGGTCCACAAGTTCAAGGTGATGTTTAAATGTAGGAGAATGTAGTCATCATCATTGATATATCTCCGGCCCCTCATTTGAAATGCTTTTTATGAACTGGCCCCCACGACAAACTAATTGAATAGCCCTGGACTACGCCATTGACCAACTAAAACCTGGTCTAAAGTCAATGGCGCAATATGTTTTTTGTTATTTAAAGTGTGTGTTCATAATACACGCCTATAAATGGTACGACAATGCGGGTTTGCTTAACACATACATGAAAGCGCAGCAGCACAAAAATGCTTTTAAATATGAAACATTAAAGGATTAAAATGTAAAAGATTATTATTGAGTCTCTTGGACATAAATGAGGACTAATTATGAGACGTTAGAAGGCTTAAAGAGCTGCTTCACCTGTAGCCTGTAAGTAAATTAATGCTTTGCTTTAAACCAGGGGTCCCCAACCAAATTTCGCGGACCGAGAGTGAGATTGGCGGGGGGTGGGGGTGGAGGGGGATTGGGGTCGCTGAGTTGCTGTTCAAATAAAGTGCTGAAAATCCTCCTTTTCGAAATGTAAGTTTTAAACAGAAGTAGATAACAACCATGCATTAGGAAAATTAATAATTGCTTTATTTAGGCTATAGTATTTTCTATAGACGTGTAAAACCATATTTTGGCGGATTGTTTTTTTTTACTTTCATTGTTTTTACTAGTTTGCCTGCCCATTTAGTCTTAATAATTAATGAAACCTAAACGAACTTGGCTTGCTGGTCTCGAAGGCTGCTCGAATCTTGGTCGGGCTCGAGCCCCAATTCCAAGTAACAGAACAGAAGAAAAATGCAGTGAAGGAGGAGAGATGCCAGAAGAATTGCGGCTGGGCGCAGAGGGCGGAGCGTTTACCATATGATTTTAATGATGATTGACACAGGACTGTTTAGGTTCCTTTCAAACCTACGTTAAAAGTGTAGTCGTTAAAATATTATTAGCCTAATAGTTTATTTTGATCATGGTGCTACGATCGATGGATAATTCTGAAGTTGTTTTAAAGAAGAATATAATAATTACTTTTCAGTCATTTGCGATGTCACACACTTGAACGTCTCCGCGTTTTGACATGATTTGCGACGTACATTTGCAATTGATTCTTAAAGTCATACCTCCGCAATTCTTTGATCGATTGTGTTTTAAAAGTACTGTATGCTCAAACTCTAATGACAGCAATGTGATCGCTGATGCGCTGGTAGAGAGAGAGAGAGAGAGAGAGAGAGAGAGAGAGAGAGAGAGAGAGAGAGAGAGAGGCGGAGAAAAAGAGAGAGCACGACCCTGTACAGGTAAGTAGAAATTATTTGTTATTTGAAGTCGGCTCTTAAAGTACAAAATACCCGATTAAGGTATTACGTGGCTATTATACAAAAAATTTTTTGGCAACTTGTCCACGACCCGGTACTGGGTCGCGACCCGGTGGTTGGGGACCTCTACTTTAAACAAATGCATCTATTTTTTTAAATGTTTTTTTTTAAATGCTACCCCACGATTTTTGTATATGATGACTCTGTACCTGTGGATATGATGAGAACTGTTTTTAAGTAATGCTTTTTAAAAAACACATGGCTGAAACAGCTCTCCACACGTTTATAAATTCTTTATCTCCTGTTTGTTACAAATAAAGTAGAGTTCAAACTCATTCTTACATATTTTAACATTATTCTTAAACTGGTGGTCTTCTTCCTCTGCTTAGTTTTTCAGTTTACAAAGTCTGTCATCTAAATAGGGATTAGACATGGCGAGACTCATCCATTTTTCCCGTCGTTAAATTAGTGGAATCGGACACGCCCGTTTAGACCGTGCGCTTTAGACAATGCTCTTTGATCGATAAAATAGGGCGCTTTATTTAAACATAGATTTATAAAACTTTTAATGTCAAGTGAACTCTGCAATCTTGCAAAGCAAAGGTTTCAACTTCATACAGAGTATAAAATAATAAGCCCCAATGATAACAAAAACGACTGCAGTAGTAGAAATAAAGACAACAAACAGCAAAACAACACTTATATAACAGTAGCAGTTAATTTATGCATGCTGAAATGCATAATGGGTAAAATGATCAAATTTAGAAAGCTAAAATCAATTGATTCAACTCAAAATGTCTTTATGAATAAGATAAATCACGCAATTCGTGCATTTAACTAAACAACTTGAGTAATAGAGAACATTTTAAGGGTTTAGGTTAAGTGTACTTGTTTATTTGTGGGTTAAAACAAAATAAGGGTTAACAGGTTTGTTAAACTCCAATCAAATCTTACTTCAAATATTTCAAGTTCTTGAGTGAATTCCACATACAAGTTTTTAAAGGGAGCTTTTTCTCTCAATATGAAGTGCATGACTAACTTTAAGCTAACAAGTTGAGGGTCCTATGACTTTGAGAGTAAAGGGTAGCTGGAGAACAATTTCATGGTAATAAATTCTTCCTGAAAAAAAAATATGAATAGAATAATTTAGATTCATGTTATTCAATTTTTTTAGTATACTGATACTATTAATGCTGCTGAATAAAATGAGATGACCCATTCACTGTTAACTGCTTAGGACAAAATGAACACTGAATTGAACTGTACTTTAAGTAGTTCATAAAAATGTCAGACACAAATTATATAATAGAGTAGAGCGGGGGTGAAAGTACCATTTTTTATAATGTTTTTAAAAGCTAATGTTTTAGACAGAGATGTTTGCTGTGATCAATAACTCGCAAGGGTGGTCTATCAATACCAGGTGTAATTTTGAACAAATGTAAAGCGACTTCAATATAATTTCACTTTGAACATAAGTAGTGCATTGTTACTTTTGATCCTGTCAGCTGGGACGAAAGTAACACACAGGTGGGTCAGAACAAAATAGATTTTTGTGTTACACTTGTTTTAATAAATATACATGACTATGACCTTGTTAATATGTAACTGCAAACATATTTTGTCATTTATCTTTGCAAAAAATAATGAAATTACATTTTCATTTTAAATTTCAGTTCTTTAAATGTTTTAAAAGCAACCCAACAGTACAAACTTGAATTGTTGATAATAACAACAACTGATTTTCAACAGTATAAACACTATGAAAATTTAATTAAATCAAATTAGAATAGCATTAATTCTCAATTCAACATAATGCAACAGTATTAGCAGCGAGACAAAATTAACAAGTGTTACTTTCATCCCGACAGGAACTCATGACATTTAAGCCTAATTTACTTTTATTTTGAAAATCTATGAGAAGGCAAACTTCAGGATGTGTCAGAGCACTAAATAACCTGTAGATTGATCAGTATTGTAACACATGAAACCAGAAAAAAAAACTGTTTTTGGAATTTACATATCATGGCCAAAACAGCCTTCTGGACCTACACGCGCAAAACGATTTAACGTAATATTTGTCAGATATGTCAAAGGTTGTATGCTAAAGATGCTGTCATAGCTTGGAATGCAAATGTAGTCATCAAAAATAACTTTTTTACTTTCTTCCCATGTTACTTTCGGTCCGGTTTTCCCCTACATCAACTCATTCATTTAGACAATCTTTATGTCACAGGTGGGAGCGGACCGCCCCTGTCGCGGGTCACGTTCCTCCTTCTTCTTCCACCCCGAGGAGGTCCCAAAACTGGGACTGGGTCTTTACTTGGGCATACAGGTGAGTATACAGAAAACCACACTGGATCTTTACTTTGGGCACACTAGTGAAGGAAAAGGGATCAGGAGTCACAAGCAGCGTTCATAAGAAAGTAGTCATCCACCAGCACCAATACTCGTTCTCTCCGACAGGTTTTCTTTTCCGGCCTAGGAGGTGATTGCTGACAACATGGACAAAGCACGGATTTGTCCTGGGAAATCAAAGTCGCTGACACAGTGGATGGCCCAAAGTAAACGTCGCAGCCACGACAAGGTAACGTCCTCCCACTTTAACTGGTTCCGGCTCGCCCACCAATCCTTCCCACAGTGGGGCCGCTTACACACTGCTTTCACAACTCAGAGAAACACTAGTATTCCATATTTAATAAGGAAATACAGACACGATGGCAGCTCAGCGTACTCACAGTTCCGTTGATGCTAATTCTTCTCTCCTTCTTTCCAGCTACTCACGTAAACACAGCCAGAAGGACAATATCCTCGTTCCTGCCTCTTCACGCTGTATTTCCAACAGCTCTTCGGTGCATGCGATCTCTCCACAAGAGGTAACACATATCTATATGACTCTTCCACAAAAGTAATCTTTAGTTTTCAAACCAGTATGTATACTCATGCCCAATCCTCAAGTTCGCCTCGCGTATCCTTTACATCCACAACACATCCGTCTCTCTCTCTCCGATCATCCCAACCGCTCGGTCTCACCCGCAGTATCTGCTGGAAATAAACTCCACACCATTCACGTCTTCTTCAGCCCTGTACTCTTTCCGCTTCGCTTCCTTGCGATCGCCAGATCAACAGGGCCTTCCGACTCCTTCTAAGAAGGTTTACGTTCTGTCCGCCCTTGGCGTCGCACACAGCTGCGTCATTCGGCCGTTCGGGCGTTAGGCATTCGGAGTCCCACTCTCACCGCATCTCCGCAACCGCCCAGCGTGAGCGGTGGAAACAGGACCGCCCGAATCGCCCATCCACAATCGCCACACTCATCTGCACACCTGCTGCCAATTAAACCCAGATTTAGGTTTCCCGGAGTTCCCGGAAGTGACTGGTGTTTGGGGATTGTCGTCCGGGCGGAACTAATCTCCATCACTTTAGGTTCCGCCCTTCAAAAGTCACTCCGTGACATCTATATCAAACCAAAGACTCCACCAAAGCTGTTCTATATGGTTTGTTAAACTCTAATTGGATCTTTCTTCAAATATTTCAATTTCAATACAGACTTTAAAAGGAAAAAAATCCCTCAATATGAAGTGCATGCCTAACTAAAGTAGTATGTTTCCTGATACACTTCGTCTCTCACATTATGGTCACATGAACTGTTTAATTGTATAGCTTGGATAAACAAGTTTAGACTCGTTCAAACACAGCCAAGGTTTAACTGGTTATCAATCCAACCAATCCATCATGTACAAGCACACATGCACATTGAAAATTAAACAGAGGACAAAGAACAATGATGTTTTGTGTAGATGACTGATAAAATGTTTTCATTAGCTGAAACACCAGGCATGATTGTTGCAGTTCAGTGAGACTCTCTTGAGGAAATTTGAGGCTAAGTGATCTTATTTAAAGAAATTGATTAGATGGACTACCGAAATCTTCTGCTGTGACACAGATATTGTCTTCGCTAAAGCTTTACAAGAAGTGCAAACCTCAAAGACCTTTGAAATGCTAATGGTCATTATATTGATCTTTGAAGGCCTTTCATATTGTACAGCAAGAAGGAAAGTGGCCTTCGTGTGGAATACAGAGACAATTTGCAAGGAAAGAGAAAACACAAAAGTCTTTGTGTCTTCATTGTTGAGCAAGTGAAACCATCCTTTAAATCCATTTAGTGACTGAAGAAGAGCTGATAAGAAATGAGGCCTGTCTGTTTTTTTGTGGGTTACTTGCTGGATTTGTTTCAATACCGAGTGCAACACATTTGTACCAAGTTTAAATTATGTTCCTGTAGCAGTTGGTAGAGCAAAGCATTGGCAACACAAATGTCATGGGTTTGAACCCAGGGAACACACATGAAGAAAATGTATAGACTGAATGCACTGTAGGATACTTTAAAATAGCCAAATGTAAAATCTGAAAGACAGATTTAATTCTTTTTTTTTTTGCAAGTTAGTTAAAGCAGTTGAAAATAAGGGATTGACTTCAAACAACTGGACCACACGATGCATCAAAACTATGGTGAGCTCACATTTTCAAGCTGGCTGACCATCAAAACAATTTCATATAATATGAGAAAGACACTTTACAAATATTGCAGCCTTGACCTTCATAACAAAAAGCAACACTTCTGGAGATGAAATATAATAAAGGAAAATGAAAAACGACACTGGCTTTGTGCTCTTTGAACTTCCCCATGACTATAGATCAGATTAAAATAAATATATATTTAAATGTTAGATGCTAAGGTATATATCAAAGTAGATCTCATTTCTTTCATGTCTCTATGTCAGTCCTTATATGTGCTTTTTAGGTAACATCAGGTGTGAGGGCTAAAGGGCTCATTATATTTTCATGTAGGACCTACGGCATAGCCTCTACGCATCTGTTTTCATTCATACTTCTGCGTGTATCATGTATCAGTATTGAGTATCCATGCGTGTAACCCACAGTAGCAGGGCAACAGTAGAACGGACACATTTTCTAAATTTTTGGTGATGTGCATGTCAGGCTACACAGAACTACACACATCCCACGCATAGTCTACACCGTAGCTACGCTGTACTATAGCTACGTGGGACTATAAATTAGACTTTAGGGTTATGTAAAACTTATCTTTCATTTTAATTTCTGTATAGGTATGTCAGTAAAACCTGGGAACGTTAAGGGAAAATAATATATTTTCTTTAGGTTTTTGTATTTGTTCGTACAATATTGCTCTACAGTTTCAAATTCTTTCATGGTATGGATTATGTCAATTTCCGGAATTGAAATAAGTAATTTTTTGACACTGTAGTATAGAGATATTTTTGCACACTTATCTACAGCAGTCGGTGTGCCTGAATCCTGTTATTCAGTTACCTTGCAGTGGCGTTCAATAACATTGTTTTCTTCTTTTTGAGTGTCAGGTGAATCATATCAAGTCAAAGCCTCTTCACGCTCAGCATAGCTCAACACATGGCAAGGTGAACCTGGATGATTCTTTAAACTATGCATTTATCAGAGCGAAAAAGGGTCTTAGGAATTCACAGCACAATGCTAAAACACTATTGTTTGCAGGTTTGAAACACAAGTTCTTTCAGTCACAAAGGGGAATTTTTAGGGATGTTGCCTTTTTCATCGCTTTTTTCCTGCATTATCTGATAAGTGATTCTGCCTTTTTGAGTTACAAGGCCATAAAAGGAGGTCACTAGGCACTGTTTTATTTCATATGTGTATTTTTCACCAACATTTTATACTCACTAACTAAAAGCATAGTAACTACCACTCAAAACTAAAAACACACTGTAACCTGGATGCTGCAAACTATTTTGACAGGTACAGTTCAATTACACAAAAATGTTATATAAATATGTCAAATGACAAATGATTAAACCAAATAGTGTGTTAATGAAATTTAAAAAAATTCATTAAAAATTAGCTAATAAAACATTTCAAATCTAGATTTAATGCAGTAGCTTCGCTTCTGGTCCTGATCACACTATCTGGGCTTATTTCTGCTATAACAACCGGCTGCCTACACATTACCCCTTACATAGCATGTCACGTGTGTAAATAAACCAAAATCAAATGATCCTGCACAAATCACAGACACATTATTCATGTATTTTCAGGTATCTTCAGAGGTGGAAAGTGTAGCCACAAACTTTACTCAAGTAAAAGTAACTAAAAAAGTTAAAGTCATGATTTTAAAACCTTCTTGAGTAAAAAAGTATGCTTTTTAAGTATAAAAAAGAATACTCAAGTAGCAAGTATATATATATATTGTTCCAATACTTATGTAGGGCACTCACAATTACAACATACACAAACAGTACAGATTTAAGAATGCTTAAGAAAAACAGAGAATATACAACTGTTTCTATGAAATGAACTTTATTCTTCATGTTGATGTATATAGCTTATAGCTGAAATATCAGACAAGTTAACCCCTCCGGCACAAATACGCAGAGCTTCTATTTTTGACGGATGCCGGACAGCTCCGCAGGGCGGAGCCATGACTTTATTGCGTGATCATACCTGAATTCGCGAGAACTCTGTTTTTTTTATTAAATCTTTGCAATATAAACATTACAAACACACACAAATAAAGTCATTAATACAGAAACAACAAATAATAGACATGAACAGAGCCATGTGGAGTTTCAAATAAATACATTAAAGATAGAGCATAAATAAATGTTTTAGCAGCCTTCTTATTTTTTGAATTTTGGATGGATTTGATGTACTGCTCTGTCTACGCGAGATCTCGTGTTGTGATCTGGGCTGGTTTGTTAAAACGTCATAATTCAACAGCATAATGGGCAGAGACAGAAATAGGTATCGCGCGATCATCACGTGAATTTGCAAGACCTCATGGGTCCTCGTCACTTCAGCACGCAGCCGCTCTGCAACATATACGCAACTGGTGGGTATTGACGGACGGCGGAGTGCGGAGCCGTAACGCAGCGGAGCTGATCTGCAGCCGCTCCGCAGTCGGTGGAAATCCGGGGTAGACCGACATAGTTTTGCATTCACTATGCATAATTAAGTTAACTTAACTTAAAGAATCTCCTAAGATGGTCTGAGGAAATCGACAGTGTACACTTATGTGGCATACAAACTGATTTTAGACAAAACTTATGTTTTATTATGTTGTAATTCTCATGTGTGTTGTGAGAAGCACTTACATCATACAGTACAGTATACAACCAATCAGACCAGACGTCAATCATTGCTAGATTTTCTTCATTCTGTGCTTCAAGTGTATACAGTATTTCTGGAGATTGGGCGTGTTTAAACGTGTCTGGCGACGAACAGGTCGCGCGTACATAATGGTGAATACACGTGTAAAGTTTTGCTTTTAGTAAATAAAAATAGCAGATTCATATCCACTCTTTATGTTTTGCGTGTTTCTTATTAAGGGTTAAACCGCATCATTCATCATTCGTTTTTGCAGTGAACTGAACAATTAATTTAAATTGATTTGCGAACCAATTCAAAACATTTGGCCCATACGCTTTGTAAAGAATCTACTCAAAAGACTCAGATTTGCCAATGCCCCAAAAACACGAGACAACTATTTTAAAATAAAATACTCATTTTGTAATGAATTAAAATACAGCAAGAAAGGAACGCCGCACAGTATAACAAGGTAAAACAGTGGCGGTTCTAGACAAATTTCACTAGGGGGGCCAAGGAGGGACCAGTGTTTTACTAGAGGGGCACATAAAGAAATGGCAAGAAATTATATTTAAAGGTTATAGGGGTGGTTACAGGAATTAGTTTAAGATAGGACTAGGCCTTAGTTTAATTAGGAAATATAACTAGTTTTAACATACATTATACATTACTTGTGTGCATTTTGAAGCAAAACAAAGCTGTATTTTAAGATATGGCATTGCAAGTTGTTTTCAGTTTGGACAGCTCTTACATTTATTTTAGTTTAGGACTAGTCCCTTTCCGGGAAACTACCCCGTAAACTTTATTTTACTTTACAATCATATACTTTTTTATTTAATACAAGAGTGAGTGCAGGTGCAAAAGGGGAGCTTGGCTCTTTTCTAAAGCCCCCAACCGAAAAGCATGCAAGCCTACTCAATAAACTTTATGAAATGCAAACTTTTATAAAGACAAACGTTTGTTTTAGTTTACATATAAACACACATTGCTAGACAGTTAGGGACCACAATCTAAACAACATTTAAAATAATATTTATTTTAAATTGTAAAATTTTTTATATGTAACATTTAATTATATTCCTCCAATTTTATGCACGTATATGTAAGAGCATAATAACAGCGCTTTTTACAATGTGTAAACTTTAAAAAGTTAGCGAGATGTTGGTTTTGCCGGTTGTTGATGAGTAACAGCTGTAAATGATCACAACACATAGCCACGTCACAGGAGAACAAGTGAACAGTGTCCCTATTTCAAGTCAGCTAGAGTCCTTACCAGTGCCCAAACCTGCATACACATTCTCAACATCGGGAGGTTGGGAACGAATTGAGACACTCGCCGAGCAGCACCCACAGGCGACTACAGTGGTTGGGTGCATGTAGAACGTTGCGTCGCATTAGTTCCGCTTTTGGCGCTCGCGTGTAAAATCAAAATAAATGTATACTTTTTATTTGGTCAACACGGGGTGGCCACAGGGGTGGCCAGGGACATGTCTACAGAGGCACGGGCCACCCTTGGCCTCCGTGTAGAACCGCCACTGATGTAAAAGTACAAATTCTCTATTAGAAATATACTTGAGTAAGAGTAAAAATACCATCTTTTAAATGTAGGCTACTCTAAGAGTACATATTTCCCAAAATCGTACTCAAGTAAACGTAACGAAGTAAAGGTAGCACATTCCTTACCACATTTTGATTTTGAAATAATGAGTATGGGTGGGTGATAAGTTCGGGGGGTGTTGTAGCGGTGAGGTGGTGGTGATCTGAGCATCGCAATTTACTCCCATTTGTATTTCCTAATGATATGACCCACACAATGACCGACAAGACCTGGGGCCTCATTTATAAAGCGTGTGTATGCATAAAACGGGGCTGAAAACGTGCGTACGCCACTTCCCATGCAAAGGTTGTGATTCATAAAAAAACTTCTGGAGACAATGAATGGGAATTGGCGACACAGATGGCGAAAAAAGTGAACTGAAATCAGATTGAAGAAAGTAAATATGACAAGAACGATCGTAAGTTATTGATAAATTCACTTTATATCATACATTAGATCCACGTTATTATGACAATTAAGTAGTGTTATTTGCACTTGTACTGAGTGATAATTGTTTCATAAACATCTTGTAAATTCCAATCTTAAATCATAATTTGTTTTAAAACATTTAATCAGCGCAGTCTCACGGTCAAAATGTCCACTACGGGAGCGCAAGATGGACCGACAGATGGATAGCATCGAATACGCATCCATTAGATAACTGCAGAAAATATTTTCGTTAATTACTGTTCATTTTTATCATCAAATGTGACCAGTCACGGAAAGTAGGGACACAAGTCGGATCTGGAGCATTTTGAGTTATTCATAGATTATGAAAGTGCAGTTTCTAAGCTTTCTAACGATGTGTAACACATGGAAATCTGATAAGATTTGGAGAAGTTGTGGCCATTTGAATGTAACACATTCAAGAAGGAGAATGCTGAGAAATTTGAGAAAGAAAAAAGTAAACACTTTCCCTTTTCCCTGGCTGGAGAGACAATAGGGCTCATTTACATCTCATTTAGCTAAGACATATCCCCTGTAAAGCCATTTTGAGATCGCCTACAGATGTTCTAGCATCATATGTAGTCCGAATGTACAACATGCAAAAATAAACAGGACTTTTACCTTTGTGGGGATCACAAGTCGAATCCAGTCTGTTTCAGATGTGTGAATCATCCAATGATTTTTGTCCACAAATGCGTATAATCCGTGAAATATAGATATATAGTCTATTGTTTACATCAGATTTCGCATGAACTTCTGTTAATACAATATAATATACAATCTGAGGACTATTTACATCATAACATGTAAGGGTATATCAGATTACACTCCGGTATTTACGTTCCGTCAAACACATGAACCCGCCTTCAAATTTTGTATTTAAAATATGGTCTCTGTGTAACTTATGAGTTTGACTTCAAGCTGCGCTGCAATACGTCAAAGTACCGCGAGAGCGAGTCGAAATTAAACTACTCCGTAAGATTTCTTGAAGAGCTCTCGCGGTACTTTTACGTCATCTGACTGCGGCGCCCCATAAAGTCAGTGACGCGGCTGACGTACGATGCGGCTGACTGTTATTTGTTCCGCCCCAGCTTCTTTTATCTTTCTTTTGTTTTGTGCGCCTGAGCTTCATTTACAGTCTGGGGAGACGCACGCTATAAGTTTGAAAAAAATAAATTAAACTAAGCAAACATGTCTGAGGAACAGGGCAGCGCGTCACTACAAGTCACGTGACTTCACGCTCGAGCCGGAAGAGAAGACAATGCTGAATAAAGTCGTAATTCTTGCTATTTTTGGACCAAACTGTATTGTCGATGCTTCACCACAATCTCATTGACCCACTGATGTCACATGGACTACTTTGATTATGTTTTTATTACCTTTCTGGACATGGAAACCGTACATAGATTTTCAATGGAGGAAACAGAAAGCTCTCAGACTAAATCTAAAGTTAAAACATCTTAAACTGTGTTCCGAAGATGAACGGAGGTCTTCCGAGTTTAGAACGACATAAGGGTAAGTCATTAATTACATTATTTTCAGTTTTGGGCGAACTATCCTTATTCAGTAGTCACGCTGTTCCCTGTGGGGGCGGAGGCAAAAACACAAGCTTATAAAGTATGTAAATATACACACAGACAATGACGCCCCCCGCTGCATGCTAGAATCTCCGGAAAAACAAGCCTATTTCAACCGCAAAACTGTACCCTTTTAAATATACATAAACTGCTATCTCAAACATGGAGAGGCTTCTTCGTGATCTCAACTAACAGATTTTGCAATAAAACGAAAATCACAAATTTTGAAAAAAAAAACTTTGATTCTCATTTTCTCGAAACTTGTGCTGCCGACTTGTGCCCCTGGTTTCTGTGACGGGTCACAAATGTCAAAGTGTGGAAATACAGCCGTCAAGTTCCCGGACAATCGTTTCTCTCTATGTAATCGTTATAATCGTCCTAATTATGATGGTCATAACAAAACCGGCATGAAGAAACATGTGTTCGCCTATTACATTAAAATAAATATTTACTCACATGTGTATGGGTAAAAGGAAATTACTATTTATGTTTTTAAATTTAAATTATTTATTTTTTATATGCCTAATCTTTGTATAGCTGAGGAGAACGCTCGTGCTGCTGGAGAACAGTCCATATATATCAGACGCGTGCACAAAAGGAGCAGAAAACACATCTATATTCTATTTAATTTTCGCGATACCTCTCATTTATGCTGTGATTATGGCAAGGTGTACAATAAAATTGCTGTTAAAAATGCTACGGTGACCCCGGTGTAATATGTTGCATCCTTGGATCCTTGGATCAAATCCATGGATTTGAGGCAGGATATGAGGCAAATTCACGTATGCACACTTTGAGAAAATGAGAAACAAAGTTTTTTTTTCAAAATTTGTGATTTTCGTTTTATTGCAGAATCTGTTAGTTGAGATCACGAAGAAGCCTCTCCATGTTTGAGATAGCAGTTTTTGTATATTTAAAAGCGTACATATTGCGGTTAAAATAGGCTTGTTTTTCCGGAGATTCTAGCGTGCAGCGGGGGGCGTCACTGTCTGTGTGTATATTTACATACTGGATAAGCTTTTGTTTTCGCCTCCGCCCCCCAAGGGAACAGCGTGACTACTAAATAAGGATAGTTCGCCCAAAAATGAAAATAATGTAATTAATGACTCACCCTTATGTCGTTCTAAACTCGGAAGACCTCCGTTCATCTTCGGAACACAGTTTAAGATGTTTTATCATTAGATTTAGTCCGAGAGCTTTCTATCCCCTTCATTGAAAATCTATGTATGGTTTCCATGTCCAGAAAGTTAATAAAAACATCATCAAAGTAGTCCATGTGACATCAGTGGGTCAGTTAGAACGTGTTGATGCATCGAAAATACAGTTTGGTCCAAAAATAGCAGAATTACGACTTTATTCAGCATTGTCTTCTCTTCCGGTTCGAGCGTGAAGTCACGTGACTGTAGTGATGCGGCTGCCCTGTTCCTCAGATATGTTTGCTAAGTTTTTTTTTTTTTTCAAACTTATAGCGTGCGTCTCCCCAGACTGTAAAGCTCGGGCGCACAAAACAAAAGAAAAATAAAAGAAGCTGGGGCGGAACAAATAACAGTCAGCCGCATCGTACGTCAGCCGCGTCACTCACTTTATGCGGCGCCGCAGTCGGATGACGTCAAAGTACCGCGAGAGCTCTTCAAGAAATTTTACGGAGTAGTTTAATTTCGACTCGCTCTTGCGGTACTTTGACGTCATCTGTATGTCAGTTCTTGCAGCGCAGCATGAGTCCAAACACACAGAAGTTACACAGATATAGTTGTATTCTTCATATAATTGGCTACATGTTTTGTCTATCAATATTTTCCATGAAGTCATTGGCTGATGGAGGAACGAGCGAGCCATTGGTAACCTCTCTAAAGGATGTCACGTTTTCGACGGCGCTGTTTGGATGATCTATTATACTACTTCCCTATTTTAAATACAAACTTTGAAGGCGCGTTCATGTGTTTAACGGAGTGTAAGCTCATATACCCTTACATGTTACGATTTAAATAGTCTTCAGATTATATATTATATTGTATTACCAGACATTCATGCAAAATCTGATGTAAACAATCTATATTTCACGGATTATACGCATTTGTGGACAAAAATGGTCATTGGATAATCTGAAACAGACTGGATTCGACTTGTGATCCCCACAAAGGTAAAAAGAGTCATGTTTATTTTTGCGTGTTGTCATTTGGTCATAAAATACTACATATGTTGCTAGAACATCTCAAAAAGGGTTTTACAGGGGGTATGGCTTAGCTAAATGAGATGTAAATGAGCCCTATTGTCTCCCCCAGCTGAAAAGAAGAGTCCCTTTCGTCTCGATTTTCTCGGTTTGAGTATTTCTGAGTTCCTATATTCAAATGGCCACAACTTCTCCAAATCTTATCAGATTTCCATGTGTTACACATCGTTGGAAAGCTTAGAAACTGCACTTTCAGAATCTGTGAATAACTCAAAATGCCCAGATCCGACTTGTGTCCCTACTTTCAGAATAAATCAGAATTTTTTTTTTTTAGTAAGGACCCTACGCACAGTTTTATAAATGAGGCCCCAGGTTATTGAATTGAGAACTTATTCCAAACCAGTTTTTTTAGGTAACAAACAGAAGGCAGTGTCAAAATTTTCTGGCCACATAAATTTTACTGTTGCGGTGGATTATTTAAGTTTTTATGTTGCTGTAAAGCTGTAGTGAATTTCTTTAAAATAGAAATCAGTATTATTCAGAATTTTACTCAGGGACGACATAGCCACAAGTAGAGAATTAAACTCTGTTAAACTTTCATTTTCAAGGACTGAGTTCAGATCTCTGCTTTTCAAAAAGCATTGCACACATTCAGGGTTATTTGTATCCTTTTTGTCTGCTTTTTTTCTGAGACATTCCTCTTTTCAGTATTCTCTCTTTTGATGAAAAAAGACACAAACCTTGAGAAACGTTAACCTTCAAAACCATCTCTAATCCACCAGCCTTTAGCTACCCACATTTTCTTCCTAAAGCTGTCATTACAGTTAACTAATTAAATGTGGGTTACATTTGGAAACTTTGCCAATTAGTATTCCAGTGCGCATGCTCATCTGATGCTTTGAAGATACTGTATCATGAATCATATTTTACCACTTTATCACCACAGACCTAGGGTTAGGGCTGCACGATTAATCGTTTTTGAACCGAAATCGCGATGTGAATGGATGCGATTTTCGAATCGCAAGAGCTGCGATTTTTTCGATTCAAAACTATCAAATATAACAATCATCTAGTACGCAGTTTTTGACAGTTCGCTTCATGCGCATTTTACGTTTGATGCAGTTTAAACCAATAGAGTGCATTAACACTGAGGTGCTGACTACACGTCAGATAACACCATTAGGAAAACATGAGCGAGCAGCAGTTCAACTCCTCAACAAAGTGTACGGCCATATGATTTCCGCGATGCGGAAAACACCAACAGAATCGCGAAATGCATACTAATGGAATTAACTGCACAACGCGGAATGTCATGAAGTTGGCAGGTTTTGGATTCAGTCATTTTAAAAACCCATTATAACTCATTAACCGGCAAATGAAAGGACAGAAATGCGCGAAAACATTTCCCTTTTGTGTAATGTTGGACTTAAAGAAAGGTATATACGTCCGTTTCTCGTCATGCATCGCAAACAATGACAAGCGCCTCATCAGACTATAAGCAGGTTTCATTTAAGCCCGGAACACAGCAGACGAAAGAGGTACATTATACTTTCTTGCACGCGCACATCTGCACCGCTTTGAATATTTACAGGCACGAGGGTTCATGAAGCGCGCACACAGAGAGCAGTCAGCACACGCGTGATCACTAAACTTAAGTTTTCTTTCTTGTCTAAGTGAACATAAACAGCTGGATGTTTATCAGTATATTGAAGCAGAGCAGTTTTAAAGCTGTCTTGTGTCTTAAAGTGACAGACAGTAACCTGGTGCTTTCTGTGTCAGAAATGTTTATTACACACCAAAAATTAAAAATCACTCCTTAATCTTAACTGAACAAGCTTCTGCATCTCCACATTTAAAATCGTATAGTGAGGACTGTGCAGTGTTTTATTTGTATTTTTTGCTTATGTTAAATCATAGATTCTAATAACTAATATATTTACATTTATTACAGATGCCTGAAAAGTAAAACAAGATGAGTATAGTCTTATGATTAAAAGAAAAAACTAAACATTTGCTTGTCAGAAGCATTGTTGTAGTGACAGCCAAAATACATTGGCCTATATGTTATTTTAAATAAAACTTTCAATAAATTTTTGTTAAATTGTATTTTAATGTTCTTAGATAAAAAAAAGTTTGTCTGCAGAAGAGCAAAGTCCTGCAGACAACTTGGTACAATGTTTAAGAGGTTTTAAATAAACAGTAGCACAGCATCTTTCTTTGGTGCTATTAAAACCACCACAACAAGCCTGGATGTAGCTCTTTTATTATATACTAATGAATCGCACTTTAAATCGCGAATCGCAATTTTTATCAGAAAAATCGCAATTAGATTTTTTCTCCGAATCGTGCAGCCCTACCTAGGGTTATTAGTATTTTATTGCAAAGAGAATGTCGTGACATACTTTAATACAGACATGCTTTTCTTTCAAGATTAGACGTTTAATACATGGAAAAAGCAGAGTGATATTATACAGATTTTTTTTTTTTACGTACCTTGATGATAATAAGTATTGATAGACCAAGAGCTGAGAGCTCAAAATATTAAAAACGCTGGGGTGAAGTAGATTGAAACTATTTTGGCTGCAAGTATAAACAGCAAAAATGCTGTAGCAGTAATAAACAAGGAAGAATTCAAAAACAGAAAATGACTCAGCACAGACGGAGGCAATTATTATGCAAACTCTGTGAATCAGAGCTCAAGCTACATAGACCATTGGCCAACAGCCCCATAGAAAAGCTTTCATTTCTAAAGCATTACCACTAAAACGAGCTAAAAACTGCGAAGCAAAAAGTTTTATTAAGTTGCTTTTTGCTGTGTCTTAGTTTGGCATATTGACCAAGGTGTAGTCCATTGACTATCACCACTGTGCTCTTGGGATACATTGCTACAGTATAAATTAGGTAAAGCATCTCTTAAATGACTGCTTGATCACAATTCTGTTGGGATAATTTGATCATAAAATTAGAGAGAGTTGATATTTCTTTTTTATTATAAACAGTATATAAAAGGTGACGTGATTGAAAATATGGTAACCCATACTCGGAAATGTGACCTCTCCATTAAACCCATCCCAGTGAATAGTAAAAACACGCACTGCAAGTCATGAACACACACAACACGCCAGCACCCGGGGAGCAATTAGGGAAAAATAGGGCTCATGGGCACCGCAGTTGCAACCTGCCAGCCAATAATAATAGTAATAATAATAATAATAATAATAATAATAATAATAATAATACATTTTAATTAAAATGCGCTTTTCTAAAACCCAAAGTGGCCAAGAGACTTGGACTAGCAACCTTTGGATTATAAGACCGACCATTAGGTCACAGTAAAAAGTTCCTTGTTCAAGGGAGCTCAAATGCAACCTGTCGGCCTTGAGACTTGAACTAGCAACTTTCGGTTAGAAGCCTGACTGTAACCATTGGGCCACTGCCTATACATATTTAGTGGAAGATGTGATGATGTCTAAATTAAAATGTAATGACAGACACTTTTAAAAGTCATCTGCTGTAAAATAGCAGTCATTTTTTGTGACCCGTCACGGAAACCAGTGGCACAAGTCGGCAGCACAAGTATCGAGAAAATGAGAAACAAAGTTTTTTTATTCAAAATTTGTGATTTTCATTTTATTGCAGAATCTGTTAGTTGAGATCACGAAGAAGCCTCTCCATGTTTGAGATAGCAGTTTTTGTATATTTAAAAGCGTACATTTTCCGGTTGAAATCGGCTTGTTTTTCCGGAGATTCTAGCGTGCAGCGGGGGGCGTCATTGTCTGTGTGTTTTTACATACTGGATAAGCTTGTGTTTTCGCCTCCGCCCCCAAAGGGAACAGCGTTGCTCCTGAATAGGGATAGTTCGCCCAAAAATGAAAAATAATGTAATTAATGACTCACCTATATGTCGTTCTAAACTCAGAAGACCTCCGAGAGCAGTCGGATGACGTAAAAGTACAGTGAGAGTTCTTCAAGAAATCTTACGGAGAAGTTTAATTTCGACTCGCTCTTGCGGTACTTTGACGTCTTGCAGCGCAGCATGAAGTCAAACTCATAAGTTACACAGAGATCGTTGAATTCTTTATATAATTGGCCACATGTTTTGTCTATCAATATTTTCAATGAAGTCATTGGCTGATGGAGGAACGAGCGAGCTATTGGTTACATCCCCAAAGGACGTCACGTTTTTGACGGGCTGTTTGAATTACCTATTTTACTACCGCCCTATTTTAAATACAAACTTTGAAGGAGGCTTCTTGTGTTTAACGGAACGTAAATACCGGACTGTAATCTGAAATACCCTTACATGTTACGATGTAAATAGTCCTCAGATTGTATATTCTATTCTATTACCAGAAGTTCATGCGAAATCTGATGTAAACAATAGACTATACATCTATATTTCACGGATTATACGCATTTGTGGACAAAAATGGTCACTGGATTATTCACACATCTGAAACAGACTGGATTCGACTTGTGATCCACACAAAGGTAAAAGTCCTGTTTATTTTTGCATGTTGTCACCCGGACTTCTTTCACAAAATACTAAATATGATGCTAGAACATCTGTATCTCAAAACGGCTTTACAGGGGTATGACTTAGCTAAATGAGATGTAAATAAGCCCTATTGTTTCTCCAGGCAGGGAAAAGGGAAAAGTGTTAACTTTTTTCTTCCTCAAATTTCTCGGCATTCTCTTTCTTGAATGTTTTACATTCAAATGGCCACAACTTCTCCAAATCTTATCAGACTTCCATGTGTTACACATCGTTGGAAAGCTTAGAAACTGCACTTTCAGAATCTGTGAATAACTCAAAATGCCCCAGATCCGACTTCTGTCACTACTTTCCGTGACTGGTCACATTTATATGACCCTGCCTGTGAAATCCAGGCTAAAGACACATAACCTAATTATGAGATTAGGAGCATCAAAGTTTGATCAATTTTAAACATATCAAGGTTATAATTTCACAGAATGTTATTAACCTTATGCAGGATGATTTTATGTAGAAAACTGTAAATCACACTAACATGACTTTAGCTGGGTTTTCACAGGCAGGGTCACATGACAAAACTTAAAATGCAGTAATATTGCACTGATTGCGAAAACTGAATGCAGAAATATTATTGTCTCCATTAATGAAAGGAAGTCTCCTGGTGCAATATGATTACTCCTCAACAAAGTAACAGCCTGGAGTAAAACCTGAGTGGGTGAGGAGGCAGAGGAGGCGTTGTAATGTTTCATGGCAGGCATTACAGATTCCCAGTGGCACTTCTTACAACAAAGAACATTTTATTGGAGAAAGCTGGTGCATAAGTGCTCCAAAAGAAGAGGATGTGAACATTTTGTAACTATAAAATAACATCCGTTTGGCTCCCAGTCCAGGACTGTAATGTTGCTCCCTTGGATCAGGCATTTGTACTTCCATAAAGTATAAAACATACTGGTCACCACAGACATTAGGAAGACTTGTGCTTGCCAAGGAAATCCAATCTAGTCCACTGCTTAAGGGAACGAGTATAAGAACATGATGTAAAAGTCTTTTACTATTTGACTGAAACTTTAAAATCTGAAATCTTTAAACATAAAACCATTTAGTTGTTCGTAATGTTTCTGGAGCAGCCAGTCTCTTTAATTTGATCTTTGTAGGAAGTCTTGCAGAACTGAAGGAACCTCTTAAGCACAGGGAGATTTAGAACAGGTGCTGAAGAACTCTATAAAGCTGACTAGCTCATATCTTAAATACCCTGGGGCTTAAAGTGCCATCAAGCCTGACGACTGTGCTTGTGCAGGACATCCTCAGCTCTCTGCGCACCTGATCAACAGGCTTCAGGAACAATCAGAGTAAGAAAAACATTATGAGTTGGTTGGTCAAAATAAAGTGTTATTTCATGCATTTTAATCAAGATGAGAACATGATGAGAGTTTTCATTACACTGTTGTTCCTTCTTGAGAAATTTGAGCATTGTTTAAAAATTATATGGGAGCGATTATAAAAACTGGGAACACACATTCACTATTAACTAAAGATTTTGCCTCAATAGACTTAATTTTTTCTACTCATTAATACTAAGTCAGGTGGTTGTTGTAGAGTTTAAGTGTAGGTATTGGGTAGGATTTACGGTACATTCTAGTGATGGAAATTTTCGTTCATTTAGGTGACTCGTTCATTTTCAGTTCGTTCACCAAAATGATTCGTTCAGACTCGTTCACTGATTCGTTCAGTGACCATTTCTTAATTTTACAAAAATACGCCAATAGGTGGCGAAGATGTGTGTCATTATGTGTTATAAGACAATGAATGACTTTTTGCAAAAACTCATTAGTTTTTAATAAAGCTCAAATTGTGAAATACTAAGCATAATTTTATCAAGTTACCGAATATATTAAGACACACGTACATTCATAGTACATCTAATCTAGATTTGTTGTAAATAAAGACTCCCGTGCATGCCTCCTCTGGTTCAGTCAGTCATCAGATCCTCGTTCACGAATCATATAATTTCGGTCATGTCGTTCAAGACTTCGTTCAGACGCAGATGACTGATTTAAGTTCGGTGAAAGGGTGGATTAAACTATATAGACATATAAAACTATATTAAACAGAAATACCAATTTTTTCAACAGTAATTACCTTGCTTATCATTTGTATTAAGGTAAATAGTCCGCCTAAACATGGTTACTATAACTTTATTAAAATAAAACCACATGATTCTTTCACAAGATTGTTTACGTTGCACTCGCTATCTATACGATCTCTCTCATTCATTAGGTTGTAACCTGTACCAGTCATTCAGTTTGTTTAAGAACGCGATCTCTCTATCTCTCTCTCGTTCGTTCAGACTCAAAACAGCGGCTCGGTCAGTGAAGGGCGTATTCATTCAGTACGTTGAGCCAATCATATGCTCGGCCACAGCTTATACTCGATTGCCATTGGCTCGTAGTTTTGTCACACTTTGAAGGCGGAAAGAAAGCCGCGCATCATTTGTCCGTGCTCCTCAAGAAGGGAGGGACATTTCAGTGAACGAGAAATATGAGTCAATGGATGGCGTGAACGAGAACGATTCGTTCACATAAAAGATTCGTTCAAAAAGAACGATTCGTTCACGAACGTAACATCACTAGTACATTCACACAGTGGCGAAAGCGTTAACGCTTGACGGAAGGCTTGTCTGAAGCATGGCCAACAGCCAAAGACAGTGGCTGCATACAGTACATGCTCCGATCTTGCAAAAAACGTAATTGGCTGGCTCTGCACTAGGTTATTGGCATAAGGCGATTTGATTGGCTGATGCAAGCGTTGGCGCTTGAAAAGTTGAAAAAATGTTCTTCTTCCGCGAGCAACGGCAGTGACACAACAGCGACGGATCCACAATTCAGCTTGGCAACGCATGGTGTCAACCATTAAAAGTAAATGAGAAACTTTACTGCTTACGCCCCGTGTGAATATACCATAAGGAATGTAGAATATGGTCATGCATTAATGTGCATACATATTAACTCTTTACCCGCCATTGACGAGTTGTCTTGTAAGTTATTTCTTAATCTGAGTTATCTAGTCAATTAAGAGAAAACATTTGCATAAAAATAACATGTTCCTGATGCGGTTTTATGTTATCTGTAATACAGAGACACTTACCCAATTTATTAAAAAACTGAACTCTGCATGTTTTGATAATCGTTCTGAATCTGATCTCTTACAAAATTCCTTTCAAAAATTCAATTATTTAAGCTTTTTGCTAAAATATATTTTTTTTAAGAAAAAAAAACATATTTAAAGGGGACATTCCAGAAGACGTTTTTAAGATATTAAATAAATCTTTGATGTCCCTTGAGTACATATGTGAAGTTTTAGCTCAAAATACCATATAGGTAATTTATTGTGGCATGTTAAAATAGGCACTTTATGGGGCTGAGAAAAAATGCACCGTTTTTGTGTGTATCCCTTTAAATCCTAACGAGCTGCTCAGGTGGGCGGAGTCTCAAGCGCTGGCGCTGTAGACAGAGCATCGAGGGAGATTCTCTCACGAAAGAAGTTAGTGAGCGATGTTAAGCATTATATATTTGAACATGTTTAAAAAGTCAATTATCTGTTTTATGCATACTAAATACATGTTTATCAGCAGATGGGAAACATTGTAGAATAAAAATAAAGACTTTTAGGTTTCATGCTGCTTTTAAACAGGCACAATGATTTTCAGCATGTTACAATAAATTACACTTCCACAAACACTCAGAAGTTTACTTTTTGACCAAACCACATGAGCACATTTAAATGATCTGTAATAAAACAACACGTTTAATGCTTAAACTTTAGAGAAACAGATCAAATGACATGTTTAAGTTTATTGTGTAACTTACACATATTGAACACATTCGCGTTTCTGTCAGTCTCTCATCTATTTTGTAACTCCTCATTCATTTGAAACTTCAGAGAAACATTAAACAACATATTTACTTATTGTGTATGATAGTGAATACGCGTTGTTCTCTCACTCTGTCTCGTGCAGTGCATTAATCCTCGTGTTCATTCATATAAACTTCAGAGAAACACATTAAACAACATAACTTACTTGAAAGCGAACCATCGCGTTGCTCTCTCTCTCGTTCGTTCGCTCACTCGCTCTCTCTCTTGCACTAAGGTAACGTTAATCCTTTAGAACGTTAATTCAATCTTTAGAAAGATTATTAAAACTACAAGTTATAAGATTGTAGGCTCCTGTTTGTGTTTGATGGAATACAAACGCGTTGTGCTGTCAGTCATTCTTTCCCTCTGTCTATAATCGCACTCGTGAGGCCGTTCATGGTTGGATAGCGCAGTTGAAGGGGCGGTATCAATATAATAAGAGCCCTTAGCTACGTCATGCGGGGAGCGAAATCCGCATGACCTATTTATTCACATGCTTGCAGAGAGAGCCTTACCAAAACAAAGTTACAGGGTTGCTATTTTTCATGTTTTCTGGGTTGGTAGAAGCACTGGGGACCTGATTATAGCACTTAAACATGGAAAAAGTCTGATTTTCATGGAATGTCCCCTTTAAGAGTTGTAAGCAGAGAAAAAAATGTAGATAGGATGATTTTTCCCCCCGCTTTGTTTGTTTATTGTTTGTTTGAAAGCAGAGCGTCTGTTATTTTATTTTATATACTGTATTTGTATGTTTATATTTTTTTATTATTATTTTTTTTCTGGATTTCATTTGGAGATAATAACTATTGGGATTTGTAACTTTGTTTACATTTACACACCAAAGAATATGTGAAAATATTAAAAGGAAAAATCGGGCCTCTTTAATGTCATTTGAATTTATTTTAAAGTTTATTATGTGTAAAAACTTTCTTAAATTAAATTTAAAAGATAAAAGATAAAAGTTTTATATAGTTTTTAATAGTTTTGTCTTCAGAATTGTACCTTTAGCACATTTTGTATTTTTTACAAACTGTTTGTGATGTGCTGCATAAAATGCTTCTGGTCCTGGATGTTGAGTTCTTTACCCAGCTACGCACTTAATGCTGTTTCCCTTTTGCTTAATATCATTTTAATAATAACTTGTGTTGTAATATTTCACTATATTCAGAAAAAAGTCTTGGTGGAAGGGGGGTTGCAGGCATTCTGCACCCTTCAGGCGTGATTTATATTCAAAATATAGCACCCTCCTGTGCCTTTACATTATACTGTAGCATTGGTGGCTGGTGGGATCAAAATGCTTGCTTGTCAAGTCCTAATGATTGTGTTTTTAGTTAATAATTGGTTCTATCTTTGAACTTGTATATGCTGGTTTACTTTTTAAATATTTTTTTTTACTTTTAAGTGTTCCTGTATAGCTTGGTGGTAGATCATTGTGTTAGCGGTGCTAAAGGTCATGGGGTTCAAACCAGGGAACACACATACTGATAAAAAATGTCTTGCAATGCAATGTAAGTCTCTTTTTGATTAAAAAGTATATGCCAAATGCATACGCAGATGTAAATGTTTTGATCGCTTTGTTGTCTAAATATCAGAATCTACACCACTTACTAACATACTTTAAAAAAGACAAAACATCTTTGACATTTTTACAAAATGTTTGTATAAAAACCATATACAAACTATATATTCTATTCCCTAACCCTAATCCAACCCCTAACCCCAACCATCAAAGAAAACTTTCTGATACCTTAAATTTTCAATAAACATCATTCTGTTTGATTTATAAGCTTGTTTTCTCATGGGGACCTCAAAATTGGTCCCCACAACGTGATAATTACCAGGTACCCCCCCACAGACACACAAATAAAGAACAAGATGAACTTGGGGATCAGGATAAAACATTTTCTTGCAACTGATTTGTGTAGAGCCCAGAAACATAATGAATAATGGAGTTTAAAAGCTCATTACAAAAAGTCGTCTTCAAGTACCTCAACTTTTATATAATAAATAATAATGAAGCTCCTCACGAAAATTTCTGCAGAAAGGTTTCAGTCAATGTGGACAGATGCCAGTGGGGATTGTCTGGTATATTTCCGATTCAATTAAGTGGGAATTAAAATAAAACAATATTAAAATTAGATTGAGCACTGAGGTTGAAGTCATTAAAGTTACAGAGTCAGAATAATGTCTTTCACAAAGTCTTTTCCTAATTAATATAATGCGTCAAGAGAGCAACCACATGCGGCTAGGGGAGATGAAGTTCATGGGAGATTTTTGATTTTTCTCGGAAAGACCCAATTTTGCAGCGTGCTGAGACATGGTTCAGGAGAGAGAATGTCTATGTAATGGGTTTTTCAGTTCTTGTCGAGAGCAGAGGTGTGGGTCTAATCTTTCTTAAGTACCCCTTTATCCTTCATCACTCTGAACTGTGAAGGTCACAATTGACTTCACATGCCATGTGCTCAATGGCAGACCCTCAACGCAAGTGTCTCTCGCGATGTTAGCAGGGGTCATCAATAACTTTTTAAAAGTTGCATCGATTTAACACTGACCAGGACCAATTGATTGTTGCAAAGTGAGTTATTCGAAGCTGTTTTGAACCCATCCGAGTGGACGGTCTGGTCTTGAGGATTTGCAGAAAATCAAAACACTGATTGGTCCCGTAATGATTGTGGTTATTCGAACTGTGTTCACCTCCGCTAACAGTTTGGCCAAGGACAAGTCAGTCTTTCTGTTATAAAGATATAATGGCCTCTTCATGTACTGCATGTGAACCAACCTGGTGAAAAACACAGGTCAAAGGTTACAGTTACACTGATTGCAAGTCATTGAATGTATAGACAGTTCTATATAGGGAATTTCTGTGCAAGTTGTCCATTGTCTAACCGACCTTCAGTTACAATGTATCTTGGAAAATCTTTTCAGAGCTTCCCCTCACTCGCTGCGTGGGCCGATCTATTAAGAGTGTGATGTGTAGTTGTAAAACAAGATGAACTGGCAATGTCACCCCACCCTTTTGTTGGGCTTGCACAACCAAGGTTATTTTGCTTACAAAAGGTCTGAATGGGTGAATTGCGGAGGTCGCCGATTAATTGATCGGCAAGATTTTCGGGCGGGCGGGGGATATTCAATTAGCTGAGATGGTGTAGCGAGAGACAACCTCAATCAAGGACAAACACGTGCCATTGTTTCTCGCTCACACTTCGCCCACTAAAGCTCCCTATGCGAGGCAACTGCACACTATACCCCCGGGTGGCACAGAGAAACTCAGCCATTACTCTGAATCTCATTTGCTTATTTGGAGAGTTTTCGAAAGTATTCACTTGAAAGCGTAGTCTAAAGATGCGGGCGTGCTGTAATAAACCAAATTCTCCAGATACGCAGGAGAATTTTAAGAGTTTCCACTGCATTAAAATAATGTAGCAGAAGGCTTCTTTCAAAACATGCATCATGTATTGCAGCGCAGAGACTTGATTTAATTTTACATTACCTCGGAAATGTAAAAAAGAAACCGGAGGGTAAGACTATTTCAGTGACCCTGCCGCAACTGGTTTTGACAGCTTGTCTGCAGATGCAGCAATGATATTACATTTCCTTACTAAAGAAAGTTATGAGAGCCAAGATTTCAGCTCAATCCTTTAGTTCTGACTGTCTAAGCCTTGAGACAATTGAGTGTTACTTTAGGTCATGAGAAAAGGGCCTTATGAATTTGCCCAAAATGGTAAAGGATTGCTGCTCTGTGATCGGTAGGTGTAAAACATTGTAGCTTTATGACTGCATAGCTTGCGTCCCCCCCGTTGTCTCGGTGCTGCATTATAGGGAAAGCCTTCATGCAGAGGGGTTGATGAAATCTTTCCATATGGCAATAACGGGAGCTCAGGCACTGCTGGAGAGCCAGGTGTGAACTGTGAATGAATAAGCTAATGTGCACGCTGCATTTTGCCTCTCGGCGCTGACTCCAGCAGATGTGGAAAGATGACTTAACCGTAGGGAAAAGACCACGAGGACATGAGCATTTGATTAGAGGGACTCGATGTGGCCCAGTTATGGCCACATGTGAGAAATACTTTGACTTCTGTTTGGAGCGCGAACTGGGTAGTCTGCAAATGGAGGCAGATATAACATGTGGCTGATTGGATTATGTTCAGAGCGGCTTTTGTGCTTATAGCAAAACAACTCAAGGGGATCTTTTAATTCCAGAGTTTTTGCTCTTTGATTCTTTTGCAGTCACTGGTGTGGCCTTTGTTAGACTGTTTTAAAAATCAATCTTTAGCTGCTGAAAGTGGCAAGCTATTAGAGGCACTGCGAGAACAACAAAAACAAATCCATGTTCACCAGAGTAGTATCCATTCGGTATCACATTGCGAGCGGTCAATTGATAGTTTTTAAGCTTGGCCATTTGACTGCAAAGTGAAACCCTTGGTGGCTAGTGGTTTCAAAGTTATACACATAAACACGTAACATAAACAGCATAGCAGGAGAAATGTATCATGAAAAATGTAACATCCAAATGTTTGCTCTCTATCAAGAGATTTAAATATTAAAACCTAACTTTTACATTTGTTTAAGTAAAAAATATATAAAAATACAGCATACAAATTATTTAGAAAATATATGTATAGAAAACAGTTTTAAGTCTGTAATGAATTATGCCAGCTGATTAAAGTCTGACTGTGGGAAACATTGTACAACCCCAAATCAGAAAAAGTTGGGACACTGTAGAAATTGTGAGTAAAAAAGGAATGGAATAATTTACAAATCTCATAAACTTATATTTTATCCACAATAGAATATAAATAACATATCAAATGTTGAAAGTGAGATATTTTGAAATGTCATGAAAATATTGGCTCATTTTGGATTTCATGAGAGCTACACATTCCAAAAAAAGTTGGGACAGGTAGCAATAAGAGGCCGGAAAATGTAAATGTACATATAAAGGAACTGCTGGAGGAGTACCAATATTTAGGAATGGGAATGTTGTCCCATTCTTGTCTAAAACAGGCTTCTAGTTGCTCAACTGTCTTAGGTCTTCTTTGTCGCATCTTCCTCTTTATGAAGCTCCAAATGTTTTCTGCGGATGAAAGATCTGGACTGCAGGCTGGCCATTTCAGTACTCAGATCCTTCTTCTACGCAGCCATGATGTTGTAATTGATGCACTATGTGGTCTGGCATTGTCATGTTGGAAAATGCAAGGTCTTCCCTGAAAGAGACGACGTCTGAATGGGACCATATGTTGCTCTAAAACTTGGAAAACCTTTCAGCATTGATGGTGCCTTTCCAGATGTGTAAACTGCCCATGCCACACGCACTCATGCAACCCCAAACCATCAGAGATGCAGGTTTCTGAAATGAGCGCTAATAACAACTTGGGTTGTCATTGTCCTCTTTAGTCCGGATGAAATGGCGTCCCAGTTTCCCAAAAAGACCTTCAAATTATGATTCGTCTGACCACAGAACAGTTTTCCACTTTGCCAAAGTCCATTTTAAATGAGCCTTGCCCAGGGAAAACGCCTGTGCTTCTGGATCATGTTTAGATATGGCTTCTTTTTTAACCCATAGAGTTTTAGCCGGCAATGGCAAATGACACGGTGGATTGTGTTCACCGACAATGTTTTCAGGAAGTATTCCAGAGCCCATGTTATGATCTCCATTACAGTAGCATTCCTGTATGTGATGCAGTGCCGTCTGAGGGCCCGAAGATCACGGGCATCAAGTATGGTTTTCCAGCCTTGACCCTTACGCACAGAGATTGTTCCAGATTCTCTGAATCTTTTGATGATATTTTGCACCGTAGATGATGATAACTTCAATCTCTTGGCAATTTTTTTCTGAGAAACTCAGAAAACTATTTTTCGCTGCAGCATTGGGGGAATTGGTGATTCTCTGCCCATCTTGACTTCTGAGAGACACTGCCACTCTGACAGGCTTTTTTATACCCAATCATGTTGCCAATTGACCTAATAAATTGCAAATTAGTTCTTAAGCTGTTCCTTATATGTAAATTTACATTTTCTGGCCTCTTATTGCTATCTGTCCCAATTTTTTTTGGAATGTGTAGCTCTCATGAAATCCAAAATGAGCCAATATTTGGCATGACATTTCAAAATATCTCACTTTCTACATTTGATATGTTATCTCTATTCTACTGTGAATAAAATATAAGTTTATGAGATTTGTAAATTATTCCATTACTTTTTTACTCACAATTTCTATGGTGTCCCAACTTTTTCTGATTTGGGGTTGTATGTCTATATGGTGTTTTTAATATGTTTTATTCCCACGGTTTAAAATCACCTTGGTTTCCGTGGTCACAAGCATGTAAACAATCATATCAACACAGTTAAAAGCGTGGATCAGTAGTTTGAATCATAGATATTATGGATGGACGCTGCATAGACTCGGCATGAAACAATTGATGCTCAGACACAGAAGAGACTTTAACTCTTTCACCGCCATTGACGAGATATCTCGTCAATTAAGAGAAAACGCTTCCCCGCCAATGACGAGATTTTCCGTCTTATACCGCTATTATCCACCAGGTGGCGCACGTCCGCAACTTATACAACCGGGAAGTAGCGCCTCACGTGAAAGAGAAAGTTTGTTTATATATTTAAAGAAGAAAATTTTCTGGAAGGCATTAAACTTTTGTGAAAATCATGAAAAATGTTGGCGCTGGCTGGCAATTTTTTTTAAAAATGCTGGCGGGGAAAGAGTTAAATTATCCTACAGTGCATTCAGTCTGTACTATTTTTCCCAATGTGTGTTTCTTGGGATGGAACCCATGACCTTTGTCTTGCCAATGCTTTGCTCTACTAACTGACCTACAGGAACTTTTCTTAAACTCAGTCCAAATATGTTCCCGCTGGTATTGAAGCAAATCCAGCAAGTGACCCACAAAAAACCTTTATATGCTATTATGATGCTCAACGATGAGTTTTAACTGATACAATTCTTGACTACAGGGAGACTTTACCACCTTTATCTTTAAGGGGAGGTTTCCCAGAAAGGGTTTTAATCCAGGACAGAAATGTAAGTAGAAATCGTTACTAGTTTGAGACAAAACAATGTAAACCCAGTTTCCCCTTAACATAAAAATCTTTACTTTTTAGAATATGAGAAGTTCACCTTATTCAATAATTTAGACTGCAGTAGAACATGTGTCTTGTTTTATTTGTTTTGTTTTAAAGTGGGCTTTAAACTCAGGTTGAGTGGGGAAATATGTTCAAACACCTGCGAGAGCTTGGTTACACTGTAAAATCCCATTACACTATACCTGCTGAGTGAAGCAATGTTTTACACAGCATCAAACCAACCTCTATTCACATCCCTCAGCCGCTCCAATGAACTGATCTGAGGATGATGTTATAGCCAACGTGGATGAACGTGGTGGTAACAGTGTTTGGATGTGGAGAGTATAATAACTTGGACTGTTTCTTAAAAGAGTCCTTGAAGAACTTGACCCATCATTGCTCCACAGCCCAGGTCTTCTAGTACTTTACGGCCCAGGCCAGCCATTGTCCCATGGCCTAGGCCTGTCCATGCTGCAAAACCCAGGCGCTCTAGTGCTCCACGGCCAAGTCCTCCAGTGCTCCATGTCCAGGGCAGCTCCTCCGTGACCCAAGCCTATGCCAGTTCTCCACGACCCAGGTCCAGTGTTTAAATTAAGGGGGCTGGGGTGGTTTCTGAAGGAGTTGACAGATTGTTAGATTTAGGATGAGGGGCTTATAAAAAAATCATCTTAAACTATGATTTCACACATTTTGAGTGGTTGTGGTTTGAGTTAAGGGTAATTTGGGGTTTCTTTGATTAAATCCGTAGCTAGAGGACCCACATAATCTTTGACATAATTCGAACACTGTGAACCATTGCACCATGGCCCTCTGCTCCTCCAGTGCTCCATGCCCTATAGCTGTTATGTGTTGTTTGTTCATATTCACGGGTTTCTTCATGGTTCTTGTTTTGAATTTTCACTTATTTTCACAGATCCTGCCTTCCTTCAGGTTTTGGACAATGCTTTAGAAAGGTGCAAATGCTGACTGCATTATAAAATAAATTACCTCTGGAAAAAATGAGAGGAATTTATGTATTTAGGGAGAGTTTTATTTTACACCAAAATTAAAAATAAAGAAATAATATTTTGTTTAATCAATGTGATGTCTGTTTGTATGTTTCAAATTACTGCATTACACTAGTATACTGTTTAATGAGAACCATGATTAAGAATAAATAAAATATCCAGACACATTACAAGAACAATCATTTGGGGAGCTGTCCCAAATTGTAATTTAATACCACACTGCAAAAATAAATATGTAAAATGACTCTGTAGACCTTGATAATCATCAAAAAAGTGATGTGAAATGGACATATTTCTGTTAAAATTAAAAGTTTTAGCATCCAGTGTACTGTAAACATTTCATCCACTAAAACATCGATCTATGATATACAGTATGAGAGAAGATTCCACACACATATCCCACAGCATTATTATTCCATCCGCATCCTTCAGTCTTCAGACTTTCCCACTTGTCGAAGACCCAGGCGACTGGAAAACGGAGCCAGAGATTATAGAACTCAAATGTAGCACCAGTTCTTACAGACGGAGGACCCTCTTACCTTTAACTCCATGTAACGGGGCGAAATGACAGGCTATTGAGTAAAGGATTATGGCAGCTTTTACAAGGTTAGAAGCGCTGACCCTGCACAGCTCTCGCATGAGCTGCAACAATGGCATTTAGAAAGCGGGTGCCAAGGGTGCTGGCATTCTGTAATGAGATGTGCGGCCATCTGCCACAACATCTTTGGGATACTGAAGACACCGTATGCTCTGAGTATGTTTACTACTCCAAGCACAACCTCGCAAGGTTACTGCCAGCTTTCTCCTTGTGCTTCAATTTGTTTCAGATTCGCATCAGACCTCTACTTGTCTGACCCAACCGATTATATTGTTGTGTGTTAAATTTAATGAATGTGTACTTATTTCTTGATGCCATTCCAGCAGCCATACTCATATCAAGAACTGGTTTATAAGCTGACCGATCCACGCGGGTGGGTCAAACATGATTTGTTTACAAACTTTTAAGTTTACGATAAATTTTATTGAACAGAAACCGTATTAAATGTTTTATCATTTACAAAGGTCAAATGGTTTAGCCTACCAATGTCTTGTTGGAGCACAAGTTCAAACAAAACCACACTGAAACTAACAGCTTCAGTTGCGTAGGTAGTAGAGTGTATGGCCTGTGGGATTGGCTTTTGACGCCCCTGGTTTGGATTCTCTTTTTGCCGACCCCACTCTTCGCCCTTTACCTATCTCATATTACATTGAAAAGACATTTATTTTCAATATTATTAAGACAATGTTTGAAAGGTGGAAATTAAAAGTGTGTTTTTTAAGAATGAAAGTATTAAAAAAGTTATTTGGTAGAGTAAAGGGTCGGTTTAGGGAGAGCTTTTAATATTTTAATAATGCAGCATCCATTTAATATTTTTATAAATATATAATAATTTACACTCTATGGTATTATCGCATCCTGTTAATCTACAAAAAAAACTGAAGTGCAAATAGTATCTGACAATATAGATAGCATCTAATTGCTATTTTCACAAATTTGATAATTGTATTAATTGTAAATAGCACATCGTTAAGAAAATGCTGATGTTGTCAATTCCCAGACAGCAGACAACTTCGGGCCAGATCCACACCAGAGCTGTTGACTTTGGCACAGATTCAGTAGGCCTACAGATCTGTCCCAGAGTTATCTCCTGTCTTGGTTAGTGTAAATAGAAATATCTCTAAAATTTTACTTTGTGCAAATACCATCTATCGCTATTTGTAAATAGCCACTGGCCTAACCTAAACCTATAACCAATAAGATAAAGATATTTTTCAAGGAAAACACAGATCTTCAAGTGCAGAAACATGAAGTAAGTCAAAAGATACCGTCAAGCAGTGTCCTTCTGTTAAACTGAGAATCTCAGAGCTCAAAAGCAGCTGAAGCCTGAAATAATTAGCTTCGACATTTCATTAAACATCGCGTAGCTTCAATGCATAAATTCAGAGGCTTCGGCAAATACGGTAGACATAATGAGGTACGAACATGAGCTGTTTTCATCGAAGTCCAGATAGGGATTCTGCTTAAACATGACTCACCATTATGCAAGATTTAATGAATCTGAAATATAGTCAGTGCCCTTTGAAGGTTCTTTCTCTCCCTAAAATGAGACTGAGACAGATAAAAGGTGCGGCACTGAATGAAACTAGGCCATGCTGATGAAGTGTCTGTCACATAGCCAAAGGTTTAGTGTGTCACTGTTGCTTTAAGTGTCAGAGCGTGAGCTCCGGCTGGTGACACAATGTGTCATAAAACTGCTAGTCATTAAATACTCACCTTTATATCCTTACAATAAACTATAAAACACTTACACCAGTATTTCTGTATACAAAGTTATGAACAACATTACCTTCGTACAGCGTGAAAACAAGCAAATATCACCAAAGACTATTTAAAATCACACAGGGGCAGTTTCCCAGACAGGGATTAGACTAGTCCCAGACTCAAATAAATGTAAGAGGTGTCCTATCTGAAAACAATTTGCACTGACATATCTGAAAATACACCAGTGCCCTGTGTTTTGCCTCAAAATGCACACAATGTTTTTAGTTAGGCATGTTTGTTAAAACTAGATATATTTCCTAATTAAACTGAGGCTAGTCCTGGCTTAAGCTAATCCATGTTCGGGAAGCCACCCTGTATTGTGCAGCTGGTTTAACTCAACTCTGTGGCGGACAAAATGTCGAATAGCGTTGTTGATGCATCATTTTCGGTGTTCTGAATGGTCAGGTCACCTGTCAATCAAACTTCCATGAAGGGTAAATTGTCATATTCTAATTCTTTTTAGGCTCCCTTTAACTCAAATACGTGAATCTGTCAGTGAAATCCAGGGTAAAATCTAATAATCAAAGTTTGATTTTCCTCATTGATTTCAATCTTTGGCATGATCTTACTCAGTCAATATTTAAGTCACCATGAAATGGAAGTAGTGAAGGTCTTCTTTTTCCCGTGGTGACGTATATCCGGGTGAAACGACTTCTGAAATTAAAAAAGTTAGGACTGTACTTGAATTTGTCTATCGAGAACTAATTGGATCGTTTGAAGTTGGGTCATGCTAATCACTGCAATCTTTTCTGGAAACCTCCCCACCTGCCATACCATATGACTGGAAGTAAAGAGAGATCATTTTGAGGAGAGGAGGAGATTAGCGTTTTTTATTGAAGATTATGAGGGCACATGACTTTTTTTTTTTTTAAATAATGAAGCTCACAGATAAGTCATTTGTAAGTCATAATATCCCAAAATAAATTACAGTTCTTTATTTCAATTTCATTGTGACTTTAAAGATATCAAGGTTATATTTTCACAGAATGTTCTTTATTTAGGATGGCTTTATGTAGAAAACAATAAATTGCAAAAAAACAAGACTGAAGGGCCATTCACATTATAATAATAACTATAAATATACAGATTTTTAAAAAAGCCAGCAGCTGGTGTGTTTTTTCTGCGCTAAAAGCCGGTGCTCTGTGTTTTTTCCGTGCTCAGCACTGAGTGCCGAGAGTTGAAAAATATTCAACTTTGAGTAAAAAGCTCAGCTCGTCAATGTCAGTTCTCACACAGCCATCCAATCACAGTGAAGGAGAGGTGGGACAAATATCACAACAACCAACCGGTGACTCATTCAACGACTGATAAATAAAGCAGAAGTAGCAACCAAACACTAGGCTAAAAAAAGCTGGCAGCCGGTGTCCACCTGGCATTTTCAGCCACGTTTAAAAGCTTTGGTGTGAACACCACCTTAATGTCTTATATAATTACAAATGTTAATATTAAAGTGACAGTAAGTGGGATCTACCCCCATCTAGTGATGAAAATTTATTTTGCATTCAAACGAATAGTGCTCTCTAGCGCCTCGCTTTTCCAAATGCGTGTTGCAACTACGGTAGCCGTTATGTACTCACTGATCACCTTGTCCGTTGCAGCTGGTTCACGTGTTCTGAATGAAAACATGTTGTGGAAACACATTGGTAGGCTAGTGCTTTTTGTCCCTCTCTGGTATTTTAATTTATCAAGACGGCAAAACGACATGGAAGCCTCCTTGGAATAACCCGTTCAATGTAAGTAAAGAGAAGAATTTCTAAGCTTACAAAGAAAAGTCAGTATATTGCCAAAGGTCATTTGACACCAATGAGGGCATATTAATGAATAAAGACATTTAGACACTTAAAATCCTACTTACAGTCCCTTTAAAGGAAATATGCAATATTAGTTAATGCCATTGAAGGTAAATGATTTGCACAAGTATACTGTGCCTCGCCAATGAATTAGCATAAAGTTATCGTCTGGTAGTGTGGACGCTAATATAGTTATCAAAACATACACAGAGTTAAAAAATAGTTAATAGTATAATAACGTTTTTGCTTAATTTTTTTCATAAATTGGGTAAGTCGCATTTATGATGATGAATTTTTATGTTAATCTGCAATACTGCAATTATCCACTATATAAAAATTATCTTGATTGACAAGATAACTTGTCAATGGTGGGGAAAGAGTTAATATGTTTTGACATACAATTAGTCCTTTTGTCTAGTGTATTGACCCATAATATTGTTCTTCATAATTATCCTGCTTTAATGACTGATATGTTTATTAATTTACGTAAATATGTTCATAAACTCTGATAGAAAAAAGGTAAGATACAAATTTTATAAAACCAACCTAAGCAATCCTGATCATGTTTCAGGGTTTATGCACCAACCAGGCAGCTTCTATTGAGAATCCCAACAGAAGCTCTTTTCAGCTTTATTTTACATTCCTAATGGAAATTAATTTAGTCCTCATAATTTTCACTATACAATCAATCTTAAAAAAAATATAAAGTGTGTGTAGGTCAAGTCAAGCACTGATCCCATCTTCTGTTCAACACGTTTATTAACCTGACTGACGCTATTGAATGTTCATGACCTGAGAATAATAAACCACATGTAAAGTGATTTTAAATATTTAAAATGAACTCTAGCAAACCTTCCTACAGTTGCTTGATTGAACTATGACTTGATCGAAAGCTATTAATAACTTGTGCGAATCTGTTCCTTACATGTTCTTCATATGCATAATGAACCTCTCAGCTTCAACATTAGCATGCAAGAAGTGACTGGTCAAATAAGGAATCACAGATTCAGGTTTAGTGTGGCAGTGCATGGGCAAATAGTTGGCCTACCTTTGTCATAAACTGCAGGTGTACCATCACTAAACAAAGCCTCCAAAATGTAAAAACAAACAAGGAATACTTAGGATAATTGCAACTTAATTGCAACTCAGTGGGTTGCCAGATTTTGGTTGTATTAAATGAGCGAACGCAATTTTGGAAACATTTCTTCCATTAGTCGTGGGGAAGCACTTCCGAACTTATTTTCCACAGATGCAAACATTGACTTAAAACATTTGCATCGAGTCATTAATGGGGGAGCTGTAACTGATTAGACACCTGCAAATACAAAAGCACACACAGCATCCAGAATATTCACAGTCATTATTACTATAATCTAGTGCCCTGTGGTTTCTAACACGTTGGAAGCAATTAAATCAGTTTTCCTCGCAGGCAATGCAAGGTTTCCTGTGAATCAGCAAACAGTCAAAAGTTCATACTGATAAAAATATCTGCGTGGATTAAAATATATGGCGCTGCACCAGTCAACTCAAAATACAATCTCAATGCATCCGTCTGGATAATGCATGGAGAATAAAATCCACTGAAGGGAAGTGCTTTCTTCCAGTAATTCATCTCTTAAAAGGTGCCATATGAAAAGGCCATTGCAGTCATGCCGTGCTGAGCTTGTTAAAATCCCCAACGACTCCAAATACCTGTTTATTCTTATTCTGATAGCACTGAATAGCAGATCTTAGAGGCCTGGCAACATGTTTACTGCAGTATCAAGAGAAAGAAGCTGCTCTTTAACAGAGGATCATTTAATCATATATTTTATTTAAAGGAATCAAATTGAAAGTAAATCACAAACAGATTAAAGCCCTATCGTAAAAAAATCAGCGAAATGCATTTAATTCTTATATAATGTAATTTAAGTGGAATATAACTTACATTTATATTGTTAGTGTAAATATTGCAAAGACGTTTTGGGTTATTAGAATGTTTTTGTAACAATTAATTATTGGGTTTATTAGGTATGTTGTTGATTATAATTAAAATGATATAGTATGTAAATTAAATGCATTAGATTTAAGATAATTAATATCGCCTCAGGAGACTTTTAACCACTTTTTGTTGAAACTTCTTGCAATTTGTACTCTTCAGGATTTAACCCATTGCAAGTTTATCACTATATGCAATATAAGTTGTGTCCCAATTCAAGGGCTGCAACCTTATAAGCATGAGACCTTAAAAGGTGAGTACTCGGTCTTTCAAGGTGGAAGCCTTAGAAGTTCACGAAGAGAACTGAAATGAGACGGTCTAACCTTTGGAGGATCCATAATTGGCGTCACCTGCTGCACACGCCCACCGCACCTGTCAGCAGGACACAGCGCAGACATTTCTGACTTGAAATAAATATGAAATCAGAAAAATATACATTTATTTTAGAAAATATGACACGTTGATGTAGATTAAACTATTCAACAGTATATCAAATTAATCAACCTTATAATATACGCAACATAAAAAGAATAATATTAACACAAAACATAACTTATAATACTAAAACAGTGACAAGAAAAAATGTTTTCTGATGAATACACTTTTATTTAATAAAGGTTTTAATTGTTTTTTTTTTTAGAATATCCACCCATTATATGCAGCCGTTGCAGACGCGCAATTACTCTTGGGATATCCTCGGTTTAGGATCCATCCGTTCTATCCTTAACAGCGCGGAGAAATGAGGACGCATTTTGAGGCTTCATTCTAAGCATCCTTTAAATTGGGACGGCCTTACTGGCCTCAAGTCGCGCTGCAGTGATGCAATCGGTCTGAAAATACGTCCTTAGAAGGTCACAGCCTTTGAATTGGGACACAGCCAACGTATGTATATCACTATATACAGTCTTGTTCAAAATAATAGCAGTACAATGTGACTAACCAGAATAATCAAGGTTTTTAGTATATTTTTTATTGCTACGTGGCAAACAATTACCAGTAGGTTCATTAGATTCTCAGAAAACAAACAAGACCCAGCATTCATGATATGCACGCTCTTAAGGCTGTGCAATTGGGGAATTGGTTGAAAGGGGTGTGTTCAAAAAAATAGCAGTGTCTACCTTTGACTGTACAAACTCAAAACTATTTTGTACAAACATTTTTTTTTCTGGGATTTAGCAATCCTGTGAATCACTAAACTAATATTTAGTTGTATGACCACAGTTTTTTAAAACTGCTTGACATCTGTGTGGCATGGAGTCAACCAACTTGTGGCACCTCTCAGCTGTTATTCCACTCCATGATTCTTTAACAATTCATTCACATTTCTTGGTTTTGCTTCAGAAACAGCATTTTTGATATCACCCCACAAGTTCTCAATTGGATTAAGGTCTGGAGATTGGGCTGGCCACTCCATAACATTAATTTTGTTGGTTTGGAACCAAGACTTTGCCCGTTTACTAGTGTGTTTTGGGTCATTGTCTTGTTGAAACAACCATTTCAAGGGCATGTCCTCTTCAGCATAGGGCAACATGACCTCTTCAAGTATTTTAACATATGCAAACTGATCCATGATCCCTGGTATGCAATAAATAGGCCCAACACCATAGTAGGAGAAACATGCCCATTTCATGCTCCATGCTTCACTGTCTTCACTGTGTACTGTGGCTTGAATTCAGAGTTTGGGGGTCGTCTCACAAACTGCCTGTGGCCCTTGGACCCAAAAAGAACAATTTTACTCTCATCAGTCCACAAAATGTTCCTCCATTTCTCTTTAGGCCAGTTGATGTGTTCTTTGGCAAATTGTAACCTCTTCTGCACATGCCTTTTTTTTGACAGAGGGACTTTGCGGGGGATTCTTGAAAATAGATTAGCTTCACACAGACGTCTTCTAACTGTCACGGTACTTACAGGTAACTCCAGACTGTCTTTGATCATCCTGGAGGTGATCATTGGCTGAGCCTTTGCCATTCTGGTTATTCTTCTATCCATTTTGATGGTTGTCTTCCGTTTTCTTCCACGTCTCTCTTGTTTTGCTCTCCATTTTAAGGCATTGGAGATCATTTTAGCTGAACAGCCTATCATTTTTTGCACCTCTTTATAGGTTTTCCCCTCTCCAATCAACTTTTTAATCAAAGTACGCTGTTCTTCTGAACAATGTCTTGAACGACCCATTTTCCTCAGCTTTCAAATGCATGTTCAACAAGTGTTGGCTTCATCCTTCAATAGGGGCCACCTGATTCACACCTGTTTCTTCACAAAATTGATGACCTGAGTTATTGAATGCCACACTGCTATTTTTTTGAACACACCCCTTTCAACTAATTGCCCAATTGCACAGCCTTAAGAGCGTGCATATCATGAATGCTGGGTCTCATTTGTTTTCTGAGAATCTACTGAACCTACTGGTAACTTGTTTGCCACGTAGCAATAAAAAATATACTAAAAACCTTGATGATTCTGGTTAGTCACATTGTACTGCTATTATTTTGAACAAGACTGTACATCCATTCCTGTTTAAACCCTTGAATGCATGAGTCTTTAGTGACCTGGGATGTCCAGAGAGTACAAAACTGTCCTAACAATTCCAGAATGATAAATAAAAGCATGTTTTGTTATACTTTGATGTTTTATTTGTTATCAAACAGATGTTAAATGCATAAGATTGAAGTACCACACTACTAATCACCATATAGAAAAGAAGAAAGAGACACTTGTTTTATTTTAAATGCACTGTTGGGAAAATTACCAAATGATACCTAGCACATTGGTATACTAGATCAATAGACATACTTTTACATAAAGTGCCAACTTTTCACACAGAATTATAGGGTAATCTGCTTTCTCTAATTATGCTCCATATGTATGAAATGAGCTACAATGTGTACTACATATGGAATTCATACCTTCTTAAAGTCTGTTTATATGGAACTGTGTAGATGTTTTAATTTTTTTCCCACCATTGATGAGTTAACTCGTGGTGCTCTTCCGCAACTTATAAAACCCAGAAGTATTTTTTTTTTAAATGCTGGTGGGGAAAGAGTTAATAACTGATTAGTGTTTAAGATTGGATTATTAGATATTTGTATTGGTTAACTTTTGAGTGACATTGTGTTTTTGTTTTGTATTGTATCCTGTACAGTATTTTCTGTCTTGTGCTACCTGTCTTGACCAGGACTCTCTGGTAGAAAAGATATTGTATCTCAATGGGACCTTCATGGTTAAATAAAATATAAATAAATAAATACAGTCACCACCATAGCGAAAGCACTGCAACATTCGTATCAAATCATTTCAGTCCATACAGCCATCCATGCAAGCTCAGGCATATGCGGGCATCTTGTGCCACAGGCTGGGTACACCCTGTAACCCTGGTCAGTCCATTCGCAGGGCATTCACATACACACATACACAGACACTGACAACTGCACACCTGATGGCAAGAAAATAACTCTTAATTGTCCTCATCTCCAAATTATTAGACTTTGTGGGGAAACTGACATTCCAGAAGGACACCCATGCTAACACAGAATTAGAGAGACTCCCTGGCATATCCAGGCACCAACCAGGAACCCTATTGTAAGTCAATAGCTTCACCAACTTGTCTAACCACTAACCACTAAGTTGTTGATGAGACACAGATTGATGAATACTAAGAAGGTGGGAAAAATGAAAAAAGTGGAGTATACACTGAAAAAAATATTCTGACCATAATTAAATTTTACATAATTAAAATTTAATCCTTTAATCCAGCCCAATATCGTTTTTGGATTTAATGAAAAATATGTAGTATTTTTTAATCAGCCTATGTGAACTTGAATAATTTAAGTTGGGACTACATAAATAATTTGTGTTTTATTAAATCAACATTGCTAAAACTTGGTAGGGATTTTCAGTTCCCAGCATGCTTTGCATAAAACTGAATAATGAGAGTAAATATCAAAATAAATTGTTATTTCATGCATTTTTAATTAAGATAAGAAAATAGGGGGACGTATTAATTTTAAATAGTATTTGAAGTATTAGTATTTTGAGTTTCTGTTTTTTGTGGGGTTATAAATGGTTACCATTATGCTGACGAGTAGAGCAGAAAAAAGTCTCATTGACATGTAGCAGTTATTTAGTGCAGTACGCTGTAAGTGTAAATGCCTTGATTTTAAAGCTTTTACATTGAAAATGTTTATGCCATAATCAGCTTCTGTTTCAATTGAGTGTTAGTTATGGTTAGCTTGTTAATGTGTGCTGTTGCTGTATAATGGCTTTATATTTAAGTAGAACTAACATGATTAGATAATAGTAGCATTGCTGAATGAACTCATTTTACACAGATCATTTTTTTCTTGTGCTAAGGTAACAATTGAGGTAGTTCAACTAAATGCATATATCTAAATTTAAATAATTTAATTGCGTGCAACAACTGCAGTCAGTAAAGTAAACCCATGCTTTCCATGTAAGCAATTTAAATGCTTAAAGCATTGATAAGTAGCATATTGTAAATGAACTATATTTCAGGGAATTGTACTTTGTGTTGACCTAGGAACAGATGCAGACCCCATTGTAATCCTTCACATATGAAACCGTAAAGCTGGTACAGTATCAGTATAACAAAGCTGCATTGCTTGAACAAACGTGGAGTTTTCATTACCTTCACTTTCAGAATAAAGGAGGGCAGAGGGCCACTTGAGGGACTTTGATAATGAGTGAATGAAGTCAATGTGGGATTTATTTTTTGGCTGCCTCTTGACTCACGAGACTAAATCTATTTCTATCTCTCCCATATGGAGTAATCCAAAAACGGGCCTTTTTTATGTAAGAGATACACGTGAACCCACTAAACTTCTTAGATGGTTACATCTCCGTTTCTGTGCCCATGCAGATCCTCGCATCTGTCTTCCAGCGCTCTGATTCTTCTCCGATCTTTAATTCCAATGGCACGATTAATTGAATGGATTCAGAAAGAGGAAAAACGCATAATGCGGATTTAGTGGCGGGATTTGTAAGGCCTATTGCTTGCATATTCGTCTCACATATGTGCTCGCATAAACTGGCTTTTCAGAGAGCCTGCTTAGTCTCAGCGGAGATGCAGGAGCTGTACGGGATTTTTCAAAGTGAAATTGTTTAATACAATTTCCAATTTTTAAAACGCAGATTGCTTCTGATTAGAAAGAGGATCAAAACAATTTAGCAGGTTTACGAGGGCAATGTTGAGACAGCCATTCACTCAGTACTGTAAATTTTATTCGTTTACCCAGAGGGGGTAGAAAACTGGGAAGACAATTATATTTGTCTCGCCCCAGAACCCTTTATGTGTTATAAAAACATTGATGCCTCTCCCTCAATTGACTTTTTTATTGCCCATGCTTGCCACAACACTTTCTAATGTAAAATAAAGTTTAGTGTGATGCATCTATCTGTCATCCATCCTTAGTAGTTTGTCCTAACCAACTTTTCTACAGTAGTTGTGTCGTAATGTTTGTCTGAATGTAAAATAATTCTGATCAGTTGCATGTTATTTCCAGTTGCACTGAATGCAATTTGGAAAATAAAACTTTACAGCAGGCTGTTTGATTGAGGTCCTTTTATGATTGACAAGATTCAAATTCATATTATACCAACACAGCAACCCCAAACAACCTTGTTCTGCAGCACGGATCCCGGCCCCGTCTTTGGATTAGCATCGCTAGCGAGGGCCTAGGGTCTAAGTTCAATCAGCAAGTGGGAAAGTTCTCAGCATCATAATGTACAGAGTCTTCCTGGATAATTCCTCTGCCCTGGGCTCCTCTTGTTGACAACCATCAATCATGCAGAAGTACACAGAGACTCGCTCCTTTAATTCCCCTTGACTGATTTTGTGGCAGAAGTGAAACAGGGTTTGACAAGCCTGAGGAGTGTCCCCCTGCCATGCTTCATTTCCTCCTGATGGCTATGGCGGTCTTTCAGAGTGATTTCAGCAGGCTCATGAAGGTGCTATTGTTTGATTAGAAAAGAAGACCACTGCAGTCTCTCACCAGTATATCAGATACTCTGATGATTTCCCAGGGTTTGCTTTTTTACTCTGTGAGTGGGTATTATGAAGCAATTAACCATAAGAGGTCGTGCGTTACAGCATTAAAGTAATATTTTAACATTTTAGGAACTACACTATACCAAAAGCTTGTAGTGTAAAGTCTTCCATCTAAAACGGAACAACTGGACAAATTATTATAAGACTCAAATCTGGATTATCTGAGGCTCAACGAAACATGGTTGAAAAAAATACCCCCGCAGGTGCTTATACTACGCAAAACTATCATTTATTTAGATGAGACAGGCCACATAAAAAAGGAGGTGGTGTGCTGTTATATGTTAAAAGAAATATCCAATGGCAGCAGATGGTTCTTCCAAAAAATGGCTTGGAATGTGTGGGAGTTACGATTTGTTTATCCCCTGAAATGTCTTTTAATGTTGTAGTATTATGTAGGCCGCCTAATGAGAAGGATACATTATTTTTTTGATATGTTAAAAGATTTATTCAAAGTGTGTTACAACAAGGAAACTATCTTCATGGGTATCTTCTAAGGCACTTTGCCAAACAGTTTAACTGAAATGATAAAGAATCCAACTAGAATAACTAGCTCCACTAAAACACTACTAGATCTGATATATAACTAATAAGTCAGGCCGTGTCAATAAAATCTATAATTTAATTATCGGTTTATTGGAACAAAAATTTAACATTGGTCTCTAGGAAACTTTCCAAGACCCGTTATAGAAATCAAAATAGAGAAAAGATCTATATATCACTTATTCCTAAGCGTGACATGGAGCTTTTGGATACTGGAAATGTGTCCAAAATGGTCTAGTTTGTGGTTAGGACTGTGAGCAGGCCTGTAGTATTCTTAAAAATGCAAATATTTAAAAGTGAAAAACCTTACCATGCCTCGGTGAGAGGTTATGGCTTCTAATGAAAGACAAAGATGCTGCCTTTAAAAGTATCTAAAGTTGAGGTTGGGAACTGACCAGTTGATCTTTCAAAGTCTGAGAAACAAAGTCATAGGACATCTCAGAAGAGCTAAAGCAGACTTCTTTTTAGATATAATTAACCAGGCTGAAGGGAATAGTAAAATGATATGAAAGTGTATGATAATATCTCGGGGAAAGAGCGGATTAAAAGGGGCCTATCGAACTTAACATAAACCTTGACAACAATGAAATACTTGCACCTGGAATGCAAGTTACTGTAAAGGATAGCTTAACGGTTGCCAGTATGTTTAATGACTACTTCGTCACATCAATTCTGCAACTAAGTAAACCCTCAGAGCTGCCTTTAACACCACCTGCAGCCATTGCTGAGGACATGATTGGTGGTCCCATAGGAGGATTTTGGTGGTCCCAAGTACTCGATTTTGAATGTGTAAATGAAGGCAAGGTCAACAAAGTTATTACATCACTCTCTGTCTCGGGAGCAAAGGACTCATGGGGACTTGATTCCTTGTTATTAAAAAATATAAAGAGGTCTTTGCAGAACCAATTGCGCACATAATTAATCAATCGTTTAGAGAGTGTGTATTCCCTTCATCCTGTAAGACTGTAATTGTTACGCCCATTTTAAAATCAGGAAACATCAAGGACATGAAGAATTATAGACCTATCAGTATACTCCCTGTAGTCTCTGAAGTTATTGAAAAAATTGTTGCTGAACAATTGATTGAGCACCTCAACAATGGGAATATGTTACATCCCATGCAATTTGGATTCCGATCCAAACACTCCACCGATACAGCTTGTTGTTATTTCCTCGAGGTGATCAAATCCAGTCGGGAAAAGGGAGGAGTGGTTGGGGCTGTTTTTATGGATTTATGTATGGCATTTGACGCTGTTAACCACTCAGTGTTGCTAACAAAATTATGGAATTTCAGTCTTGTCGCAAACACTATTAGTTGGCTTCAATCATATCATTAAGTGCGTAAGAATAAATTATAAAACTTCACCGTTCAGATCCTGTACTACAGGGGTACCCCAGAGATCTATACTGGGGCCATTGCTCTTCAGTTTGTACATCAATGACCTACCTTCCATCTGCGATGACGTAAAGGTCTTGATGTACGCTGATGATACGGTTTTATATACACATGGTTCCAACGTTTATTCTGTTGCAGCTAAACTATCGGTGGCAATGAAAAAAGCAACAGAGTGGATAACAAGTCCTGCCTTACGTTGAACACAGAGAAAACAGTCACAATGTATTTTTCAAACAAAAGAATTCAAAGTGTTCTCCCAAATATCTATGCAGACAGTTATATGATCCAAAATGTGAACAAAGTTAAATACCTAGGTGTGATCTTGGACCCTGTACTTTAAAAACCATGTTCGTTTTTTCAAAGCTTACATTGCGAACTTCCAGCACATCAGCCCAGATAGCAGACGGACTCGGCCCGAATGTGGCCTCATGATGGCACTGCTGGCGTGCTGCCGGCAACGGCATGCAACATGTCAGCCAAGTATGGGCCAGGTGTGGCAATGATGGCACTGGATCCATGATGGCAGATAATATTTGGGCCAGTTGTGATTGGGAGGTATGTGGCCCAGATCAGTGTAGTGATTCTGGCCCAGATCAGTCTAGTGATTGTAAGCCACATTTAAAATACTGATTTATAATAAATAATTAGAAGAATTTAAGGATTTTCAGGCTATCTTAATCTTAATGTTAATTTAACCTTTATTAAGTAAAATGTTAGTTTAGTATTAAAAGAAACTAATATATTTGGACAATAATGTTTGTCTACATTTCAATCACATAAACTTGCCTTCAGATTATGGGTCAAGATTATTTTGTTCAAATGACCCTGAACTTCCAAAAGTTTTTCTTTCTGAATTTAAAAGTTTCTATAACGTTGCTTTGAGAAGCACCATGGATCGTTTTTATTTAAACTTGCTTTTGCGCGATTTTCATTGTAGCAGGAGTTAATGCTGAAGATTTCTGACTTCAATGACTAAACTATCATTGTGTACAATCAGATGTTAGATACTGCAGAAATAAACGTTACTGTGCTGAAGATTTCTGACTTCAATGACTAAGTAAAACTATCATTGTGTACAATCAAATGTTAGATACTGCAGAAATAAACAAAATGTATTGTTAACCTTCGCGTTACGTTAAAGATGCGCAGTTTATTTATGAAGTGCAACAAGAACCTACACGCGGATGACATCAAAGTACTGCGAGAGCGACTCGAAAGATCATGGACAGCATTCTGATTTCAAAACACTCTCGCGGTATTTTAATGTCATCCGTTTCTCAGTTCCTGCAACTCAGCATAACGTTGAACACTTTGTCAAAAATGATTGAGATGGCCAATCAAATCAAAAAAGGCGAGTGCCACTGGCCAATCACATAACAGAAGATGAGCTTTCCTGTTAACGGAAGCCAAGCGGCGGCCAATCAAATTAACCAATAGGCGGGGTTACCGTCGGAGTAGCAGTTACACCACGTCAATCAATCATAACGGACACACAGATTTCAAAGGCAGCAGGATGAAAGATAGTAAGTACCTGAACTTAAATATTTAAACTTTTACAATCATAAAAATGTTTTTGACGTATAAAGGGATGCAAACGTTTACGTGATTCGTGTGTAACGTAATGTGTGACAATTAACGTTATATTGATATTAAATTAGCTGTTTTCTATCAGGTTAAGAATAACTGTGATCATATTATAATGAAGTAATCGAATTTGGTTATCTGGTCTTCCTGATGTTAGAACATTTATATAAAAAACATATTTTAAAATGTATTTCTGTAACGTTTAATTTCCTTTTTTGATGAAAGTGTGTCTGTGTTCATCAAGACATGAAGACTCTGGAGTGGGACAAGAGAAGGATGATGGGGTGTATATTCAAATAGACACATTAAGGTAAATTAAATATTGAGGCTCATGTTTGCATCTTTGTGTTTATATATCAAATGATTGCTCTATATGGCTAAATAGTCACTGTCAGGAAACGGACTCAGAGTCAAGTGCAAGTAAAATAGTATATTTAGAAAAAATAGAGAACAGGAGAGCAAAGTCACTGGTAGATCCACACACGGCGTACACCCGTTGACTCACTCCGGTGGAAACACTACTGTGGGAATGAAGCACTCCCACAGTAGGAGAGAGTGAGTCGGCGCTACACAATAATCCAGTACAGATCCAAAGGAAGAGAGAGCCACCCACGCGCTCCGTCGAGAACGCCAGCACCGTCACCACACGCAACAGAGGGATGAAACACGCCGCCCTGAAGGTGGATGACAGGCGGAGATGGAAGTCCAAGTTCTCAGACGGGTAATCCACTGTGTAATCCAGATGTAGAAGGACCACCCGGAAACCACTGGTCACCGCCTAAAAACGAAGCGAACCAGCGGTTCCGAGAAACAACAGTCGTTAGAGTCAATAATCCACAAGGTAAAATGGGTGTACTCCACTCACGGGTGATGATGCAAACCGGAGAGAGGGAGACAGCTGGTATACCGCCTAGAAACGAAGCGAACCAGCTGTATCGAGAGACAAACAAAGTCAATATAATCCAACACTCCACAAGCGAGCGGTCCGGGTGAAGACGCGTCCCCGAACGCCGAAACCAAACCTGGGGTAACAGAGGAGAAGACAGAGAGCGACTGACAAGACAAGGCAGGGCAGCAGGACTGTGATAAAACAATGAGCGCGCAACAACGGACAGGACTACGTGCAATATAAAGGAAAAGGTAAACGAGACACCACCGGTGAACAATTACCGAAACAAGGGGGCGGAGTAGTGAACACACGAGGAACCGGCACCACAGGTAAACAACACACACACACACACAGATCACACAGCCATCGATCACCCAGTAGTCATGACAGTAGCCCCCCCTCCACGACCGGCACCAGACGGACCGGGAGACTCACCCTGTCGCCGACGGAGGTCCTCGATCAGCCCAGGATCCAGCAAATCCCGACCCGGAACCCAGCTCCTCTCATCAGGACCGTATCCTTCCCAATCCACTAAATACTGAAATCCTCTGCCCCTGCGGCGGGAGTCTAGTAACCTCTTAACAGTGTAGACAGGGGCACCATCCACTAGACGAGGGGCGGGGGGATTGGGGGCAGAGACAGGGGGGTTATAGCGAGCAAACATCACAGGTTTAACCTTGGATACATGAAAAACAGGGTGAACCCGACCAAGAGAAAGGGGTAACTTAAGCTTAATCGTCACCGGATTAATGACCTTAGAAATACTGTATGGCCCAATGAATCTCGGAGCCAGCTTACGAGAAGGCTCACAGAGAGACAGATCCTTGGTAGAAAGCCATACCTTTTGACCACAAACGTAACGGGGTGGAGGTCGCCGATGACGATCAGCTGCAGCTTTGGTTCGTCTGGAGTTAGATAATAACAGTGTCTTAGCTCTCCTCCAGGTGCGTCTGCACCTGCGTACGAAAGCTAACGCAGACGGAACCGCTGCCTCGGGCTCCTGTGATGGAAACAGGGGAGGTTGATAACCGATGGAAGGTTCAAACGGGGACAAATTGGTAGACGTAACGGGAAGAGAATTATGAGAATACTCAACCCACGGGAGCTGATCGCACCAGGAATTCGGATATTGTGACGACAGACAGCGGAGCGTTCTACCGAGATCCTGATTAGCCCGTTCGCATTGCCCATTGGTCTGTGGGTGATAACCAGAAGACAAGCTGGCCGTGGCGCCAATTTGTCTACAAAACTCCTGCCAAAAACGAGAGATGAACTGAGGACCCCTATCTGACACTACGTCAGTCGGAATACCATGTAACCGAAAAACGTGATTAATCAAAACCTGAGCCATCTCTTTTGCAGAAGGTAGCTTGGGCAGGGGAATGAAATGAACCGCCTTCGAAAAACGATCCACCACAGTTAGAACAACAGTGTTACCATTAGATGCCGGTAAGCCAGTGACAAAATCAAGGGCTATATGAGACCAGGGGCGGGAGGGCACGGGCAAAGATTTAAGCAGACCAGCGGGTGGTAAATTAGATGCTTTATTACGAGCACAAACCGAACAGGCTAGTACAAACTGTCTGACGTCAATGGACATAGAAGGCCACCAAAAACGCTGACGGACGGCAGCCAACGTTCTCCGAATACCTGGATGGCCGACAAATTTGGATTCGTGACCCCACCGGATGACATCGGAACGTAACCGCTCAGGAACCCATAGGCGACCCGCTGGACACCCCTCCGGAACTTCCCCCTCTCGGCCGGCCTCTCTCACCCGCTGTTCGATTCCCCATACAAGGGCGCCGACCACCCTCCCCTCCGGGAGAATGGTCTCCGTCCTCTCCGAATCGGACTTTTCGAACAGACGGGAGAGAGCATCAGGTTTGGTATTTTTCGAGCCAGGCCGGTACGAGAGGGTGAAGTTGAAACGATCAAAGAAGAGTGCCCAACGAGCCTGCCTAGATGTTAAGTCTTCTGGCCGAACGGATATATTCAAGATTCTTATGATCCGTCCAGACCAGAAAGGGCTCCGAGGTTCCCTCCAACCAGTGACGCCATTCACCCAAAGCGAGTCTAACCGCCAACAGCTCCCGATTCCCTATGTCGTAATTACGTTCTGCTGGGTTTAACCGGTGAGAGAAAAAAGCACACGGATGTACTTTCCCATCAATAGACGATCGCTGTGATAAAACGGCGCCTACCCCGACATCAGATGCATCCACTTCCACTATAAATTGTTTAGCCGGATCGGGAATAGAGAGGACAGGCGCAGATATGAACCGGGATTTTAACACATCAAAGGCCTCCTGAGCCTCTCTACTCCAACGGAAACATACATTAGGTGAAGTTAGAGCGGTGAGAGGCTTAGCGATCTGACCAAAATTTCTGATGAAACGCCGATAAAAATTGGCGAACCCCAGAAATCGCTGAAGCTCCTTCCGAGTGTCGGGTACTGGCCAATCGGCAACCGTCTTAACCTTAGCGGGATCGGGACGAATTTCTCCCTCGGCAATGACAAAACCCAGAAACGAAACCGACTTCTTGTGGAACTCGCACTTCTCCGCCTTAACGAATAGCTGATTCTCTAATAGCCGTTGTAAAACCATGCGAACGTGCTGAGTGTGTATCTGCATGGAGGGAGAAAAGATGAGAATGTCATCGAGATACACAAAGACAAATCTGTTAATCATGTCACCCAGCACTTCATTGACCATGGTCTGGAAGACAGCTGGAGCGTTACAAAGACCGAACGGCAGAACGGAATATTCCCAGTGTCCAGAGGGTGTATTAAAGGCTGTCTTCCACTCATCGCCCTCTCTAATACGTACCAAGTGATAAGCGTTGCGCAGATCTTACTTGGTAAATACGCGCGCTCCCTGTAATAACTTGAATGCTGATGACATTAATGGCAAGGGGTACTTATTCTTAACAGTAATGTCATTCAGCCCTCGATAATCAATGCACGGACGAAGAGACCCGTCTTTCTTTTTTACAAAGAAAAATCCAGCACCAGCTGGAGACGAGGAGCGGCGAATGAGACCGGCTTTAAGAGCGTCATTAATGTATTTATCCATAGCCTCTCTTTCTGGTTTAGCTAGGGAAAATATACGACCCTTAGGCGAAGAAGTGTTGGGAAGGAGTTTGATCTCGCAATCATACGACCGATGAGGAGGCAGAGAAGTAGCCCGGGACTTACTGAAAACCTGATACAGATCCGAGTACTCCGCCGGGACCCCTGAGAGATCGATAGCCGGAACCTGCGAGACAGAACAAGAGACAAGAGAGGGAGCAGGACCAAGACAAGAAACATAACACGAAGACTTCCAAGATAACACAACATTGTTCTGCCAATCAACGTGAGGATTATGTTTGGATAGCCAGTCATGACCTAAAATGACTGGCGATTGTGAATCCTCTAAGATGTAAAATTCAATCTCCTCACGATGATTGCCAGAAACAAACAAACTCACAGGGGGTGTGCGGTGCGTGATCACAGCCATATGCTGGCCCTTCAATGTCCAGGCAGACAAAGGAGAGGAGAGAGGGATGAATGGAATACCCCAGGATTTGGCCAACCCAGCATCCAAAAGACACGCCTCCGCACCGGAATCCAGCAACGCCTGTGACGGGAAAGAGTTAATAATGACAGGTAGTGTGGTGCTGCTTACGGGAGATTTAAATGACGATGCGCCCACCGAGACTCCCAGGTTCATCGGCGGGCGTGAGCTTTTACCGGACAGGTGGCCGCCAGATGCCCCGGCTTGCCACAATACAAGCAGAGGCCATTAGACAGCCAACGATTTCTCTCCCCAGCAGATATACGAAACTTGCCCAGCTGCATAGGCTCCTCGGAGGGCGTCTCTGAAGCGATCTCCCCTGGTTCTGACATCAGCTGGCGAAATGAGCGACGCAGATCTCTCTGCCGATGGCGAGACTCGACCCTCAGAGCCAGATCAATGGCAGCTTCCAGGGACGTGGGTGGCTCCCTTAGTGCAATCTCGTCTTGAATACCTGGCGTGAGACCCTCGAGGAACTGTGCTCTTAATGCCGCGTCATTCCAGTTGCAGCAAATAGCGAGCGTTTTAAATCGTATGGCAAAATCTGTCACAGAGTCATTACGTTGCCGTAATCTCACCAACTCAGCCGCTGCCATGTCTCCCTTGAGTGAGCGGTCAAACAGTTTTAACATCTCCTCCTCGAGAGCCTCAAATGAAAAAGTAAAAGGAGCTTTAGCCCCCATAGCTTTAGGCGGCCATACCCCAGTCTCTCGCCCTTCCAGTGAGTAATGTCAGGACATAGGCCACCTTGGAAGTGGATGAAGAAAATCGACGGGGCTGGAGCGCGAAGACGAGAGAACACTGCTGTAAAAAGGATCTGCAGGTGTTGGGATCGCCATTGTAGGTGGGGGGTGTAGCCGTGTGTGGCTCCCGTTCAAATGAAGCGGCTCCTCCGGATGAGGTTGGGGCTTCATGGTGAGGAGTCACTTGGTCCAAGCGATTGCTGAGCTCTTTCAGTTGCTCAGACAGGATGCTGAAATCTCTGGCAGCAGCAGACAATAACGACGAATGTTGGTCGATGGCCGCCCCCTGCTGGTGAAGGGCGGTCTGCACCTCCAGACTCTCTAAACTTGCTGACTCCATTTTTGGCGCGCTCATCTGTCAGGAAACGGACTCAGAGTCAAGTGCAAGTAAAATAGTATATTTAGAAAAAATAGAGAACAGGAGAGCAAAGTCACTGGTAGATCCACACACGGCGTACACCCGTTGACTCACTCCGGTGGAAACACTACTGTGGGAATGAAGCACTCCCACAGTAGGAGAGAGTGAGTCGGCGCTACACAATAATCCAGTACAGATCCAAAGGAAGAGAGAGCCACCCACGCGCTCCGTCGAGAACGCCAGCACCGTCACCACACGCAACAGAGGGATGAAACACGCCGCCCTGAAGGTGGATGACAGGCGGAGATGGAAGTCCAAGTTCTCAGACGGGTAATCCACTGTGTAATCCAGATGTAGAAGGACCACCCGGAAACCACTGGTCACCGCCTAAAAACGAAGCGAACCAGCGGTTCCGAGAAACAACAGTCGTTAGAGTCAATAATCCACAAGGTAAAATGGGTGTACTCCACTCACGGGTGATGATGCAAACCGGAGAGAGGGAGACAGCTGGTATACCGCCTAGAAACGAAGCGAACCAGCTGTATCGAGAGACAAACAAAGTCAATATAATCCAATGCTCCACAAGCGAGCGGTCCGGGTGAAGACGCGTCCCCGAACGCCGAAACCAAACCTGGGGTAACAGAGGAGAAGACAGAGAGCGACTGACAAGACAAGGCAGGGCAGCAGGACTGTGATAAAACAATGAGCGCGCAACAACGGACAGGACTACGTGCAATATAAAGGAAAAGGTAAACGAGACACCACCGGTGAACAATTACCGAAACAAGGGGGCGGAGTAGTGAACACACGAGGAACCGGCACCACAGGTAAACAACACACACACATACACAGATCACACAGCCATCGATCACCCAGTAGTCATGACAGTCACATTGTGATTTCAGTGAAAGCTGATAAATACAGAGGGCTGGACAGTGGTTTCATTCATTAGGTGAGTAAGAACTGACCATAGCCTAACATTACTTTAGTTACCCGAATTGCATTGTTGAATACAAAGGAAAATGGTAAAAATACAAATATTTTGAATATATGGAATACTGTGAAATTATTTTCTGTTAATCATCTGCTGTGTTTGCTTCAGGTAAAGAGGTGGGACAAGGGTGCTGACAGGACAGGAGGAGGTGAAATTCAGGTTAGTGACAGTACATCAGGGCCACCATTTAATTTAATGTTAATTTGTTTGCTTCCAAAATCAATACTTGACAAATCTTTAGAATTATATCTGCAAAGCTGAATTTCTCATAGGTGGATAAAGTATGACAGCAATTGTGAAGACCTTAGACGTGCAGTATATGGTTCTTCTCTCTTTCATTTATATTGATTTGACTTAATTTTCTTGGTAAATAATAATGGGGATATTCCTAATATAATATATTTTAAATACATGCTTAGAACATATCTCATTTGCTTTGTATCTAAATGAAAAGTACCTCTTTAAGGTCTAAGCTATGTTTCATTTTATTTAGACATTCAACGCAGACATTTTCATCCAAAGCAACTTGAGGAAGAAAACAGAAGCAGTTCATCCTAAAAGGTTCATCTTCTAATTGTTTATCTAACTGTTTGTTTTAAAGTATATCATTATGCTTTTAATTACTTTATTATATGGCTTTTGCTTCATAACAATTATTGATTTGCATCTGTTTTCTTTTATATAACAGTGGGCTGCTGTAATGTTTACATCTATGGAAAGAGGAGCTGAGAAGAAAAGATAGGCTGGAAAGCAGTACTTCTTGTTGAGGACAATCCTGAATAGGAACACTTTCTCATACACCTAGATTATTATTGGTGTTTGATTGTTTGTTTCATTTTTATGAATTGTATTGTTTTAATTTTTCGTTTTATTTGAAATTACCTAAGTTAGATTCATGCTAATACTTTAACTGGACCTTGTATCTTTGCTGGCTGGCTGGCTGTAGAGTTGGTTTCACATACACATGAAGTTTCTAATTAACTAACTTTTAAGTTCAGTTTGGTTTAAACTTGTATTTACCCATGGTAATTCATTTAAATTTCTATTCATGCTTATATATTAATTTCAATGAACTTCTGTATTTGTGTATAGCTGGCAATTTGGGCAAGCTACGTTTAACACACAAATGTAACTGTCACAAAGTTTTTTTTATTATCAGTTTGTTCTAAACTTTTGTTTGTTTACTAAGGATGAAATTGCTTTGTAATTTAAGTTGTTGGTAGATTCATGCCAATAATGTATTTGAACAAACTACTATTTTTGATTATTGCTGGCAGTTTATACTAGAAGAGTTTTAACACATACAATGTTGTAGTGTTATTGACTTGTGTGCTATTGATTAATAAAAAGGCAAACAATTTGAAAGTAATTTTTCGTGTGATTTATTTATTAATATAATTTGGGAAAGATTAGGCTGAGTTATGGCTCAGTTTTGGAAGTTCTGGTTAAATGCTGGTTTTAATATGGTTGACCTATGGCTGAGAACTGGTACCGATGTTAGAACCTGTTCTGGCCCAGGTTTGGGCCAATTATGGGCTATTATCTGTCAGAGACATGGGCCAGTTGTGGCCCATGTGTGGCCTTTGTACGGTGGCCCTGAAGTGCAAACCACTACAACAAAATAAAAAACAAATACAAAATAAAAAACACAACAGCAAGTTAAAAAAACATTACAGCAAGTTAAAAAACACAACTACAAATTAAAAAACACTACAACAAATTAAAAACACAACTACAAAATAAAAAACACAACAGCAAGTTAAAAAAACACTACAACAAATTAAAGAACACGACAACAAAATAAAAAACCATAACAAAATAAAAAACACAACAGCAAGTTAAAAAACACTACAACAAATTAAAAAACACGACAACAAAATAAAAAACAACTACAAAATAAAAAAACCCTACAACAAATTAAAAAACACAACTACAAATTAAAAAACACAACAACAAATTAAAAACACATCTACAAATAAAAAACACAACTACATTAACCTACCGGAAGAGGTAGGCATTGGGCATAGACATTATATAAGTAGACACCTCATGAAGTGCTGGAACGCATCAAGCGTCGGCGCCATATTGGATGGGTCTCCTCACTGTAAGCTAGCACCAGAGTCAATCGGAGTTAACGGAAGAAAGCAACTTTGCCCATATTTTGTGCAGCTTACGGTTGCAATAACTGGCGCAGTATTGATTCCAGATCACATGGGATTACATTTCACAAGTAAGATTGAACAATAATTTTGGTTATTTTATGTTATTATTTATAATATTATATCAATGTTCAGCAGGAACTGGTACTCTCTCTCTCTCATGATCTCTCTCTGTTTTTTCTTCACATTTGAAGGTTTCCCAGTGATACAGGCATGAGGAGGCAATGGGAAGTTGCTATAAAACGGGTTTTTTGTGACAGAGTGGTCAAAGGTCTAGCAAAGAGTATAGAAGAACAAGAGGGGGAACTCTGATTTGTTTTTTGGCCACAGCCACTAGATGGCGCTTCAGTAGCGCGGCCGCCATTTTGGAATGAAAAATCTCACAGCCAGTTCATTCTCAATTGATTCATATTAAAATCAATTTAATACCTAATTACATAAAATACCTAATTACGTAAAAAATTCCGCACGATACGTCAGCTCCAATAGGCAGCTCAGTCTACAAGGTGTCTACTTATATAATGTCTATGCCCACTGGTACCTACCTAGGTTAATGTAGTTGTGTTTTTAATTTGTTGTTGTGTGTTTTAATTTGTAGTTGTGTTTTTTAATTTGTTGTAGTGTTTTTTATTTTGTAGTTGTTTTTTATTTTGTTGTAGTGTTTTTTAATTTGTTGTAGTGTTTTTTTAACTTGCTGTTGTGTTTTTTATTTTGTTGTGGTTTTTTATTTTGTTGTCGTGTTTTTTTATTTGTTGTAGTGTTTTTTTTACTTGCTGTTGTGTTTTTTTTATTTTGTTATGTTTTTTTATTTTGTTGTCATGTTTTTTAATTTGTTGTAGTGCTTTTTAACTTGCTGTTGTGTTTTTTTATTTTGTTATGATTTTTTATTTTGTTGTCTTGTTTTTTAATTTGTTGTAGTGTTTTTTTAACTTGCTGTTGTGTTTTTTATTTTGTTATGGTTTTTTATTTTGTTGTAGGGTTTTTTAATTTGTAGTTGTGTTTTTAATTTGTTGTAGTGTTTTTTAATTTGTAGTTGTGTTTTTTAATTTGCTGTAGTGTTTTTTTAACTTGCTTTTGTGTTTTTTATTTTGTATTTGTTTTTTATTTTGTTGTAGTGTTTTTTAATTTGCAGTAGTGGTTTTTAATTTGCTTTAGTGTTTTTTTAATGTGTTGATGTTTTTTTAATTTGTTGCAGTGTTTTTTTAATTTGTTGTGGTGTTTTTTAATGTGTTGTTGTGGTTTGCACTTCAGGGCCACCGTACCTTTGTCCGTAATTCAGAACTGGGCCACTCTAGGGCCGTCATTCTTCGTTGTATGTGGGCCGAGGAAAAACTGGTTGTGTGGGCCGGAGCTGGGCCGGAACAAAATTGCTATCTGGGAGAAGCTCTTTATCATTGGAAGCAACAAAATCATATTTCAATGCAATGATTATATCGCACATACTGTATTGTATGTCATCATGGCTTCAAGTCAAACGAATGGAATGGGCTTCCAGACATTGTAAAGAACAATGCAGAATTTCACATTTTCTCACAGGCAGTTAAAGACCACACTAAAAGTACTTTATAGTATTGCAATTAGCTAATTTTGCATACAATTGGAATCTTATATGTGCATTATAAACAGCTTTTTATATTGTATTATTGTTTATGTCACATGAATATTTTATATGCTTGGTGTTTTGTTATGTACTTTTAACCTTGTGATGTTATTTTAACTGTGTAGGACTAGGGGAGACCGGGGCTGGTTGTCTCACAGATTGGTTGTCACATTGCTTATTCCAGACACACTACATGGTGCTGTGGTACACTTTTGATATCAATCTATTAGCCTTAGAAAGCTTACTCATTTGCACTTGTAATTTTGCTGAGCAGACACAAAACATTGAGGTGAGGAGACAATTTTTTTATTTTCATGGGTCAGAGTAAATTTTCATGTTGGTGTTGTTTTTGAGTTTGTAGGATATTAGTCATTCAAAAACAAAACACTCATTAAAAAGCCATAAGTAGTAACTTTATTTTGAGTCATCTTTTAGCTATTAAGTTAAAGCCATGTGGCAGCTTGCATGTTTTTCAAGAAGTCAGTTGGGGATGGTTGTCTCATAGCTTGCAAGGTTGGTTGTCACATGTGAGTATTGGACATGTAGACCTTTTAAGACTTTTGGTCTGTTTATTTGTTTTTGTTTGCTGTGGAAAACCAACCCCGTGATGGGGGTCGAGTCAGAGTGTCTTTGATGGTTAATTACTTCCTGTTACAATACATTCTAAATGTAAAAAGTATACACATTTAAAGTCAAGACCCCAAGTTTTCATTTCATGTAGGAATTACTGCTGAAAGATTTTTTGAAGATGAGCAATTCATGCAGATCTCCTCTACAGATGAAAAGTAGCCTAATGCTAAATCTGGTGCAGCCATCTCTTTAACACTTTCGCTGCCATTGACGAGATAACTCGTCAATTAAGAGAAAACGCTTCCCTGCCAATGAAGAGCATCCGGCTTTCCACAATACCGCTATTATCCACCACTTGGCACACTTCCGAAACTTATACAACCCGGAAGTAGCGCCTCACGTGAAAGAGAAAGAACTCTTTGTATGTTTTAAAGATCGCTCTCTCTGTTTCAAATATCATTTTATTTTTTATTTTGTAGATATTAAATAATTTAATTGTTTTAATTTAATTTTGATGCTTTCGATCACATGTCATAGTTTTGATGAGTTTACTATTCATCTAAAATATAAATAAAGATGAGTGTTTCAAACTTTTAAACAATAATGTATATAAATGACATAGTAAAGTTTTTTTCTAGATTAACTAATGAAAATACTATACACATTTGGGATGCTGTGAGTGAATTATGAATTTTTTTATTTCTATTCCTTTAAGCACAATGCGAAGCAATGTACCTAAAACTTCCTGTGGTCAAATCAATGTAACCATTAGCAGCGATTTCTTATTCCACTGGTGGGTGCTCGGCTCAAAGCTTAGGTTGCTTAGCAACAGCAGACACTACAGGAGCGCTCCTAGCGCTTTGAACAGAACGAGGAAATGGCGCAGTTGCGTCTTCTGCTTCGATTTTATGGGGGGTACACACCAAACGCGAATTCAACGTTTGCCACGAGTAGACTACATACAAAGTCAATGCAAAGATGCGAATACATGCAAATTTGCACTAGGCAATGCGAATGACACAAACTGGGCGGCACAGTACAACCTTCGCTATTCACCGCAAACGCGTTTTCCACGCAAATTCAATTCGAGTGAAAAATTAGCCTGACCCAACATTAAATCCAAGTAATATTGAGCGAGGAAACCGATGCGAATACATTTAGACGCAAAACGTAAAGTGCCCATTATTCAGCCTAGTCATCAAAGCATTGTAGATATTACAACCAATCAGAGAGGCTCCCGAATTTAAAATGAATTGTGCATTTCTGCCGTTTTCCGTGGGTGCTAGATTTTATTGCTTTTTTACAGGTGAAATGCTAATAAAATTTGTCAAACAGTAAAAAAAAACAGTAAAAACAGCTAAAACTAACACATTAGCCATAATTATTCAATAATAATAATAATATTAACCCATTTACGCCTGATGCTGCATGAAGAAACATTACATCTACCGCTGACTACTTTTATTTAATGTTTCTAAAGTGCTACAGAGGCTTAAATATTAGGTTTTTGGTAGATGTTGACAATTCTTCGTATTTTTTCTGAAAAACCCTAAGTATTTATCAGTTTTTAGTCAGAATAGCATAGGTTTTAGGCGTTTTAGAAGTAAATGGGTTAACAGTAATAGTTCTTGATATATGCATTTATCAATCAATAATATATTATAGATATTATGAAGCGATCACCTGTTGTTATTTATGCCACTTTGGGTGTAATAACATCCTTGTTTTTGGAAGATACAGTGGGAGTTGTCATCTAACACCTCCATAGCAACCGAACTGACTAACCGAAGCCAGATTGAGCACTGCTTCTCACAAACCAAGCGTGAAGGGCGGATCATCTTGTTAGGTTTCGGGTTTTTAATTGCCATCGCCTCCATAATCTGATTATATGCTGTGAGTGGTTGCATGAAAGATAAGAAAATTGTAATTAAATTAGAAATAATATCTACTCCAACCTGACAGTGGTTCAGAGGTGGCTGCCTGGCATTAAGTCTCACTCACCTGACATGTATTGCATGGTTTCTTGCTCTTCTATGAAGTGTTACATGTGCGTGCAGAAGATACACGGCTCAAAAACAGCTGACTGTGGTTATCACAATGTTCTGATATCTTGAATGCTCTCATTTGTGTTTATGCTCTTCATAATTGAATGCATTAACATAAAGGAGTCTATATGCAGCGCAGTCTCATAAAATAAATTTAGCTGTTTTCACATTTACTTATCTAGCAGCACAATGATGTACTGTACCGGCGGCATTCTCACTTTAGTTTGTCAGGAGTAAATTGGAATATTATAATGGGTTCAAATAACACAAACTATGGCACATTTTACATCATGGTAGTTACAATTTCATTTAAAATGATACATTAAGACTTTTCGTATCACAAACTGTCACAAGTGCCAATGACATTTTACTTAAACGATGTCCTGGTACAATGCGCATTGTGTCTGTGCTGTTTTATTGTTGCTCTATGAACCCATACAGACAGATTGCTTTGCTCGTTCCATTGGTCGGTTTTCAACTGTTTCTTAGATGCCGTCCCCGGTAAAAAATACTTCAACCTTTAGAAACACATCGCAAGACCTTTACATTGAAGTGTGATAGCGAGGCATGTGCATTCGTCAAGGTGCTACTGTACTTCAAGCTTGAATTATCTTTAATTTCCTGTTACACAATTAACATATGGGTTAAAGGGCATGATTGATTTTTAATACTTTTTTTTAGCAATTAATCACACAAATTAGCGTGTTTCATTGACAGCTACAGATTTAATAGGTTGTCTCTATATGGAACCTGTCTATATCCATTTCCCTTTAAAAGCGGGTATTTGTCTCTTAATTACAGTTTTGTAATTTTATCTTTTATCTTTTTTTGCCCTGCACATAGGCAGGGGTGTAAATCGCATTGCTGATTAAGTATGTGTTTAATGATATTGCCTTTGGCCTTTTATCAGGCAATGCATTACAAATGCTGCTTTCAGCTAAATTGGTTAAGGATAAAGACTTGTGATGAATTTTTAATATCAACGTCTCAGTGTCCATTGAGTCGGGTATTGTGAGTCTAAAAGGTCCAGAGCCTTTGTGTATACGGGATAAATAAATCAAGATAATAATAAGAATGTCCATCAGACAGCGAGGTGATTACTTCAAAAGTGGATTGGTTTACACTTCATTATGAGTGTGTAGGTGTTGAAGTCTGTCATTTTAAAGGGCTGTTTTCTTTTCTAGCATGCAATTTTGTCCTTGCAGTCCACTTTATTTCTAACTAGATGAAGTTTATCCCTCACAGGAAATAAAAGGACCATATATGTTTTTGCACATGTTGAATTCATATGGCTTTTCTGTAAGGGCTTGAACAACCTTGTTTTAGATTTTGGGTCATAATACTCATTTATAATGTTAGTGGAAGGTTTCTTGTGCCAGATTTAGTGAATCATTTTGCATAAAATCACTCCTTAATAGTTCAGTGTAAGAACATTTTGCTACCAGCGCAATATGTTGTGGGTTTGAAAACACATACTGATAAAAAAAGATGTATGCTGTAATGGACTGTAAGTCTTTGGATAAAAGCGCCATGCCAAATGCAAATAAATAAAAATATCTAAATAAATATAAAATAAACAAAAGAAGTTTAAGAGCTCAAAATGTGTTTACATGTTTTGGGCAATGTTCATTGTTATATCTTTGCTATTGGGCTAAATTAGTTTTTTACTCTCCTATCCTTCAATGAAGCCTTTGGAAAAAGCCTATATTATGTGTGATAGGTTTATAAAAACATCTGTGATTAAATGTACCAAATTTTTGACATTAATTTAGACAGCTTTATATAAATGAAAAGGAACTGTAGGTGATTGAATCTTTGAATTAATTGATTGAATCTACTGCACTGTCGAAAAAATTGCCCTTTGCTGTCACTGGGGAAGTACCCTTTCAAAAATTATACCTTTGTCCCTTAAGAGTTCATACAGTATTAGTACCTAATGTATACATGTACATATCAGGACCTTTATAAATGGTACTGCCCCAGTAACAGCCAGAGGCAGTTTTTTGACATTTTTTTTCTGACTAGGGGTGTAACTGTATGCCCAAATCACGGTTCGGTGCGTACCTCGGTTTTGAAGCCACGGTTCGGTTCATTTTCGGTACAGTAAGGGGAAAAACTGCAAACATTAAACTGCAGGTTGTTTATTACTATAAAGTTTTTTTACAATTTGTTTACAGTTTAAACACTTTTTATAAAATATAATATATAAAATATATATCAAATAAAAAAAGAATACATAAAATACTACTGCAAAGTTCTCCACTAAATAACATACTTTTTTTTACATTATTTTATTAACAGTAGGTTAATCTTTTCTTAACCTTATCTTAAACTTTTTCTACTAAAACCTTGCACTAAACTAACAAATTCAATTCCTGAATACATTTATATACTATTAGCCTACATTTTTGCCACCAAAAAATGTTTCTGTTTTGATTGTTTTTGGATTGGTTAACTCACAGTATTGAACTGGCTACATACCATCTCTGCATAAAAATAATATTACTGCTCTATGTGTAACTGCATAGCAAGCAACATGATGATATACTTATTATACACTCATATTGAGATTAGAGTTGCATACATAGCCATCTTTTATCTCACGTAAGCGGCCCCATAAACGTTTACATCAATAATAAAATGAATATACAACTAAGTAAATAAAAATCTTTCTGCGGGCCAAATTATGTTATATGTTTGACAGAAGACTTGCGCTGAATGCGGAGACTTCCCCCACTTAACATGTTCGTGTGGAAACTCCCCTTACGAAAATTAACCATGGTTTTATTGTGGTAAAAGTGTAGTAACCATGTTTTTTTTTTCTCGCATTAATTACTATCAGCAAAACCATGGTTTTACTACATTAACCATGGTTTAACTATGGTTTTTGAAAATCATGGTTGTCATGGTAACAAAATAACCATGGTTTTACTACAGTTACCATGGTTTTTGGTTTTACTGTAGTAAAACCATGGTTAATTATCGTAAGGGGCACACAACATATTATGTTCCACCTATGTTCCCGACACAAAAGACTGCATTCGGCCATTCAGTGCACTTGTGCACCGTGCCGAAAGCCCTGTATGTTATTTTTACCTTTTCACTGTACATGACAAATGATGGCCAAAAACTGGAAAGAGAGTCAGAAATGGGCTGCCTAGGATGCCAAGCATATAATGTCTGTGATGCCCACCATCTGCAGTTGCGTTATTATCTGATCCAATTTGATCCTTGTATGCATAAAAAATAAACGTGTGCGACTTAACTGCGTGACACTCTGACCGGTGAAGTTTTTCAGGGTGTTCCAATCAAAACACTGTTTGCGAGGTGAAAATCATTAATCCTTTTTTGTTTAACTTTATCAGTAACAGTTGAATCCTTTAAAAAAATTGATTACTGATAAGTAAATTAATAAGTATAAATACATCCGTAAAGGCTTTTGGTTTTACACGGATTTACGATTAAACTGACATTTCATTTCATGACATCGTCGTGTCTGGATGTAGTGTACAATTGAAAGGCGGTTTAGCCTACATAGCTTTAAAATATTAAAAAGAAAACATGAAATGCCATTTTAGTCATTAGGAGAATACTGACTATATGTTGTGAATACTTGAAATGTAACAATTTTATGAAAGTTAGACAAAAGAAGTTTAAGAGCTCCAAATGTGTTGATTATTTACACTTGCACATTTCTGTGCAATGTGTAACGGCAGTAGAGCAGTTCATTTGCAGCATTTTGACCTCGGGTGGAGTAATATTGATGGATGAGCGAGAGGGGGAGTAGTCAGGAGTGATGATGTTGCTGTGCCAGAGGTCAAAGTGTTGCAAACTAAGTGCTCTTCCACCAAACAATATAGTTCTCATTTTTTTATCTGCTTTAAAAAATTACCATGTTTTATTTTGTGCCACCATACTTACTCGTGTAACTACTCATGTAACAGTCTTTAAATAGGGAAAACATGGAAGTGTTTGGTGGCTTCTAAATTCATCCCTGTTTGGATCCTAATGAATGAATGGGGCTAGGCTAAATTCCAACACATTCACAACGCACTGTACAAAGATTAAGTGCATGCATTGAAAAAAGATAGGTATGTATTAATTTGTTAAAGTTAAGGTAAGAACTTAGTAAAATATTGAAAACGGTGGTGTTTTCCTTTAAATCAGAAAAAAACGTATAGCCTATTCTTTACTAAATCCAACACGTTATTGAATGTTGCTTTAGTCCTATCTAAAACATCTGACATGCCTGGGCTGAAGCAGGTACCTGTACCTGCATGTATGCTAGGTTATGAAAGGAGAAAAAGTCTATAACCCAAAAGATCTTCTGCAGTGGCTATAGCAGGACTTTAATAGATTCATGTGCTAACTGTAATGTGTTGAATTCATTAGTGTTCCAGAAAACTTCGTTTAAATCGATAATTCAAATTTGCCAAGATGCATCTAATGTACTTATGAGGCAGGAGCTGTATCTTAGCATATCTCAGCAAAAACACCATATGCTGTTTTTCCTTACCTCCTGGCATGAATATGTGGAATTAGATGACAAATGCTTCTGTGAGGAATTAGAGACTGCATTTGTGTATCCTTTCATTACAGTCTTATTCATGGCAATATTAAATTGAGGGTGCTTCTCTTATTGTGATCCAAATATGTGCTAATTTAACACACATAGATCTGTGTTCGATACCAAATTATTCTTATTACATGACCTCACAACCTCTTGATCTTAAATTTACCTGGAACATTCAGATTTAATGCAACATATCGTCGCTGCCCGATGAAACTCACGTACAGGTATGTCCAAAACAGTTACTTTTCAGGAGTAGTCATACTTGGTACAGCATCTTTACATGTAACCATATTCTTGCCAGTGTAATGATATAATCCACATTTGACCAAAATTGAGTTTAAATGGACATACGTGCATATTTTACAGTAACGGTGGTCGATACGCGTTCTTCTGATCATTAATTAGAATGGCCAAGTCGCGTTTCATATTGACAGATGAATACGCTCAGTTTATTAAATATGCTTACTTTATTTAATATTAATTATAAATGTAATAAATGTCTCTTGCAAACTATGGAGAGACAATGAATCAATACACTGACATGGTAATGCTAGACAGATACTTTTTTTGCACAGTCCTACCCTAATTTTGTCACTCCTAGACGTACGTCTGGCGTCAGGGGGGAAACGTTTACCTCGATGAAGGAAAGTCATTGTCTAACCAGGCTATGTTTATTCGGCTATCCAGTGCTGAGCTTCGATGGAACATCACGAGACCGGCAAGATGCTTCCACCTGGCGGGAGATATGCGGCGTGATTGACAGCTTTTACACCAAATGGATATACTGTACGTGTAAATCAGATGACATGATTTCACAACTTTTCATTGGCCATTATATGTGAAGCCTACTGTATACGGAAATGAACCTGGACATTCAATCCGTCGAAAAATCTCAAAATCGGCAAAATGGACATATGTGGTTTCCATCGGACAGCGATGATATATATTTTTTCTCATGTGCCTTTGCCACTTTAAGTAGTAAAGAAGCTGGTAAATGCCTTGATATGTCATGTTCAGTGCATGCTTTAATAATATTAGCAGACTTGATCAATCTGAGCATGTCTAGGGGCACATTCATACCTAACCGGACCAAACCATGCCGAGCCTGAATGTTCCCCCCACCTACTCGCACAGAGGCCCCATGTATTGTGCGTTCCGCGCCCACCTCGGTAAGCAGGCCATGGCATGTTTAACCAAAAAGTGCCCGGGCATGGTACAGAGCGAACACAATAGTAAAAAACAACAGGCTTTGGGGGTTAAACGTGCTTGGGAACAGTTTCGTTTGAATAATGTGAATGCGCACTAGGACAGGGTTTCTCATCCAGTGGGCCCCAACCAACTTCCAAGGGGCCTCAACATGACTTAAAATGATTAAAAACAAAAGCATTAAAACAAAAAAGGCTATACAACTAAAGACCAACACATTTCTTTAGTGTTAGTTATAAAATATTTAAAAAGCTGTCAAATATTTCATTTGGCAGAAATTGTATGGTTTAACCTTAGCCGCTGTACTCTGCTTCATACGTTGTCCACCAATTTTTCTTTGTTTTCTCCTAATTTTATTAATGTAAAGCTGCTTTGAAACAATTAAACAATTGAAAAAAGAACTATATAAATAAAATTGAATTGAAATTGTAAGCCTTCAAATATGTTTATGGACAATAGGGGGGCCTTGAACTGAAAATTATTGAGAAAAACTGGACTGGGAGAAAAAAAGTACTGTCAATAAATTATATTAATAAAGTGATATTATCTGTTTTTTTTCTAATGGGTGGATAGGACATAACTGCACTCTAAAAATGGCTGGGTTATTTTTTAACCCAAAATGCTGGGTTGAGTCTGTTGGGTTGTTTTGCTGGGTTAATTTTTAACATTTTAAACACTTTTTGGGTAGTTTCAGTTTTCTGGTTGTTGGGTTAAAACTGCTGGGTTATTATACTGGGTTGTTTGAAGAGGCTCACGTGCTTCGCGCCTTTGATGTTTGAATGTGCTCAGCAACGGTCGTCGTGAAAGGACAGAGTCACTGGAAGCAGTTGTTTCAAGGTAAGTTTATATGTTTTTGTAAACATTTCATGAATATAAACAAGATTATAACATTTTGCGAGACAGCAACGTGTTAATTTATACAGACTGACGACGGGTGTAATTTAGAGGAATGACGACTGTTACCTCAGATCGCCATTTACACAAATTGACTCGGATAATCGTTCTAAGATGTTTAATATGGCATATTAATACAATTAATAAAATCGATGTTACAAAATCCCCATCATACGGTTGATTACGTTAACTCCTGACAATTTCTGTAAGCCTTTAACAAAGCGAGTCAAAACCGGTACCGAGCCGACCTCCGCAACGTTTCGGCTTTTTGTGTCACACACGCGCATAGTTTTCCCAGCTTAGCAATAGCGACACTATTAAATTAAAGTTGATGACAAACGAGTTGCTTTCTTGTCATTCGATATGGAAAGACAGACCGTGAGGTGCGAGCACTTGGGTTAACTTAACCGGCGGCGGAGAATTGCGGAGCCGGCGTCTACTCTGTCACTGAGAGGCAGGGACAAGCAGCACATTCAATTCACAGTCGGTACGGCGGGTAACGCGTCGATAAATGAAAACGAAACAGCGTTTCCAAGAACCGGTGTCTTATATGTATATTGCTTGGTCCTCTCTTTTAAAATGAAACAATAATTTAAGTGTTTGGACATGAACTTGAATACATAACGCATTTGTCACCAAGACACTGCGTGTCACTGCGTGTACAGTTTAACAAACATTTATATGTGTTATATGAATGAAGATGTGTTTTTGAGTCGTATTTAGTTACTATTTTATATTAATTTTATAATATTCTTGGGTTGTCTCCTGTGATTTCAAGTTTATATTGACCAACCCTCTGATCTGTGGCTGATACTGTATCAAAGATGTTATGTTTTTAGCAGAGATCAGATGTGATGTTGTTTTCCCATTCTTTTTTTCTAGAGAGTGCAGAGTTTTTATGTCCATCCATTAATGAGGCTAGCAAGGCCTTCATACAACTTCAGCCAGTAAGTATAACATTTAATAACTCCTATTTAAAATGTATTGGGAATGTCTTAATTATCTGCTGCATTTTATTCTGCAGCACTTTATTCTTTATAGTCAGATCATCCTATTTGTCAGTCTGTGTGGTTTGCAGCCTTTGTTGTTGGCACAACAGTTAAAGGAGTGTAACACCAAAGTCTTATGCAAACCGACGACAGGCCATTGCATTTTTGGGGAAAAAAATCTCACACGTGGTGGTAATGCGGCCAGGGATGCAAAAGAAAGTCTTATAATTTTTATAAAATGTATAATTCACTTGGCCCACATGGTTTTCTGAACACTTAAATCTGATCATTTAGTTCAGACCACTAAAAGTTTTTTCCTCTTTTGTAGATTGCAACAAATGTGGTGGAAGTTCTTCTCTGGACAGAATCCTCGAAATCCATTCCTTTATTTCCTGGCCATGGGAAACATGCAACAGATCTCTCAATCTTTTTTGTCTATCAGTCTCTCTGATGGAGCCAATACGGAAGTGACTTAAACTGCAATTCGGCCAAGATGGCGACGGCACGCACCGCCTACTTTAGGCTTCAAAAATGCTCTTCACAACCAATGGGTGACATCACGGACACTACTTTCATATTTTTTTACAGTCTATGGTTTAAAGGCATTTTACGTGCTTGAAAATAAATACCCCAGGCAATGTGCATCTACTGTAGTCTGTCATTTTCCAAATGGATGAATCCTCTGCTGTTCGGTTCCTTTGTACATCTTTGTTCGTGAGGAGTAACTTTAATAAATGAAGTATTTTTAGTCAAATACATTCCATACTCTGAAACTTGGAACATCTGTTCTGTAAAAAACTTTACACATCTGTAAATGATTTTACTTTTAATTTAACAATTACATTGTTTATTTTCTTACACTGCTGCAGTTTTATTTATGTACATTTCAGTATTTCATTTATATATTGTATATACTTATATACAAATTCTGTCTTAAATTTAAACAAGTTGATTTAACCTGTTACATTGTTACTTCAATGTGCATCATTTCTGATATTTAATAAATATATTTATACTTGATGTCAGTAAGCAGCAGTCCTTTAAATGATTCTGCAACTGCCAACTGTAAAAATTTAAGAGTTTGTAGTTATTTTGAAGTCAAATAAACATTTATTTGGTGTTCACAATGGTCTTGATTTACAATAAAGCACATGATAAAAATAACCCAGCAAGAATAACCCAAACCCAGAATATTAATCTCATAAGTGGTTAAAATGACTACACGTTGGGTTTTTTCAACAACCCAACCTGCTGGGTTAAAATGTGTTACCCAACGTGTTGGGTTACTTTAACCCAGCATGTGTTCTGTCCAATATTTACCCAGCGCTGGGTTGCCAATTGGGTTGTTTTTAACCCAACCATTTTTAGAGTGTGTCCTGTAAATTAAAACATTCTTATACCCCCCCCCCCAATTATTTTGTTTCATTTTATTTATGGATATAAAAATAAGTCCCATAATGCATGAACAGCGACTCAATTTCATTCAAATAGTCCAAAGCAGCCGTTGATATCGCCTGACTAAAACAAGGCTCTCTCTAAAACTGTGCTTGTAGAACAATGACCATACTTTAATCTTCAGAATCTGCAATGGCTTACAACCTCAATATACTTAACAAAATCTAAGCTTGTTCTGTGTACAAGATGATTATTTTAATGATAGGCCATTAATCAGCAATAGTAAAGATGTTAGCCACAAACTCAAATTTAAAATATGGTTGCTTTTTAAAGGAAACAATGAATGAATTAATGAAATGTTTACATAAATGTAACCTTTCCATGACCATAAAAGCTGTAAATATGAATTAAAAGGAGAAATTGTCACGGTATGTAGTACACAAATAAAGGGAGAACCCAAACGCAGATAATGTAAAAACTGGAACTGAGAATTTGTTTAAATAATAAACACAAAAAAACCAGGTGGGGGTAAAACAGATGCTGAACACAGGTGATGGAACACGAAACTGATAAACAAACACTGGATACGAAAATAACAGGAGAAACAGAGATAAGATTCAGGTGATCCGAGTAACGGGACAACACACACTGAATCAGACAAACGAACGCACACACGACAGAGAAACAGAGGGCATTATAAAGACACCACATCAATGGGGAACAGGTGAACATAATTAATTACGTAAGACACGAGTACATAAGGGAGTAGGGTAAAAGTGACAAGACACTGGGAACACGTGACACAAATACCTAATGTGAAACACGTGTCCCCACACACACCACAATGCTGCCATAGCCTTGCCTTCTGACATCAGACCTGAATCATACACTAAGGACAGGCAAGACCATGACAGCGACAAGACACTGGAAACACGTGGAAGCCACACTCACAATATGACTCCACGTGTCCCCACACAGAATCTAGTACTGTCATGGTCTTGCCAGATACACTCAGACCTCAGTCTAGTACAAAAGGTCTGACAAGCCCATGACAGAAATTTATGCCATTATACATAAATATTTTTGACTCCATTTAAGTCTTACTGTATGTACTCTATGGGGCAGTTTTCCAGACAGGGTTTAGATTAATCCAGGACTTGGCCTTGGTTTTATATATATAAAGGGGACATATCATGAAAATCTGACTTTTTTCATGTTTAAGTGCTATAAGTGGGTCCCCAGTGCTTCTATCAACCTAGAAATGTGAAAAAGATCAACCCAGTAACCCAGTTGTTTTGGTAAACCATTCTCTGTAAGCATGTTTAAAAGCAAAAAATAGGTCATTGAAATTTGGCTCCCCTTGTGATGTCAGAAGGGGATCTTATTATAATAATATCGCCCCTTAATCTGCACTATCCAACCAAGGCACTGACATTTAGTGTAGAGATAAGCTTATTTCCATTTTAAAGGACACACCAAAACATGGCACTTTTTTGCTCACACCTAAAAAGTGGGAATTTTTACATGTTATAATAAATTATCTATATAGTATTTTAAGCTAAAACTCTGCATACGGCTCTAAGGACATCCAAGATTTATTTGCCATCTTAAAAAAGCCTTGTGAAATGTCCCCTTTAAGTAGTTTTTTACAAGTAAAAAAAAAAAAAAACCAATACTGGTGTGCATCTTGAGACAAAACAGTAGCACTGATATACAGAATGTTAAGATATGTCAGTACAAGTTGTGTTTAAATTAAGGCAACTCAAACATGCATTTTAGTCTGGGACTAGGATAAGCCCTATCTGGGAAACCACACCTATAACTTTAGTGTTTGTAATAAAGTTATAAATAAATAGATGAAAATCTGCAGTTGACGAAAACTGATAGATTGCACATCTTTCACACATTTATTTGCATACTGAATTGTGATTGTTTATTCCTTTCTTGGACCTGTTTAATGCTATAGCTCATTTATAGTTAAGGATCACCAATTATCTGATACATGATTTACATTTCCTTTGGTGTGTAAGTGTGTATAAGTACATGTTAATGATATGCAAGAGGTAAATACCCCAAAATAAACGATGACACGAGTTATTGCCTCCAACGTAAATCTCTTTCGTTGGACTACAACAAACACACAGATTGTAGGCAACAGTTTATGTCCTGGGATTGGTGATGTAGACAAGACTGACATTATCATAATTCCTTGGACTCACAGCTTGTAAGTTAACTCCTGTTAGCAACCAAATCTTTCAAACATGGTAAGGAGCATCACATTTCTGGCTGAGGTCAAAAGTATTCACACTAATCACAACGAAAAGATTAGCTGGCCAATCAGGGACAATTTTGTACAAAATCTGTGCGTTTTAGGAACACAGAGAAATCTGGAGCTACAAAAATGTACGGTATGTGGAAAATAATTTGTTTTTTTAACTATAAACCACGCAAACACATTCTATTATGCCAAATAACACAAAATAACGTTGTTTTATCAACAAAATAGGTGCACTTAACCAGAGTGTGACATAAAGCACTTTTAATACTCAACAGACAAAAAAGACCTACTTTCACTAAAAGGGTTGTTATTACTAAACCATATTCGGGCGGTTTCCCGAACAGGGATTAGACTAGTCCTAGACTAAAATAAATGAAAGAGCTGTCCAAACTGAAAACTACTTGCACTAACATATCTTAAAATACATCAGTGTCCTTTGTTTTGCATCAAAATGCACATTACAAAAGTAATGTTTTTAATAAGGCATCTTTGGTAAAACTAGTTATACTCCTTAATTAAACTAAGGCCTAGTCCTGGTTTAAGCTAATCCCTGTCCAGGAAACCACCCCTTAGAGTATAAGCATAACTATATCAGTAGTATCATTAGAAAGAAGACAACTTTGAGCTTCATTTTCCAGGTTTCAAAATTATTTTAAGATAAAAATGTAAAAAGTTAGAGTGGCTGAACTACATTGGAACATCTTTTTTAATACTACAAATCTTAATGATAAATATATGTGTGAAACCTAGAAATGTCTAAAGAAGTTATGTTTCACGTTTGAGGTCAATAGGCCCAAAAATGAGGTTCTTGCAAGGGTTTTTGTAAGACTAGTGCCTTTTCTAAGTGCCAGTCAGTCCCAAAATAAGAATTTTGTTTACATGCATACACGTTCGTTCTTATTATTTATCCTCATGTTAGCATATAAAATACAGTTTCCACACCAGGAAATAAAAAGTCACACAAATATCGATGGATTCGTTATCTAATTGGCTACATGTTCTGTCTATCAATATTTTCCATGAAGTCATTGGAGGAATGAGCGAGTCAGATGACGTCACAATATTTGACAGCACTGTTTGGATATTATACTCCTGCCTACTTTTAGAAACAAAGTTTGACCGCAGGTTTATGTGTTTAGCGGAACCTAAAGTGTAATCTCATGTCATTGTTACGCCATAAATAGTCCTATGATATGTGTATTTTATTCTATTATAAGACGTTCATGCGAAATCTGATGTAAACAACAGACTATACTGTCTATCTATATTTTACAGATTATACGGATTTATGGACAAAAATGGACATTGGATGTATTCTATTAGATGGTTTTCATGAGTTATTCACACATCTTAAACAGACTGGATTTAATTTGCGATCGTTATATCAACACAAAGGTAAGAAGTCCCGTTTATATTTAGCATGTTGTCATCTGGACTTCTGTAACAAAATACTACATTTAAGATGCTAGAGCATCTGTATCTCAAAACAGAGACCATACACTGATGCTAAACCCGTAGACCAGGGGTGCCCAACCCTGTTCCTGGAGGGCTACCGTCCTGCAGATTTTAGCTCCAACCTCTATCAAACACAGCTGAAGCAGCTAATCAAGGTGTTTAGGGTTGCTTGATAATTAAAGACAGGTGTGTTGGAACTGTAGTCTGCAGGATGGTAGCCCTCCAGGAATAGGGTTGGGCACCCCTGCCGTAGACCTTTTAAAAGATGTGTAGTAATGTTAATAATATTATTAATGTTTGTAGACAGTAGGCTATATAGATATTGTTAGCAGCGTTAAAACTGACATCATTCCGCCCACGAGCTAGTGTGCGTCGAGAGGTTAAAAAAACATTAATTCATCATTTCAAATACACACTATTCAAAAAAGGTTTGGCATAGCAGCCATAAGACAATTTAAATAACACTCTCATGTCAACAACAGAACATTTGCCCAAGTTTTCATCAGTTTTAGCACTTACCTGTCTAGGTTTTTGATGACATTTTTTGCTCTCATGTCATGTAGGCCTATTTTTGGCATGCATGAAGCCACGAGATAAAGCAAAGGCAGGGCGCCTCAGGCAGACTCTTTTATTATCTTGTCACAGAGTTGAATCAAGGGGAGAAACACTTATCACCCGTAAAGACCACACAAAGAGCCCGGCTGGGCCGTAGCTTGGCCCACCACTACAAAAAGCAATACAGCAAACAGCTTACTCATGGTGTTTGTCTCCTGTGGTAACTAATATGACTGTGGGGAGGAGAGTTTAGGAACACTGCACCTTTGGCTGCAGGCCGGGTCCTTTATTTCCTGTACACGCTAATCATGATGCAGTGTATTCAATGCCTTCCCAAAGGACCTCTGCCACCCAACCAAGACACATCATAAGTTGTAATGGTGATAAATTATAGCAGCTCAAAACAATTAGATATGCTTCTTTTCATGGGCAGGTTTACAGTTATCTACGCTTTGGAAGTTTATATGCTACACTTTAGTTGAAACGTTAATGAGGCATAGTTTAACAAACTCTCATAAGAGGCATTCACACACACATTAATGCAGCAAGACTGCAATTACATTTATGAGTCCATAAGAAGGGACAGATGAGATAAAAGGACATTTTTTTTTACTAATATAGACTTATTGACGCTGTCAAAGAGTTGGATTCTCATGCTTAATACTCCTTCAAGTTAAACCAGTAATTTTTTTAGGATGTTTATTTTAGTATGGCCCTGTGTGACATCATAAAGGGCTGACATCCTTTTATGAGCACTTCTCCTGGAAGAGCCTACACACACATCAACCAGATCAAATGCAAGAGCACGCCCATCAATGTGCTATGTTTGGGTTACGAAAGATTTGTCATTTTAGATCACAAAATCAACATCACTAAAGAGGTGTTTTAGGTTGTGAAGGATATGTAACCTTGTTGAGCTTCCCAAGAACCCGGCATTCAGGGAGAAGAGGAAGCAGTTTGTTTTTCTGGGGCAGCAACGGAGTTGTGCAAGCGTGTTTGTTCCCAACATTTCAGTGACGTATGTTTTGAAAACAAGACCCAGTTCAATGCTGGATCTGTAAATCGTTTAAAACTGAAAGAGGAAGCATGTCCCATATCCCGGTCATGAGTCGGAACCACAGGCTGTAAGTAAACCTGCATCAATTGTCTGTTTTTTTTGGGGGGGGGGGCAATTGGGGCGTAAATGCATTTAATGTATATCAGCGTTTTCCAACTCCAGTCTCCCCAGCTGGCTGTTTTGATAATATATAACAGATGTTTTAATTCAATGGTTGCCAAACTGAGGGTAGATTTAGGCAGTGTACAGTGCACATTAGTGTACAGTCAGCTTACTGATGCACGAGCCGTGGAAAAATATAAATCAATAATGCAATGAATGTTGTACCGAGTAAATGATATGACAAATGGCAACCAACTCTGATGTCATATGACTGATCACAAACTGTTGTCATGATGATGAGATATATGCATATTGTCTCTCACAGTGTGTATATTTGTTTTGGTAGTGTGAACATGACAGTTGTGATGCCCAGCACAGCCAGCCTGCAATGCAGCTATTTGTTGGCGTTCGCATCACATCAGTGTGAACTTGCATTTACACCATACAAATGTACTGTAGAAGTGTGGTGGTGCTGCGGCGTCACCTTAAATGTTTATAAATGTGACTTGTGTTATTAATGTCATACCGTATGTTCCTTGTTCTTTGGACTTGTAGTTTGTCTTTTGTTTCCTGTGCCAGTTTTAAGTCCTTTTGTAGTTCTTTTGTTGATTTTTACTTAATAGTCCTCAATGGTGTTTCTTGTTCTTGTTTTAAATTGTTATTAAGTTTATTAAAATTGCATTTAGTAATAAAATAGACTTCATATTTTAATATTATTTCATGCTGTAAAATACTTAAAAGTTTGTTTTTACATTTCACATAAGGTGTCACGTAAAGTGATGCATCAAGGTTGCTTGATCTTCATTGAGTTCACAGGTCGGATGTCCATCTTTGGGTGCGGTTTCAGATGTTTTACTTCCTGAGTTTGAGGTGAGAATAATCCAAAGGTTTTCTCGTTCTGGATCAGTTGCTGCATGTGTCTCTGTTTTCTTTGGTTTTTGGTTTGTTGTTTATATTTTGTTTGACTGAATTGTGATGCATTTTGAGCCCTTTGCCCCACACTTTTTTAGTAAGATGTCACACACTAAAGTTGCTGTACTGTGTTAAACATGTATAGACATTTTCATCGGTTACGCGTCTGGTCCGAACTTTAATTGCGGTTTCAGTTTTTTTAATGGTCTGACTAGTTGCTAAACTGAACTCTTGAACAAATACCTTGTCGAAAATAACAAATGTTTTGTTTTCCTAGATAATTTACGTGTTGTTTATTTTGCTTGTTATATAAATAAACTACGTTTAAAGTACTTTGTTGTTATTTATTCTTAGATAAACTAAGGAGTTTACCGGAGGTTACGTGTGGACCACGAACGCCACTTGCTTAGGTTGTTACTGCTGAAACCGTCTATAGGTACAGTGAAGGATTTTTTTTCAAGGTGGATCATCAAAACTATTGGTCCTCCTCTTTGTCAATCATTCTGGTAATATGTTTAGGTAAGGTCGTCGTACGTGTTCGTCTCTTTCTGTGTTGGCGCCCTTTCAGGTGTATATGAGTGGTGAGCTACAGTTCTTTGCCATTCATTGAAGCTCGCCTTTCTGACCGTGTTTTTTTCAAAATGTCTGAAGGTCGCAAGAGAAAAAGTGTCTACGAATTATATGAAAAGAAGAGAAAGGCCTCTGAAGAAAGAAACAAGACACAAGAGTGTTTTGGGAGAATATTTCACACCCTGGCGTGTGCTAAAAGCACAGGTTTTCTCGACAGGTAAAGTTTGGCATGCTATTTGAAGAGATCCATTTAAAATAACTGCTAGTAAAAGTTGATGTAAGCTATGATTAGCGATGCTAGCCCTGGCACAAGTCACCCATCAAGCAGACAGGGTAAACCTCTCAATTTGTCTAAAGTAGCCTTATGACCAAATGTAAAAGGTATCACACTGAAATGTTTTAAAACCTTGTGTGTTCATTTTTGAAAATTCCAATGTGTTCACCATAGAATTTATTACACAAATGCAACAAGCTACTGTACTTCTCCTTACTCAATCGATCAGTATAATAAATAAAACACCAAAGGGCATTTTACATTTTGTCTTGCATGAATGTTTTTGAGTTAGTTTATAATTTTGCCACCAAACGTGACTAGCCAAATTTAGATGCACGAGAAGAACTAGGCTCATGCATGCCCCCTCGTGCACACATTTAAAAGGCGTTCCCTCACGGGAGCAGGTACAGAGTTGCACATGTGCATTTTTTCAAAAAGTGCAGAGGGCGGGTCTTTTTCTAAAACTCTTTCACTATACCTTTAAGATTAGTTCACAAATGTCTAATAATGGTGAGTAGAAAAGCTGTAATGCAGTGAACTTCAGAGAACAAGAGCATTGATCCAAATATAGTTCATTAAAAAACAAACACAAGAAAGAGAAACAAAACACTGAGACAAATGATACAAGAAAATAAGGGTATATGCATAACAGCTTAAAACAGACAAGACCTGAAACAAACCAAGGCGACCATGAGGGTACTGTATAAACATACAAGCAGTTAATGGAGTAACAAGGACAGCTGGATACAATTAGGATGAGAAACAGGACACAAAAACACACAGAAGCAGAACTACAAATTAAAGCCTGCATAACAAAGGCACAAAGACAAACAGAATGTGACACATACAGCTTTGAAGCTTTATATAGTCTGTTTAAAGAAAACTTCCCTTCAGGACATAGCAGGAATTTTAATGTAAAAGTATTGCCGTATGAACTGTGAGTGGGTGCTTTTAGGGGTAGTGTGTGATAACATAATTTCAAGCTGATCCCAGTGAAAGTTCATTTTATGGATCATACCTGTAGCAGGTGAAACCTGAAGTGGATTTTGTTGATGCAAACATTTTTAATTATTTATAGAGCTGTATTGGCTTTACTTTCTTCACTTCCTAATGTTTAAGTACTGTTATATGTCATCTTATTTTAACAGGTTTAAAACCAGCAGCTGCAGGAATATACCTGACCAGCAATTTAAATTCATTCCATCGCATTGGTCTGTAAAGCTTCATCGTACTCTTCTGCTTCACTGCTCAGTTTTGTGCAGTCAAAGCAGAATACAAAAATAGGTGTTATTTAAAATAAGAAACTTGTTTGGTCAATAAATAGACATGTCTTTGGAAAATGGTAATCAAAATAAATTGAAGTAACAGGATTCCAAATAATAAATGTTATAGGAAACTTGTTTTTAAAAAAATGGCTTTGGTAGCATGAATAAAAAGTTAAGCTTGAACATTGTTTATTACCATTATTATCTTTTAATTATGTAATTTTTCTCATATTTGTTTCCATCAGCAGTTCTAACTAGACAGCACTACCAAATTATCATTCGATGCTGGACATTAGCAATGCTCTGTATCTCCTGCAGGTTGTGTTTTTGTAGCTCTCTATTGGGTTACCTAGATGTGTATGTACACATGCAGTGAGCACTGGTTTATTTGGGATTACTTGCTCACTGGTCTCTGAAATGATCCAAAAGGACATGGAGGTCCATTTCAAGCCCCAACGGAGCTCCTGTGCAATGTTCTCTGAGCTCTGAATGATTTAGGATCGGTTGTTTTCTCTGCTGCAGTCCCCGGTGGATTTCGGCCGCCGTCTTTTCACAGTACAATAATGTGACACAGAGGAAGGAAAATCCACATTCCTTCTGTGGAAGTTCCACGAGTAATGTTTTTCCAAACTATGAACCATGCTGGGTTTGAGTAAACAAAAAGATTGAAGTGCGCTGAAGATTTTCTGGATTTTCGATCTGTGAAATCCATACTAAAGTCTCATAAATATGAGATTAGGAGCAGCAAGGTTTTATCTCACTTATAGATTTTACTTTAATTTTAATATTTGATACAATCTTACTCAGTCAATATTAAAGATTATTTATACATTATGTATGAGGATTTTACACAGTTTTTACACATATAGGCCTGCAGTACTCTTGGAATAATACAAGTTTATGCAGTAATACAGTCTTTGCATGATGTTTTTGTTAGATGGGCCTTATTCAAGAAAAAGTCTATTCACTTTTAGGCCCCGTGTCCACCAAAAACCAGATGATTTGATTCTTTAACGGTTGTCGATTAGCTCTTTTTACTGGGAGGAGGGACTACAGAAGCCATACTAACCATTGCGATCTCCCCATTCATGTCAATACCAGTGACGCATCTTGTTAATAATAACTATATATGGCTGAGTGCTTTGGTTCCTATGATACTTCTGTTCCCTTTCAATACGGTTCACTTCGCATTGCGTCAGTTTGCTGACGCTATGGGGGAAACTCCTGTTTACTCCGTGATTGAAGCCTATTGGTTAACGTCTGTAGAAAATACAGACCAATGACGTTTGAGCCCGCGCGGGGGCGTGGCACACGTCCCTATATAAGCCGGTGAAATACGTCAAGAGCTCATTACTTTTCTCCTTCAGCGCGAACCTTCTCGCTGCTCCGAAGAAGAAGCCCTTACTCGCCGTCGATCCAAGCACTGCAGCGGACTACAACACACCAGCGTGTTCCCCTGCCGCTTTCCGGTGAGCCTAAAGAGAGTATCTAAAAGAGCAGAAGCGCGTTGAGATAATGTCGCTTCGGCATTGCGGCTCCTGCCGAGCCCCTTTGCCTGTGGAGGATTTCCACAAGGAGTGCGTCATCTGTCTGGGTCCTGCCCACGCCGAGGCCGTACTCGCCGAGGCCGTACTCGCCGAGGCGGGCTGCGCCCACTGCGAGCTCCTTCCTATCGCGGTGCTGCGCTCCCGCCTCGAGATCTTTAAACGGAAGGCTTCCCGTGCTCTCCCGCCTAAACAGCAGCGGAGCCGTGAAGCTGGAAGACGCCCTGAGACCGAGTCCACGCCGGCTCATCCCCCGCGTGCTCTGTCTCCCCGCCGTCACCCTGTCACCTTCGCCCATGAAGACCTACGCCCCCTGCCGAGTGCTAGCGGCATGGTTTCCTTTGGGTCCGGTGACAACTTGGAAGTGATGTCATCCTCTGAGGAGTTAGAGGATTGGGCGGCTTCGGATGACGACGCCCACGCAGCCGCCGCTGATGAACCTACCGAGTCGCGTCCTCACGACTCTGAGCTCATCCGCATCTTGACACAAGCTACGACGGAGCTCAACATCAAGTGGTCGCCGCCGTCAGAGCCTCAACTCAGCCGGTTGGACGAGTGGTTTCTGCAGCCCGGGCGCCGTCAATCGTCCCGCCAACGGCAGGCGCCGTTTTTCCCTGAGGTCCACCAGGAGCTCACCAAATCTTGGCGTGCTCCCCACTCCACCCGAGCTCAGAGCGCCGTCTCCCACGTCCTCTCCGTAGTGGACGGCGCTGATGAACACGGCTACTCCAAGATGCCGCCGCTCGAGGAAACTGTCGCCGCCCATCTCTGCCCGTCTTCAGCCGGCGGATGGAGGGCTAAATTGAACCATCCGTCAAAGCCCTGTCGCCTGACATCGACCCTGGCGTCGAAATCTTACGCCGCCGACGGCCACGCTGCATCCGCTCTCCATACGATGGCGGTGCTGCAAGTATACCAGGCAAAACTCCTCCGTGACATGGACGAGACAGGTCCGGACCCGTCGACCTTTCAGAACCTGCGCAGCGCGACTGATCTGGCCCTTCGCGCCACTAAAGTCGCCACTCAGGCTGTAGGAAGAGCCATGGCCAGCCTGGTTGTTCTGGAGAGACATCTGTGGCTGAACTTGACGGAGATAAAGGACACGGATCGGGTTGCCCTTCTTGACTCGCCCGTGTCACCGTCGGGGCTCTTTGGCTCCGCTGTGGAGGGGTTCACCCAGCGCTTCACTGAGGCACAGAAATCGTCGCAGGCTATGCGGCATTTTCTACCAAAACGATCTGCCTCAGCGTCTGAGACCGGCCGCCCAAAACCGCCGCCAGCTCAACGCCCAAAACCGCCGCCAGCTCAACGCCCTAAGCCAGCACCAGCTCAGCCCCAGCAGAGAGCTGAACCGGAGGTCAAGCGCCAGCGTCCTGCACGACCGGCTGGCCCGCCTCGACGCCGCGGTCCCCGTCCTCGGATTACGCTGGACCCGACGCCGGCGCCGCCTCCCTGAAGAGAGTCTGAGGAGGAAAAGAGGCTCTGGTCCCGCTTCGGCCGGCCCGCCCTCGAAAGTTCTGCGTGTTTCAGTCCCCTCGGGCGCTGGACACACCCTCGCTGTAACAGCGAAACACAAATTTTTACCTTTTCACAAAAAGAGCAAATTTCCTCCTCTGTACACACAAACACACACACACGGCTTAACGTCCATAAGCATATCGACGCTCGCCGTCAAATTTCACGTTTGGCAATCCACCCCCGGTATGCCGGGCTGGATTCTAAACGTAATCCAACACGGTTATTCACTTCAATTCGCACGGAGACCACCCCGGTTTCGCGGCGTTCTCTACACCACTGTCCCAGACGATCGTATGCAGATCCTCAGGGAAGAGGTGCGTTCTTTATTACTAAAAGACGCGATAGAGACGGTCCCGGCGGATCAAAGCGAATCAGGCTTTTACAGTCGTTATTTTCTCGTTCCGAAGAAAGACGGCGGCCTCAGACCGATATTGGATCTACGCGTTTTGAATCGCGCTCTTGCCAAACGGCCGTTCAAAATGCTTACAGCCAGACGAATCATGGCGTTAATTCGACCGGGCGATTGGTTCGTATCAGTGGATCTGAAAGACGCTTACTTTCACATTCCGATAGCGCCATGTCACAGGCCGTTCCTAAGATTCGCGCTCGACGGGACAGCATACCAGTACAAAGTTCTGCCCTTCGGATTATCTCTGGCACCACGCACATTTACCAAATGTGCGGATGCGGCTCTCGCCCCTCTCAGACAGAGCGGCATCCGCATATTGAATTACCTCGACGATTGGCTTATTCTAGCACAGTCAGAGAGGGAAATTACTGCGCACAAGACCGTTGTACTCCAGCATTTGGAGAATTTGGGGTTCAAAATCAACCTCCAGAAGAGTTTGCTCACCCCCACGCAGCGAATCGCGTTCTTAGGCACGACGCTCGACTCATTAAAGATGCGGGCATGGCTTACACAGGAACGCGCGCTCACGGTCAGACGCGAGGCGGCATCATTCAAAGCGGGTTCACATCTCCCTCTCAAACGATTCCAAAAAATGCTGGGTCTGATGGCAGCAGCATCCCCACTAATACCGTTGGGAATGCTGTTCATGAGGCCGCTTCAGTTTTGGTTGAAAGCGAAAGTTCCGCCCCGTGCTTGGTTGTCGGGCCGCTTATTAATCAAAATCACGTACAGCTGCGTGAAAGCGCTTTCGATATGGACATCCCCTCACCTTTTCCTCTCGGGCACGGAGCTCGGCTCCGTGAGCAGGAGGAAAGTGGTGACTACGGATGCGTCTGCGACGGGTTGGGGCGCTCACTGCGACGGCGAGCTCGCCTTCGGTGCGTGGAACAACCAGTTGTCTCAGCTACATATCAACCACCTCGAGATGTGGGCGGTTATCTTGGCGCTACGACACTTTCGACCGAAACTCCAACATCAACACGTTCTAGTGCGGTCGGACAGTATGACGGTGGTTTCGTTCATAAACCACCAAGGAGGGCTGAGATCTCGCTCCCTATCCAGGCTGGCGAGACGGCTTTTATTATGGGCTCACGCGAACGTACGTTCGTTAAAAGCGACTCACGTACCGGGTGTAGCCAATACGGGTGCAGACATTCTCTCGCGCAACGGTCCGCCGCCGGGAGAATGGAGACTGCATCCTCAGACGGTCGAGAGAATATGGACCGTCTTCGGCCGGGCGGAGATCGATCTGTTTGCGACAGACGAGAACGCGCATTGCCCGATCTTCTTCTCGAGACACCACGATGCCCTGTCGCAAGCATGGCCGGCGTGTCTTCTGTATGCTTTTCCTCCGGTGGCTCTGTTACCACAGGTCCTTCAGAGGATAAGAGAGACGAAATGCGCGATAATTCTGGTCGCCCCGTTTTGGCACAATCAACCATGGCTCCCCGACCTATGGCAGCTGAAAACATCAGCACCATGGCCAGTACCGCTGAGGAAAGACCTCCTATCTCAGGCGAGAGGGAAGATATGGCATCCACAGCCGGAGCTATGGAATCTACACGTTTGGTCTCTGAACGGCAACCATCACGCCTTTCAGGACGGGTGTTAAATACTCTAACTGAAGCTAGGGCCCCATCTACCAGGCGCCTTTACGCTCAAAAGTGGTCTATTTTTTCTGACTGGTGCACGACGAGAGACTTAAACCCAAACACCTGTGAAGTGGAGCATATTCTCTCCTTTCTGCAGGAAATGCTGGACAGCGGTCGCGCGCCCTCGACGCTTAAAGTGTATGTGGCGGCGATAACGGCGAATCACGCCCTTATCGCCGGTCGCACCGTGGGAAAACATGATCTCATCATTAAATTCCTTAGAGGCGCTCGCAGACTAAACCCACCGCGACCTAACACGGTCCCGTCTTGGGATCTGTCCACGGTCCTGAAAGCGCTGCGCGGTCCCCCTTTCGAGCCCCTCGAACAGGCTGACCTGCGCGCTCTCTCGTTTAAAACCGCTCTCCTCCTGGCGTTGGCATCGGTTAAACGAGTGGGCGATTTACACGCGTTTTCAATTGACCCGTCGTGTCTGGAATTCGGTCCTAACGATAGCAAAGTGATCCTTAGACCGAGAGCGGGATACATTCCTAAAGTTTTGACCACGCCATTTAGAGTTCAGGTGGTTTCACTTCTCGCCCTTCCGACGGCGGACGGCGAACAAACCCCGAACACGCTCTGCCCCGTCAGAGCGTTAAGAATATACACGGACCGTTCTGCCTCATATCGCAAGTCAGATCAGCTGTTCGTAAGCTTCGCACAACATTCCTTAGGTATGCCGCTCACTAAACAGAGGCTATCTAAATGGATCGTCGAAGCCATTGCTTTGGCTTACGCCTCCCTGAATGAACATTGTCCAGTTGGTTTAAAAGCTCACTCCACGAGGGGTATGGCTTCATCTTGGGCTTGGTCTACGGGGATTTCTATCGTTGACATTTGTAACGCGGCCGGCTGGTCCTCGCCGTCTACGTTTGTCAGATTTTATAGCCTGGATGTACCTGCCTTACAAGCACAGGTCTTATCGGCTTAATGATTCACGCGACTGCGTTTCTGTATGCCTTCACGGTGCGTTGCTAGCTCACCGTCATGGCTACCTATTAATAATTCATGCACAGCTCGCGGCGCGCTCAGGGAACCCGCCGTCTCGTGCTCTATTGTATATGCATCATGGTGCGTTTAGAAACTTCACTGTATAGTCAGTCGAATAATAATGAGCTCTTGACGTATTTCACCGGCTTATATAGGGACGTGTGCCACGCCCCCGCGCGGGCTCAAACGTCATTGGTCTGTATTTTCTACAGACGTTAACCAATAGGCTTCAATCACGGAGTAAACAGGAGTTTCCCCCATAGCGTCAGCAAACTGACGCAATGCTTCGTTCCCGTTATTTCAGGGAACCGGGGTTACGTGAGTAACCTAAGCGTTTTTTTTATCAGTGGCTGTGAGATGCGATGCTTGGTTGGTGTGGTATTTGTCCCACCCCCCTCCACTGTGATTGGACGGGGCTCTCCTGATTTTGCCAAGAGGTTGATTTCCTCAGGGCAACATTAATTTGACCCTGGGACAATATTTCAATCAACCAATCAGATTTCAGAAATAAGTTTACAGTTTGTTTCAATTTAATCTTACAACCAGGATAAGGTGCTTCTAGACCATTGTTTTTCACTTATCGTTTTCCTCTGATTTTAGGGTTTGGTTATGTTTAGGGTTTGGGGTGGGTTAAGGGTCCAGGTATTATTTGTTCATTTGTTTTTGCTTTCACATTTGAAAACAAAAACATTTAATGAAATCTGAGAAATTTGTGCTACTCCATCATTATGTTTGTAGCGTACATAAGGCCCAAACATAAACTCAGGCCCCCAGCCCCCTAAGCCCTGCCCCTATATCCTATATGTGCATACAGAGGATAAATAACAAATAGACATTATAAAAAATATATTATTCATAAGAATTTAAGTTAATAAAACATCTATAACAAAGAATAAATGTATTATGATGACCACTGTCCATGCGTGAACATGAATGAATGAATGAAATATGTTATGAATATTAATATCAATTGTTCACTCAATTGATCAAAATTATACATAATAATAAAAAAGGTGCTTATTATGCTTATTATGCCTATCCTTTATACATACATTATTTATACATACATAACTTCCCCTTGTGACTTAATTACTTCAAGATAACAACAAACAAATATATTTATAATTTGGACATTTCATATTATAATACAATAGTTAAAATTAGTGCTGGGAAAAGATTAATCGCGAAAAAAAGCGATTTTTAGCATAATATACAAGTGTGTGCTGCGTGTATTTATTATACACATTCGTGTATGTATTTAAAAAACATTTACATGTGTATATATATTTATATAAATTTTTATATATTCTATATTGTATATAAATATATATATTTATATATATAAACAATTTTCTGAAATGTATATATGTATGTGAGTGTTTTTAAATACACATAATAATTACACACAGCTCACACACATATATTATGCAAAATAAACTTTTATTTTGTATGCGATTAATCGTGATTAATCTTTTCCCAGCACTAATTAAAATATTACATATTAACTTACATAATTTTTTATCACCTTTTTTTAGACATTTTCTTGAATTTATGTTGAACATGATTTTACATTTAGGCTATTTCAATAGGTTTTTTTCACTCAGTGAAGCTAAATAATTGGGTGACAAATAGCATGATATAGGCTAACAAATACAGTTTTGGGAAAACTCTTATTTTGAAAAACAATGAATGCATATCCTGCCAATCACATTAAGCACCACCCACAGGACCCAATCGGAATATCAAGTGTTTTTCTGATTTCCGTGCAAGAACGGGAAAACCAAAAATCAAGTCATAATTTTGTTGTTCTAAAAAAAGTTGTTGTTGTCTAGTTTTTTCGTTTTCATATGTGAAAGCAAAAAACAAATGATACATGGACCGTTGAGGTTTTATTTACAAAAATGTTGTCCCTGGGTCAAAACCATATGTTACCTTAAGGACATCTCTCACTTGGCAAAATCAGGTCGACCGATTGGAAGACTGATTGAAAAATGACATTGGGGGCTAAGGGTGGAAAGCAGATGCTAGAGTTTTATTCAAAACAGATGTTTGTGTACATTTGTTGCAAATCACATCAAGCAACAATACTTTAGTTGTTTTGTTCCATTACCTGATTTGTAAATTAAGTACTTTGTAAATCAGGTGCAACAACACAGATGCCATGTGCATTAGATGGCACATCAGCGACCATCATTCATTCTTAGTGAACAAAGAATGAATTTTCAGAGGATATAATTAAGCCAACTGCAATGTTTATTTAACGTTATTTTGCATAATGATTGCGATAATAAATACTATAATGCTATAATGATTATACCAGTTCAGCAGTGAAATAAAATTTCAACAAGTATTTATAAATGGACAAACAAACAAAACCCATTCTGATTACTGCATAAATGTCAGCCACTTGAATGTTTTCCCATCAGACAAGCGCAAGCACTCATTACAAAGCTTAAAAACCACCATTGCAAGGTTATTTACCATATAAATACCAATCAATGGCTCCTGAGCTCACATTGACTGGAACTTGCCCTGTGCAAGTGATCTTAAACGGGTTTGACTCTAATGCACTAAAATAATGAGAGACTGGATAGCGGGGAACTGAAGCATGTTGTGTAGACCAAGTGCCTGTAGCAGTGCTGCGCCAAAATAATCAGCTGAAGAATAAGCATTGTTCCCACATTCAATTAACCTCTAAATGTAGGTGGGAATACCACCATAATCCACTTTGTGTCTCTAAGTAAGTATGGTAGCTTAAAACATTAGTGCAAACGCAATGCATGCTGGGAAGTCAACAGCACTTTTGAAGTCAAGCAGGCAATACAAGCGCTTTGAAATAAACACAGTGTGAATTACAAATGACTGATAAACAGACGGCAATTTGTGCTCGGTCTTCCTTTGTTGTTGAGTGTGAGATAAAATACCCCTGTGGCTCATCTGAGAGGAAAAGGAGGAGGTGTTAAAGACCCCATAAAATCAAAACTGGCCTTTTGTGGATTTTAGTCCATTACATAAGGCCATGTGCAAGTGTACTTCTTAAAGTTAACTTTTATTCTTGAAAAGTTGATTTATTTTGCACTCACATGCTTGTGTATTTTTTGGTTATAAATTTGTAATACCACCTGTTTTCTTATATGCCATCCGCATAGCAATACTATTAGCAATGACAATATTGACCTTTCAATAAAAGTAATCCTTTTAACGCACTGTATATTGACACAACTTTCAGTTTTATTAAGATATATCCCAACACTGGAAAAGAGACCGTGCTTATCAATTTTTTGTTTAATATGTTTTTTACAAGGATGTAGTGGCGTTTCATTTCTAAGTCCAGGTGTGCACTTCAACAACAACTTTTCACAAACAACAATACAAAAAATACTAAGAATAATTCAGATCATCCTCAAAAGCCATCACTTAGGGGTATGAACATTATTCATTCATTTGAAGCGTTCAAAACCAGGCCAGCTGTGAAGACTGCTGCTGCTTCGGGCATCTCAGACCTGACTGTCTTAATATTTCTGTGTTGAGTTGTGCAAAGTCCTGAATATATTTTCATATTTTGTTGAGGAGACGTGTAGGTTGTATCATGGGGTCAAGCAATGCCTGGTGTTTCACTACCAAGCATGTGTATTGTAAAAGTCCTAGTCATTAAAGTTCTAACTTATTAAAGCATAGTTTTGCATATTTTTTACACTCTGATGAATATAAAATCAACTTCAACCACAGCGAAGGTCAAGAAAATACAGCTGAAGTTGAACCCTTTGCAATGCTGCCAGGCCATGAGGTAGGTAAGTTCTCAAAGAATGTGTTCATTAGACCGCTGATGTCTTCACAGACAATTATTAGCGAATTTAAGTGGTAAATATTACAATTCTGCATCTAAAATAATAACTTTTTAAAGACTCACAATGAAAATGAATACACAAAACCAACAATTACTCTGAATTAAACTGGACCAACATGAAGCAGATAATGTGCATGTCAAGATAGAAATATATTTTGTATATAAAATTACATATATTATTGTTTATAGTGTTATGTATTATATAGCAGAATAAAACAGTTTTCTTAATACGTTCTCATTATGAATTTAGCACGTATCACAGCAAACAGCACGCACGCGCAGGTTTTATATACTGCTTGTCAATGACGGCTCACAAACACGCACATGATATGTGTGCTTGTCAATGGCAGCTTCTGCTTTCAAACACACTCAAGTGCAGGGTTTAATGACGGGCATTAAATCTGCAAAAGTTTTAAATCTGCAGCTCCCTAGCCCTGAAACTGAAGATTAATTTTAATAAAGATTCACAAATTCATATAATATTGCTGCTTTAGAAAATAGCTTAAAGGTTTTTCCGTGAGATCAGGTTGGATTGTGCATGATAATTTTACCGTTTAATTTCATGTTTGGACTCATTTGTTTATTATGTAGGGGGAGCGGGGTAAGTTGTCACAGTTTTAACACTGTCTAACATTTACTGAGCACCATACGTCACAATGGTATAAATCTTATACCAAATGAAAAAACGAAGTCTTGGGCATATATGCTGTATTTATGACATTTTAATATCTTATCTCATCATGGAGTTGTAGACTAATCAATAGAGAATGTTTACATGTGAAAATTGCCCCATTGGCAGATATATCACACTAGATTATCTAAAAATATGATTATGAATACCCAGGGTTATCTCTTAACCCCTGGTATGAACAGTGTGCAACATGAAACAGATAACCCAGGATTCCATTAACCCGGGGTTTAGAATAAGCAGGGATTAACTATTTCCAGTGTGAAAAGCATGTGACAACTTACCCCAAAGTTGAGACAACTTGCCCCAAACTGACATGTGTGCTAATGTGGGCTAAATATCAGGGTTAGCTCAACATAGAACGACAACTAAAGTATCAAAAGACATTATTGTCTCCTCTATTTGTGCAAAAGGATATTTTTTAACATTCATACCTAACAAAGTTGTATTGCACAAAATGTAAAGTGCAAATTGTTTACTTTTCACAGAAAAAATAAGAAAAATTGTGCTAACGTCTGATTAGAGGGAACCTTACGAAAATTGACCATGGGTTTATTGTGGTAAAAGTGTAGTTAACATGTTTTTCCTAAACATAAATACAAATAAATATCAGCAAAACCATGGTTCTCTTTCGAGGAACTCGAGCTGCGTCGCCATAGCAACGCTTAGGGGAACGCCTCAGTGTGACTAATCTGAAGCACGTGTAAAACATAAACAATGATGAGATAATTGTATACTGACCGTGATGCCGTGCGGACCAGGGGTATAAGAAGGCATCCCACACAAACACACTCACTTTTAGTGCCTTAGCAAGTGACTACGTGTATGTTTGCATAAATCTGAAGTATGTTTAAGAAGTTCAAGTATGTGTATCTCCCTGTCAGCGCGATATCACAGACAAGGATACACATGTATATGTGTCTTTGAGCGCAGCACGCACAGTTGGCTTTTGAGGAAACTGGCTGTGTGCACTGTGAGTATTCCCGTGCACATGTTGCGCTCCAGCTCACGGATCCGGTCCCGCTTCTGTCGAGGCAGAGCGGTGACTGCCCTCATGCGTGCAGGCGGCGGTATCCCCGCCTACACCCGTGACATCTGTCTCTCGCTCTCTAGGAAGCTTGGGTTCGCGGCTGCGATCCCGCTTCTCAGCGGCGGTTGCACTCGTGGGAGTCGCCATATGATTTCGCGCAGGCGGCAGTATCTCCGCCTGCACGTGAAGTCCCTCTCTCTCACTCGCCGGATCGGGAAGGCACCCTGCGTGAGAGCCATATATTTTCAGCTGTCTATCTCCAAAGAGATGGATCATCTTCATAATCCGCCTACTGTTTAAGGCTAAACGTGCAGTTTCCAAGTGAAGCCTCCTCTTTTTACAGTATGAAGGTATTATATATACATACGTTTTTACACCTGTATGTGTAGGCTATGTATGTATATCTGCCTGTCACAGCCTACATGAGCGGTTTGTCATTGTTTGATGAGTCAAACAGTGATTTTGTGTCTATGCTGTGTGTTGCTTGTACAGCTGTGCACAGCATTTATTCTCCTGATCGGCCGCTGGTGCGCCATCATTCAGATAATGATTTTGTGTGTTACGATTCGAGACCCTCATCTGCTGAGGCGGGTGACGTCTTCGTTCGTGGCACTCACTTTCTTATTGAAGCAAAGCAGCTCACACCTCATTTATGGTGCCTGCTTCCCTTTGGTGCGTAGTACGACAGGCAGCCGCCATTAACCTTCACCTGCATACAGCTGGCTCCAGTAGTGGAGCATGGCTACATTCTTGTGCAGGAGGCTGTAGAACCTCCACATGAGAAATGACAGCTTACAGCCTTTACTTTATTGTTCCAAAAGGAGGGGACTTGTAATCGTTCAGTGATGCGGCTCAGTTCTATGCTGTTACTTAAACCGATTGTGATGCAGTCAGATCCGAGGACTGATTCCTTACATCGAGCTTATGTCTCCATTCAACACAGGAGGGTTTTTCCTGAGGGGAAACCCGTCTCGCATGATCAAAGTCGCGCACCGTTGTTTGCGTGCTCTGGTAACAGGAAGAAAGCCATGGCTTCTGTCCCAAGGTCCTGTGTTGGGTGCGCGTTGTCGATGTGTTATGCTGACAACAGATGCATCCCTCACAGGTTGTTGCGATTATGGAAAGCCAAAAGGATCAAAATCGCTGGAACTCATCATCGGCTATGGCACTGAAATTGCCTTGGAAATGATGGTGGTATGGGTTGGACTCCCATTTCCTTCCAGACCTTAGGAGCCATCATGTGCTTGTCCAGATAGACATCACATCAGTGGTTGATTAATAAATTAGTAAGGAGATCTGCTATCAAAGTCACGCATCGTTGCCTGCGTGCTCTGGTGGTGTGGAGAAAACTTTGGTTTCCATTCTAAGGCCTGTTTTTGGGTGCGTGCTACTGGCGTGTGTTACGACCAGCTCATTTTATGTTACGACCAGCTCGTTTAAAGCCGCAACACAAAAGAGGAATCACACAAACCATATAATTAATGCGAATTTTATTACATTAAAACATATGCCACAACCAATAATAATAAACAAATGTCTAGAGGAAAATAAAATAATACAAATTACCAAAACAAAATCTGGACGCTACATGTGAAAGAAAACCATAAGAATGAGCCACTCGAGAGGAAAACTTCCCCCAAGAGTGCCTGCCTCCAAATCAAACACAGAACTTTTATATTCTCTTGGCTAACTATCAATTAGCATGGGCAAAGCCAATCAGGAACTCCCATGATCTGCACCCATGGAATCAGGAAGTAACTCAAGGTCGTCACACCTCCCACTCGAAAAGGAAGTTCTCCCAGAGAACTGACAAAGGGAAAACAAAATTACCAAAACAATACCACCATTTAAATGTGAATGTACAATAACTTTACTACTCATCTCTATGAATCTAACTCCATGTCACCTCCGGAATCCTGGGCCCTAGGACATTGAGGAGAAAAGGAGAAAGAAGAAAGAGAAGAACAGAGAAAAGACCAGACTCTAACGGTACACGTTACATTCGGGAAAGAGCATCAGCAATGATGTTTTCCTTGCCGCGTATGTGTTTAATCTGTAAGTGGAAAGGTTGTAGAATAAGGCTCCACCTCATAATTCTTTGATTTTTGCCTCGCATTCGATCTAAGAAAGTCAACGGATTATGGTCCGTATATACAATAATGGGACCACAGATAGAGCTCAGATAGACCTCAAAATGCTGAACGGCTAAGACAAGGGCTAATGCCTCTTTTTCCACTGTAGAGTAGACTTGCTGGTGACGATTGAACTTTTTTGAAAAATAACTGACTGGATGTTCAACTCCGTTACAATCTTCCTGCAGAAGAACAGCACCAGCCCCATAAGCACTAGCATCAACGGCGAGTAAAAAACGCTTCTCAAAATTAGGGGTAACTAGCACGGGAGCATTTGCCAATAAAGATTTCGCATTCTCAAAAGAACACTGGCATTTCTCAGACCATTGAAATGGTCTCTTTGGGCTTAACAGGTCAGTCAGAGGGGCAACTACACTCGCAAAATTGTGACAAAAACCTCTATAGTAACCCACCATCCCAAGGAATCGTCGTAACTCACGACGGGTAATTGGTTTGGGGAAACCGCAAATCGCATTCACTTTAGCATGAATCGGTTTCACACAACCCCGGCCAACCACCTTACCTAAATATGTCACAGTTGCCTTTCCGAATTCACACTTGGCAAGGTTTATGGTCAAGTTGGCTTTAGCCAGACGCACAAAAAGCTCTCTAATTTGATCAAGATGTTCAGACCAAGTGGAACTATAGAGAACAACATCATCCAGGTAGGCCTCACAACCAGTCATCCCAGACAACACATGATTTACCAATCGCTGGAACGTAGCCGGAGCATTTCGGACCCCAAAAGGCATAACGGTATACTGCAGGAAACTATCAGGGGTGACAAAAGCAGATAGTTCTTTAGCACGAGATGTCAATGGCACCTGCCAGTAACCTTTTAGGAGGTCAAATTTGCTAACAAATTGTGCGGAACCAACCCGGTCAACACAATCATCAATTCTTGGTAGGGGATAACAATCAGGTTTTGTTAAAGAATTGAGTTTCCTGTAGTCGGTGCAAAAACGATACGAATTATCAGATTTACTCACTAAAATACATGGAGAACTCCAAGAACTAAAACTAGGTTCTGCCAAGTTATGATCAAGTAAATAGTTCACCTCTTTCTGAAGTAACTTCCTTTTTATAGGATTTACACGATATGCATGTTGTTTCACTGGCTGTGCCATACCCACATCAATGTCGTGCTCAATGGCAGACGTTCGCGTAGGAACATCAGAGAAGAGGGTTGGAAATGAGCTTACCAACTCTATTATATTGGTCCTCTCTGACTCAGACAAGTGAGACAGATGGTGAGCAAAATTAACAAGAACTTCAGAGTTATTTAATCGCCCTTCCACTTCTCCTCGAGAAGGACCCTTAAATTCCTCTAAATGGTCATCCACCTCTACAGATGCTTCTGAAACACTTTCAGTTACAGTCATAACATCAACAGGCAAAGAAGGTACTGGGGTCACATAAGATTTAAGTAGGTTAACATGACAAACCTGTATTTTCTTTCGACGATCGGGGGTACTTAATAAATAGTTGTTATTCGGAAGACACTTCGCAATTGTATAAGGTCCAGCAAATCGAGCCTTGAAGGGACTAGTCAAGACAGGTAACAACGCCAGCACTTGATCACCTACTTGAAACTGTCTGGACTTAACGTTGCGATCAAACAACCGTTTCATCTTTCCCTGAGACTTGGCTAGGTTTCTTAGAGCAATAGCTCTAGCTTCATAAAGTCGATAACGGAAACTACTCACGTAGTCTAAAACATTCTCAGACGGGTCAAAATTCGTCCACTCATCTGCCAAGACAGCAGTAGGTCCCCTAACAGTGTGTCCAAATACTAACTCATTAGGGCTAAAACCTATGCTCTCTTGTACAACCTCACGAATAGCTAACAGCATCCAAGGAAGTCCTTCCTCCCAGTCACAGTCGAGTTCAACACAGTACGACCTCAAAAGTGACTTAAGTGTTTGATGGAACCTTTCTAGACCTCCTTGGCTTTGAGGGTGATAAGCACTTGAGATATTATGTTTAACTTCAAGTTGTCGCATGACCTTGGAGAAGTTTCGGGACATAAAATTTGAACCCTGATCAGATTGAATAGTTTTTGGAATACCGAAAATAGACATGAAACTTGTTAAAGCCTTTAAAATGGCTTTGGTAGTAATTGATCTAAGGGGGTAAGCTGCCGGGTAACGTGTAGTCTGACACATTATGGTGAGTAAATAAGCATGTCCAGCCTTAGATCGTGGTAAAGGGCCAACGCAATCAATAGTCAAATGTGCAAAAGGAGTGGAAACGGCAGCAATAGGCTGTAAAGGAGCAACTGGAACTTTTTGATTCGGCTTTCCAGTCATTTGACAAGTATGGCAAGATCGTAGAAAGTTAATCACATCTCGTTTACATCTAGGCCAATAAAATCTCCTTAACACCCTATCATAAGTTTTCCGTACCCCCATATGCCCAGCTATGCCCTGATGCGAAAGCTGTACGAGGTCTTGACGAAACTTAAGTGGAACCACAATTTGGATTCTGGGATCGAGTGAAAAATCAGAGCTCATAGGCTGTTGTCTACAAAGCAATCCATCTTGGAGAAAATAGAAAGGAGATGAAGTTTTGTCTCCAACTTCATGAGCTAAAGAAAACAATTCCTGAAGAGTATCATCCGCCTGCTGTGCTTTAATAAGGTCATCTCGAGTCACACTATAAAGCGGAGATAAAGAACAAGTGTTAACATGGTCACAGAGAAATGGGCTTTCTGGCTTTAAATTAACCTCATCTACAACATGTGACTCATTTACAGGGATCACATTTTCCACATCTGTACACACAGTACTAGGTTCCAACTGAGAGGAGTTTCCTGAAACCAGAAAAGTATCAGAAATAATATTTTCAGTTTCATCTGGCACACATTTCTTAGCCATTGCTCGAGTTATGGCACATGCAGGGTATAAATCAGGACAGTCAGAAGATCCACTTAACTTCTCAACAGTAGACATCACTATAGGTGGAACACCCCCATCTGACTTTTCCCAAACATTTCCCCCGGCTAGATCATTACCGAGTATGAAAGTGACACCAGGGACAGGAAGCATAGCACGAACTCCCACGACTTCTGTAGACCCCATCTCAAGCCCTCTGACCAGTACATTTGTTCCTGTAGCAGTACGTTCAGACAAAGGCAAAAGTCCTTCCAAAAGAAAAGATTGCCCCGCCCCTGTGTCACGGAGGATACGTACAGGCACCGCCTCATCGGAGTTAGGCAAAGCAACAGTCCCTTCAGTAAGAAAAGGTGCAAAATCAGCATTAATTTTAACAGTCTCCATCTCAGTAACATCCACTTGTTCAATATGCTCGTTCCATTGAACAGTAGTATGCTTCACATTTGATGAAGAAATTAAACCAACAGGCTTTATCCCTTTCTCTTTCTTTTTAAGAGCAACACAGTCTGAAATGTTATGTCCTGGTTTCCTACAATAAAAGCAAACCATCTCACCTTTCGTACGTGTACCTGAGATATGATCAGCAACATTTGGGGCACCATTCTGACGTACAACCATCTTTTTACTTTTAACAGCAACATTGAACTTAGGCCTGCTCAAATCAACAGAAAGCTGATGAGTAAGAACAAATTCATCCGCCATAAGAGCAGCATCTGACATTTTGCTTACTTTGTGTTCATTAAGATACATTGCAACAGCATTTGGAACACAGTTTTTAAACTCTTCTAAAAGAAGCAGTTCTCTAAGCTGTTCCTTAGTGGTTACTTTTACTGAGGTACACCAGCGGTCAAACAAATTTTCTTTCTCTCTAGCAAACTCAAGATATGTACATTTTTCAGCCTTAAAGTAACTTCTAAATTTCTGACGGTATGCTTCGGGTGCCAGTTCATAAGCGTGCAAAATAGCAGACTTAACCACTTCATAATCGCCACTTTGTTCCGTAGTTAGCGCTGAATAGACATCCTGTGCCCTCCCTACTAACACACATTGCAGCAGTAAAGTCCAAAACCCTCTTGGCCATTTCAAAGACTCTGCAACACGCTCAAAATGTTGGAAATATTTCTCTACTTCCTTCTCCAAAAACAGCGGCACTAATCTAATGTTTTTATAAACATCAAAAACAGGTGCAGGAAATACGGGTTCAGCAGATGGCACAAGTGGAGTTTCACCTGTTTGGGCACTCAGCTCTAATTCAAGTTTTCTCAACTGAAACTCCCTTTGCTCCCTTTCAGATTGCAACTCCAATTTACGTAACTCTACTTGCTGTTCTAACTGCATTTTATACTGCAACTCTATTTTCTTAATCTCAAAATCATTTTCTAGCGCTTTCCCCTTTAGTGCACAAGCATCACGCTCAACACGAAGTTTTTCCACATCGACACATAAGCGTTTCTCCTGTAAAGACATCTCACTAAACTTCACAGTTTGATCAGCAGCGAAAATAGGAGAGGTTAATGATTCAGCAGCATCAAGAGAAGAGGTTAACAATTCCTCTGAATTAACTTGAGCTCTTACCTCTAAAACACCGCACTCAGAAAGTGCATTTTTCACAGCTGCCATCAGCGTTTCTTTCAGCTTCTTGTCATTACTCGTTTCCTCCACATCAAAGCGCTCGGCAATCTGCACCAGTTCTTCCTTCGTACATCTCTCCAATAAGATTTCCGAAGGAAATACAAGAAAGTCCTCGATTACCGACGACATTTCTACTAAAGGATGCGGCAGAAACACAATAACAAACAGCAATACAAACACGGACGAAACGCCGCTAAACTAGAGCAATAGAACTACAAATCCCATCAGCCACTTCGCCCGGAATTGTTACACATACATGCTCCGAGTGCAAACCCCACCTCAGTTAGGAGATAAATAAAACTTACCACAAGTCTTTACTCAAATTATCTTCATCTTCAGCAGGTTTTATACACACAAATACAGAAAATAACCAAGTGTCACCTTTTACTGAAAAATGAGAGACTCCAGTTCCTACCTATAATAAACCAACTAACTAAACCTACCTAATCTTCAAAGGTGTACCGGACTCGGGGCGGTATTTAAACGCTAAACTCACGGACATTTGGCAATTCAAACCAAAAGCCTGAAGCGTACCCCCAACAGAGATTTAAAACCTCCGCCCAGGATAACCTTCAAAAACAAAAAAGGAAAAATAACAAACACAAAACAACAAACAGTGCCTCGATGGAAGGATTATAAAACCCAGCTGAGAACACTCTAACTACCCGAAGTCTACTCGTTTCACAGGTGAACACACTAAATACATTATGCATTTACTTACACATGTAGCAATCACGGACGAGCCTCCAATTTTATGTTACGACCAGCTCGTTTAAAGCCGCAACACAAAAGAGGAATCACACAAACCATATAATTAATGCGAATTTTATTACATTAAAACATATGCCACAACCAATAATAATAAACAAATGTCTAGAGGAAAATAAAATAATACAAATTACCAAAACAAAATCTGGACGCTACATGTGAAAGAAAACCATAAGAATGAGCCACTCGAGAGGAAAACTTCCCCCAAGAGTGCCTGCCTCCAAATCAAACACAGAACTTTTATATTCTCTTGGCTAACTATCAATTAGCATGGGCAAAGCCAATCAGGAACTCCCATGATCTGCACCCATGGAATCAGGAAGTAACTCAGGGTCGTCACACGTGTGACACTGACAACAGACGCACTCCCCACAGGTTGGAGTACAGTATGGAAGGCCGAGAGGTCCAAAATCACTACATTATTGATTTTGGGATAATGGCATTGTGGTCTCTGGACAAACTGTGCTCATTGACGACAATTTGGATCCCAGGCCACTTAAATGTGGCAGATGCCCTGTATGGCAACACCCATTGCTGGGGAGTTGAGACTCCAGCCAGATGTGGTGAACCCCATTTGGAGAGGACTTGGACGCGCAGAGGTGGATCTGTTTGCGTCTCAGGACCGCACACACTGCCCAATGTGGCTTTCTCCTTTCCCCAATCACTCTGCTACAGAAGTTCTGGAGGAAGCTTGCCAGAGATATGGCCTGTTGGTTTGGCCTCTGAGGGGGCCAGGCTCGTAGGCTCAGGTCTCCCAACTGAGGTTGTGGAGACCATACTTTACTCCTGACAAACCCAGTTAACTGCCCTGTTTATGTGGTGCTGAGGTTTCTGTAGGAGCAATTACCTGCTGGTTTAACTCCTTCCACTCTTAAGGCTTAGGTGGCAGCAGTTTCTGCCTACCATACTCCTTTGGAAGGATGTCATGCTCCCAACTGAGGTTGTGGAGACCATATGGTTACTCCAGAGCTCCCCCAGGAGCTTAGGCACTAAGTGGAGAAACTTCACCTCATGGTGTCCAGCTCGCGTGACAGACCCAGTCAACTGCCCTGTTTATGTGGTACTGAGGTTTCTGCAGGAGCAATTCTCTGCTGGCTTACTTCCTTCCACTCTTAAGGCTTAGGTGGCAGCAGTTTCTGCCTACCATACTCCTTTGGAAGGATGTCATGCTCCCAACTGAGGTTGTGGAGCCTATATGATTACTCCGGAGCTCCATCAGGAGCTTAGGCCCTATGTGGAGAAACTTCACCTCATGGTGTTCAGCTCACCTGACAGACCCAGTCAACTGCTCTGTTTATGTGGTACTGAGGTTTCTGCTGGAGCAATTCTCTGCTGGCTTAATTCCTTCCACTCTTAAGGCTTAGGTGGCAGCAGTTTCTGCCTCTACCATACTCCTAGAAGGACCTCATATCTCGTCTGGACAACCCTCAAGAGAGCTTTATGCCCTTAAGTGGAGAATATTTCACCTGTTGGTGTTAAACTCCTCTTACAAACCCAGTCAACCGCCCTGTTTATGTGGTACTGAGGTTTCTGCAGCAGCAATTATCTGCTGGCTTAACACCTTCCACCCTTAATGTCTAGGTGGCAGCAGTCTCTGCCTACCATGCTCCTTTGGAAGGACCTCATGCTCCCGAATGAGGTTGTGGGAACCAGATGATTACTTCAGAGCTCCCTCTACGAGGAAGCTTATGCCCTAAAGTAGAGAAACTTCACCTTTCGGTGCTCAGCTCACCTGACAGACCCAGCCAACTGCCCCTTGACGTGGTACTGAGGTTTCTGCAGGAGCAATTCTCTGCTGGGTTAACTCCTTCCACCCTAAGGTTTAGGTGGCAGCAGTCTCTGCCTACCATACTCCTTTGAAAGAATGTCATGCTACCAACTGAGGTTGTGGAGACCATATCATTACTCCACCTTTAAGGTATAGGTGGCAGCAGTTTCTGCCTACCATACACTTCTGGACTCTCTGAGGGCAGTCTACATACCACGCCACCTGAATGTGGCAGATGCCCCTTCGAGACAACAGACATCTCCGTTAGGAGTGGAGACTTCATCTAGATGTGGTGAACCACATCTGGAAAAGGTTTGGACGCGCAGAGGTAGATCTGTTTGCATCACAGGACACCACACTTTACCCACTGTGGTTTTCCATGGTACAGGCGTGGCCGAGGCTACGTCTGTATGCCTTTCCCCCCCTGGTTGTGTTTGTCCTTCCATGGGGAAACTTTATTCCCTTAAGTGGGAAATTTTCACCTCTTGGTGTTCAGCTCATCTGACAGACCCAGTTTACTGCCCTGTCGACGTAGTTCTGAGGTTTCTGCAGGAGCGTTCTCTGATGAGTTTACTCCTTCCACCGTTAAGGTTTAACGGCAGCAGTTTCTGCCTACCATACTCATGTGGAAGGCTCATCAGTGGGTAGACACCCATAAGTGGCTCGCTTTCTTTGTGGCACTCGCAGGTTGCAACCTGTTAGACGCACTAGGGTGCCTACTTGGGACCTAGCGGTCGTGCTGGAAGGGCTCTCGTTGGCTCCGTTCGAGCCACTTGAGACTTCGCCAGATAGGTTTCTGGCCTTTAAGACTGTGTTCCTTCTGCTATTACCTCTCTAAAGCGAGTGGGGGACCTTCAGGCCCTGTCAGTATCCCCTGCAGGTCTGAGTTTGCACCATGGCTAAGGCTTTTCTATACCCAAAGCCAGGTTATGTTCCCAAGGTGCTGAACTATGTGCCGAGGCCCATTGTTCTGCAGGCCCTTTGTCCCCCCCCTTCAGGAGCGCGGACCAGGAAAAGCTGAATTTGGTGTGTCCTGTGCAAGCACAGGATACATATGTTTACAGGACTGCTCAGTGGAGGAGTCCGAGCAGTTATTTGTGTGCTTTGGTTCACCCAGAAAAGGTTTACCGGTGACCAAGCAGACTTTGAGCAGATGGATAGTGGAGGCTATCTCACTGGATTATGAACATCAGGGTATACACTCAGCCGTCGCTGTGAGTGCCCATTCTACTTGGGGTATAGCTGCCACTAAGGCCTTAGGGTCAGGCGTTTCGCTCCAGGACGTATGTGATGCGGCCGGTTGGTTTTCACCGCTCACCTTTGTCAGATTTATAATTTAGACCTAGACCCCTCTTTAGGGTCCCAGGTTCTTTGCCTTGACTGTGTTCAGTTATACACGCTACAGGCATTTGGTAGTATGGAAGCGTGGGCATCTCGTTCCCCAAAGCGTTGCTATGGCGACACAGCTCGAGTTCCTCGAAAGGGAACGTCTCAGGTTACGTATGTAACCCTGGTTCCCTGAGAAGGGAACGAGACGCTGCGTCTCCATGCCATACTCCCTGCATCCCTGCAGGCACTTGCTTCGGCACTTGTAGCGAGTGTGTTTGTGTGGGATGCCTTCTTATACCCCTGGTCCGCACGGCATCACGGTCAGTATACAATTATCTCATCATTGTTTATGTTTTACACGTGCTTCAGATTAGGGAACGCCGAGGCGTTCCCCAAAGGGTTGCTATGGCAACGCAGCGTCTCGTTCCCTTCTCAGGGAACCAGGGCTACATACGTAACCTGAGACGTTTTACTACACTAACCATGGTTTAACTATAGTTTTTGAAAAGACTAGTGCCTCCAGTGTTGGAGTTATGAACAGTGTGACAACTTACCCCGCTCTCCCCAATGTGAACTTGTAATTCCCCATGTAAATTCAGATCATTGCTGAATTTTGCAAATTGTTAATTATATGTGAATTATGCAAATGTAAAACCCCTGTGTTTTGGTTCTGTACTTTATACAGTGACACAGCACGGTTCTGACTCCCCCATTCAGGGACTGTAACAGCAACATACACAAGTCCTGAGTCTCCATGCAAGAGACTAAAAAGACTGGACAAATTGTGATTATTGGCAGGAGGGAATAACAATGACGTCTGTAACACTGTTGAGCTCTGGAGAGGAAGCCTTCAGTTTGAGATACCTTTAGCTGTGTATTCCAGATTAAGGACCTTCTGCAGCAGCATCGTTTGCCAACATAAAAACAGCATCAATTGCCACCATCAGATGGCTTTTGTGACCACGTGGAATGTAAATATCATCAAACCTCTTACCACAGACCAGGGGTTAGCTTCTGTCAGGGTATGTCTAATTTAATTGCATAGGAATCTGAATTGCCCAGGTAAAACAAATTTTTTTCTGAGTATGTATTAGAAATACGTGTTTCATTTTATTAGATTACAGAGAGGCAACTGTTGATATTTCCAGAAGGTAACATCATCCTGCCATGTCTACATTCACCAGTTTTATTTTATTATTCATAATATCTTTTAGTATTTTAATATAATTTAAAAGTTTTTCTAAGTTATTCATATTTATCTTCTGGCTGGCAAATTTCATTTTCCTTTAACTTTTTGTTGTGGTAATAACACAGTAAGAGGCTTTAAAGTTAATCAGATTCTCATAAAATCTCTCAGATAAACCAGATTATAACTCCCTCCAATTTACACATTTTCTAACACAAAATACATCAATTTTAAATAAAGTTAAAGTAAGGGAATAATCATCCAGCAATGATCACCTGTTGCCACGGTATCTGTTATTCACCCTTAGTGTGACTGAAACTGGATCATTTATATCCCAGAAATCTCCTTTTACATTATATACACAAAGGCTCTAATGCATATTGCAGCTTTATTATTTTAAACTTTACAGTCTGAAAGGCCAACTATATAAATGTACGATCTCCAATAAGCAAAGGCTTTGTAAAAGCCTCAGTGGAGTTTGCCTTTGAGACTGTGGTTTACTACAAACCACACACAGCACCATTTGTGCTCACAGAGGACTCAACAAAAGACTTTGTTCAAAACAACTGAGGTTCTGAATTCGATGGAACAGATGAATTGAGGAGTCTAGTGACATTTTGCTCGGGCATTGCCGCATGGCTCCCGTGGGAAGGTATATACTTGATATCTTGAACTAGTTGCACAACAATCTGAGGAGGAATCCATATTGTTCTTCTCTATAGACCCTTTTACAGTTGGTAAACATTGTGACGTATTTGTGTGGGCGGGGCTTAGCTGGAGGCAGAAAGAGCCGCAGAGGCTATGTTGACAAGCTTAAACTAGCACGTTTTAGGAGGGATTTATTAAACATGGATGCAGAAGAAGTTTCGGATCAGTCCGAATATGTACAGTCACTGATTCTGCGGGACCGTGACAGGTATTTTTGTAAATTAACTCTTGCGATTTTAACCAGGTTTTAGATATTTCATAGACAACATATGAATTACTTTCAGGTGGATTTGGGTAATTTTGTCTAGGCTTACTGTCTTATGTAACCTATAACTGGGCTAACTATGATTAGCAATGTGGATTATTTTAAGAGACTATTCAAACGATGGCATACACATTTATCGCTGTATGTTTGTTTAACATTTAAGCTAAACAATAGTGCGGTTGGCGACTTTTCACCTATAAAACAGAAACTTGCTGATTTGTACTACATAAAACCAACACAACAGTACATATGCATAGATTATTTTACCTGATATGAAGTGTGCACTGCAAACACGAGTATTATTTATGCTCGTCTCCGTCTAGTCTGTACGCCGTATTGCATTCAGCCACAATTGTCTTCTTGATTTCTGTGAAGAAATGTCTGCCGGGATCCGGTACAACTTTATTTTTGAACCAAAAGTGCTGTTCCTTCTAATCTGGCAGCCAAAAACACAACAATATGACATTTTAAAGTCAAAAACTCAAACTTTTAGCGCGCCGGCTATGAGTTCCTACTTATTTTTTGCCTCCAGCTAGAGCGGTGACGTCACAGTGACGTGGGCTGTAAAAGGGTCTATTGGCACTGACTGTTGGAAATAAGGTGGGAAATATAACAAACCAATTTTCTTTTTCTTAAAAGGAGGCGGGTTGTGTTGATGTGACAAGAATTTTATGATTTAATTGGAATTCACGATGCAATAAATAAATAAATAAATAAAACAAAATGCTATTTCTGTCCATTTAGATTGTGTCGGCAGTGAAAACAACACCATTTACGCTAAGATACTGCATGCAAAATTGCTATGACTGTTTAGACTGTTTAGAGAATTCACACGTGCATTACCATAAACAAAGAATAAAATAAGTAAGATAGTCAGAGTTACACTTTGCTTGGAAGTTCATACTTACAAAAAAGTGGATTATGTGTTAGCACAAAATAAAATTGTTAGCACATTGTTTGTTAATTCATTCTCAGGAATCGAAAGAAGAAGGAGGATCGGATTTTAATTAATGTTCTGAGCCTTAGGCATAAGTGTGCTTGCAGAACAGCGCATGAATAGACTGGGTCGGGGATATGATTTTATATTCCACCGTAATTCCAGAGTTTGTAGATGCACTTTAATAGAAACCACTGGTGGGGGCAAGCACTTCAACTCACGCCCTGGTGCATGATGAAAATTGCACTTAAATGTAGCACTCTTAATTGGATAAGACGCAGTACATAGTCTAGCACATAATGAGGACACGGAAATTAAACCCCAGGCATCAGATGTGTTTTAAAAATACTTCTTGTGGTCAATGAGATTTGGACAACATATAATATACTGTAAAAACACTTTCTACCTCTGGCCTCTGGTACTTTAAGCAAGCAATAAGGGAAAGGTTGTGCTGTATTGTGGATTAAGTAACTTACCTATTCAAATACAGCACTAGCCTTGACAACCTTATTCCTTTATTATAAAACGGTTAGTTCCAATCCTTGATTCTGATAAGTGTGCTTTATTCACGATAAAACACAGCTATGACCGCTTCACCCAATGGTTCTGTTTATCACGGTGCCTTTAGCAACACCCTTAGCAACCACATGTGTCGGTTTGTTGTTTTTATTTGAGCTTTCATGCATATTACACATTGGAACACATTTTTGTTCATGGTCGGGGACAATTTTTACTAGCGGAAGGAATGCTTTTTATTGATTTAACTTCATGAAAGTTGCACTAATATTTTTTTTCTTTAATATTGTGTGGTAACCATTTTATAAGGTACGAGAGGCAAGTGCTGTATCGTGAATAAGTAACGGCTGAACTTTATTACTTACATAAAACAGTTACCACACAATACAAATACAAATAATAAAGCAAAAATATGTATTAACATAACTTTAATGAAATAAAATTACTAAAAGTCTTTCTTCCACTGGACAAAATAAAGTCTCTGACCGACTGTGAACAGCAACAGAATGTTATGTTTATTTTGCTACGGGTGATGGGAAGTGATACAGAATATCGTGTGTGCAGAGGTCATAAATAAATAATAAATAAAATAGATATTAACCAATAAGAATCAAGAACTGGATCAAGCCATTTTAGGGAAATATAGAAAACATCATTCCTCAAATCCTTGTTCTTTTGAAAGAATTTGTTTGTTTTTGTACAATGTAGATATATTGCAACCTAACAATATTAAGAACTACTTACTAGTCAACCCTAAGCATTTATTGCAACATAAAAGCGCATTATGAAGGCTCCGTCCTCAAAATACGGTGTTGTATTTGTGTTGTACATTTTAAATAGGGCTGGGCATAGATTATCTATTCTAGATTAATCTCATACAAAATAAAAGCAATTTTTTTGCCTAATATATGAGTTTGTGCTGTGTATAAATATTATGTATATTTAAACACACACACATACATATATTTACATCTAAGAAATGTTTTATTTATATATTGTTTTTTTATTTAAATATAATGTAGAATATATAAAAATATAAATAAATATATATACACATATAAATGTTTCTTAAATACATACACGAATGTGTGTGTATTTATATATACATAATAATTACACACAGCACAAACTCATATGTTATGCAAAAAATTACTTTTATTTTGTATGAGATTAATCTAGATTAATCTATGCCCAGCACTAATTTTAAAATGCCTTATGATAGGTAAACACTATGGGTTTCCATGCAAACTTTTCAAAGTTCGCAAACATGTAAATTAGGTGCGTTTCCAAGTTGTTTGAGTGAATGAAGGTGGTATTGGTAACCTGGTAACCAACTTACCTACATTAAGGTAAGTTATAAATTGGGCAAGTTTTTTTATAAAAAAATTGGGCAAGTTAAAAATTTACTAGCAGTGCAGCTTGTAATTGCCAAACTAAATGCTTTGCACAGAAAGGAAATGCAGAATTTTTGATGCAGGCACTAGCAGCAAGGGCATTGCGATGACATCGAGAGCCATATCACTGAAAAAAAATGATTCATTCAATTTACCTGAATTTTTTTTAAGGTAAGTGGACGCAATCAATTTATTTAAGCTACATTTAAACAAAAAATAGAAATACAAAACAAAAAACTTTTGTATAAATGTAGTTTAAATAAATTGATTGCAACCACTTAAAAAATTGAGTAAATTGAATGAATCATTTTTTTTTCAGTGTATATGGTAGTAGATGATCAGTCATATGGATTTAATATTTGCTACGCCAGAATTTATTTCCATTAAGTTCCCATTATTTGCATTTACTCTTTTTCAAAAGTAAAAAAAACCTACAAGCGATAGATTTTTTTTCGAAAATGTGAGTTTCCATCCTACGGAGCCCCTAAGGGGACATGGAGCAAAAATTAAATAAAGTTTAGTTTCATGTGGTCACGTGAAACTTTCATGTGCTCACGTGAAACCTTCATGTGCAGAATTTTTTTTAAAGTTTAGTTTCGCGTGCTCACCTGAAACTATCGCGCGCGCGCATGTGAAAGGGAAAGTTTCATGTGCGCGTGCGATAGTTTCACGCGAGCATGTGATAGTTTCTCGCGAGCACGCGAAACTAAACTTTGAAAAAAATTCTGCACATGAAAGTTTCACGTGAGCACATGAAACTAAACTATAGATTTTTTTACTCCAATGTCACCTTAGGGGCTCGGTACCATCCCTTATTTCTTATGCGATACTTCAAAAAGCTCATGAAATCAATGTGATGAAAATCCAGCTACTTTGATATCTTTTTTACTTTGGAAAGTTACAGTTGCTTTTCTGAAATAATAAAACATGCGGCTGACATACTGTATGTGATCTCCAGAGAACAAAGCCTTTGAAATGAGACGCAGCAATTATATCACAGTTACAGTATGATGTCAGAACTTTCAGTACAGTACACTCCCAGAAATGAAAGGTACAAGAAAGTTCAAAAGTTGTCACTGAGGTGGTACCTTTTCAAAAAGTTCACCTTTGTACTTCAAAGGTGCATTTTTGTACCTCAAAGGTACATATCTGTACCAGAATGGTACCTTTTTAAAAGGAATTGTCCCAGCGACAACTTTTGTACTTTTTTCTAAGAATGTACTACAGGAATATGACAACACACAAATACATACGAATGCATATTCAGTGTTTAGTGCCAGTGTTATACTGAATTCAAATGCAAAGATGCTTGCCGATCGTTACCATAATCCTTCAAATATCGAATCCTTAAAGGTACAGAGGCAAAAATAGCAAGCTTGAATGTAAGGGTCATAGACAGCATGAAAAATGGGGGAAAAAATAAAATGCTAAGAAGGTGCAGAATACGTCCCTTCAAAAATGCAGCTCGAGCAGTATCCAGCAGCAGGTAAAATTTAAATGTAATCTTGTGCCAGCCACGTCTACTGTTACAGAGAAAAGCCTTTGACAATCTGTTGAAAAATAACCCACCACACTCAGCAACCTATACTGTACCATACAAACACTGCTTTATCACCGGGTTTCCATGGTTACTTCTTCTGGTGTCTGTTGTAAATCCAGCGCTTGATTAATTATTCACACATAAGTTCTGCATCATGAAATCCCACACTGTAGGTAGTGCTGTCTGAAAGAGCTTAATTTCATATACTGACTGCAACTGAATGCTATTAACACAACTGATTGTATATTCAGGCACTGAGGCAGGCGCATTTTCAGGTGATTCATTGATGGTAGGTCATCGGTGCAGTTCTCAACAAAGTGTGCCCATTAGGGACAACTGTACTCATCATGTCTTTAAATATTTAATGAACGTTTTTGTGATTTTGAGCTTTGTAACTTTGCATTATTATAAAATGTTGTATGTTTAATAAGAATATATCACTAGTCTGCATTATGTGGATTTAACTTATTGTATTCTTGAATACACACCGTTTTCTACCATGTCACCATAGAGTTACCATAGAAACCATGGGATCTCAGTGAAGAGAACAGCACATTTATGTGAAGGCCAAGAATCCTTCTCTATTCTTAGAGATATTGTTATAGATTCAGACCAGATGTGTTTAAATATCTTCAGAAAAATTTGATGAAAATTGTCCCTATCTGGATGGTACCCTTTCAGAAAGTACACATTTTCACTTAAAGGGTTCATATTTGTGCTCTGTAAGTACATATTAGTTCATCAAAGGTACATATTTTTGCATGCATATCTGTACCTAAATGGTACATACTGCCCCAGTGACAGCTTGGGTCATTTTAAAATGTAGTCTCTGTTTATCTTTTCCTGTAACTTAAATATTGATTATATTTAAATATATTTTTGAATATTTGTTTACCTTTTTACTCAGGTGTGTATGTGACTTAGTAATCAATGTTTGACGTTCTAACCACATTAGGCAATTAACCCTGTCAATCAAATAACAGGCCACAGTTTAGATAAATGATGATGAGATAAAGTAGGTCTGTGTTGTTTAATTACTATCATGTCAGCATAATTGAATAAAGAGAAAATCCTGTTAGCCACAACCAGGGGCCATCTGGTGGACAAGCGGCAACATTTAGAAAAACTGTAAGCCAACTCAAGTGGTTTTCAAACTGGGAGCTGTGAGATTGTACATGGGTGGCTCCAGTTTTGACATTTTATAAAATACACAAACTACATAATTGTATAAGTCGAATTAGATGTACATTAATGCATTTATTTTTATCCAAAGTGAGTGCATTGAAGATAAACATTTATCAGCATGTGTGTTCCCAACCTTTGTGCTGCTAATGCAATGTCCCACCAAGTAAGCTACATGAGGGACCTCATATATAAACCGTGCATACGCAAAAATCCACTCCAAAGTCCACTCAAAAGTAAAAAAAATTTGAGATGGAAAAGTGCTTTGCACCCCGTCAGGGTCTTAGCAGACGTACAAACTTTTCCTTTTCCATTTGTTGCAGGTTTTTTAAATATAAGCTATTCTTGCTGCTCGAAAAGGGTTTAAACATTGACAAGCGCTCTTTAATTTGTCTATGTAATTAATTAGGCATTGTTTAAATGCGGAGATCTGAAACTGCAGCTGCGCACAAGTTCAAGATCATTTGTTATTTATAGATTGAACTGTAAGAAAATGATAAGCGCGTTTTCTGTCCGTATATTCTTTTTTTTGAATCACACGTATGCATATTTAAATTATCTTAAGATCAAATGTAGGGTGGTTTCTACGCAGCATTTTATAAACAAGGCCCGATATGTTATTCTAATTGTGCTGTTCTGTACATTGCATTTAAATTTCGAAAACGTCAGGGGCGCCTTGTAAGTCAGTATGAAATAATTTTGAAATTTATGAGACAACATTACCGTCTACAGCCGCTATTCTGTAATGTGAAATGACCAGTATGCGAACTTTACGCTAGTTGGCTTGTTCGGTTAATTTAGACTATTCAACCTTCCAGGTAAGTTCTGTATGCTATGGTTTATTGTTTAAAGGGGTCAAATTGTCAGATTGCATGTTTTCCTTTGTTTTTAGAGTGTTAAATGATGACTGTGCACATAAAATATCTGTAAAGTTGCAAAAATTAAAGTTTCAAATCCAAAGAGATATTCTTTTTAAACGTGAAGCCTCATCCACGGCCATCTAAAACGGCTCGTTTAACACGCCCATGCAGTTTGACGTCATACTGGTTTGAACATTTTCATAACACCGGCCTCATATATACGCAAAGATAGAGGGTGTAACTTTCAATCACGCTGTAGTATTGTTTTTTCCGCCATGTCGAGCTAACACAGTCTCACCCCATGTCGTCAATATTTGACGACACTTGACCATTCGTCATATGTTGACGCGAAGGGTATACCTTTCGCGTCATTTTTTGACGAACTGGGGACTTCAATACTATTACGTCCGTTGCATTCTCTTTCCTATTTTCTTACCATTTTCGCGTCGGTTTAGGGTTAGATTACGCAAAATTAAACAGTGTACGCGAAATGAAACAGTTGTCACCTGGCGTTGGGGTTAGAGTTAGGTACGCGAAATGAAACAGTTGTCACCTGGCGTTGGGGTTAGAGTTAGGTTTGGGTAGGGATGTCATTATGTAAATCTAACCCTAAACCGACGCGGAAATGGTAAGAAAATAGGAAAGAGAATGCAACGGACGTAATAGTATTGAAGTCCCCAGTTCTTCAAAAAATGACGCGAAAGGTATACCCTTCGCGTCAACATATGACGAATGGTCAAGTGTCGTCAAATATTGACGACATGGGGTGAGACTGGGTTGGTCGAGCAGACGTTTCGTTGCAAAACTACTTTGGTTGGCATTCCAACAGAGTAAACATTAAGAAACCAGTGGTTAGGTTTTATTTACAACACTGTTTCAGAACAGTACAGCCCAAATGTTCGATTGTGTGCTGCACATTTTAAGGAGGATTACTTTCTAAACATCGCGGAGTACAACCGCTGGATGTACACAAAGGCTTCGTCTAAAAAGTGCAGCAATTGTATCTTTGCAACTACACTGACATCCTATAAGTAGCCGATGTTTTCATATTTAATACATTTCCTCACTGACGATTCAAAGACGAGTTTTGAGCAGAGACGCGCTTGTGTTTTAACGCATTTCCTAATGATGATCCAAACGCGAGATTTGAGAAGTGCAGATTAGTGCTTGTTTGTTGTTTCTACGTTCACAAATGCAAACATGGTTTATGTTTTAGTATCCTTACCTTACAATCTGTTACGTTCTGCTCACATCGCGCTGGTAAAGTTGATAGATTAGCTTAGCCATCCGTGTTTTCTGGGTCAGATTCAGGCTCGTGTTGATAAGGTAGTAGTAAATACGATAGTATCTCGTGGCTTTCACTATTGTTTTGGGAGCTCATCTTCCAAAACTTGGCAAGGAGCGTCATATTTCCGATTACGTTACTGAGGTATTCGGCCAATCACAACGCACTGGATAGCTGGACAATCAGTTCACACCCGTTGACACCGCGCTTTCTCACAACGATGAGCTTTGTACCAAAAGACCTGTTTCAGATGGGTGGGACTTAGAGGTGCTAAAAAATGTATGGTATGTGGAAAATAATGATTTTTTTAACCATAAACCACACGAACACATTGCATTACACCAAATACACAAAGTAATGTGCTTTTTAGCCCTATAATATGACCCCTTTAAATAACTGATAATATGAGTTTATCGTACAGACATCTATTCAGCCTGCTGTTCTGTCTGCTATTGTTTAATTGAATAACTTGCCTTTCCAGATTAAATGTGTGTTCTTCGGCTTGGATTTTGTGAAATAAATTTCTAAATAAACGTGACGTATAGTCTACTGTGACTTATATATGTCATTTCATTTTAATGACGCATTTTTTAATGATGCGGCTTATACTCCATTGCGGTTTATAGTCCGAAAAGTACGGTACCTAGAGAAGCCCACATTTACTCAGTATAATTCACAGGTTTTAACTTCTGTGGTAATCTATCATTTATTCTGTTGTATAATGTGAAGTTTGCCATCCCTTTAAGGCTGGTGGGTCTGTCGCTGTGCCATAATTAATGTGACTTGAAGAGCACAACCCATGCTCACCCCTCCAGACATGCTGTCAAGTGAAGTATCCATGATCCAACAGTGACGCCTACTCATTTAACTCCGGGGAGATAGCAAGGAAAGTTCACTAAAGTGCCACGCCCACTGTTAAGCGACTGCCTCAGAGCATGAATGCTAAATGGAGTTGTCTACTTCATTGTCAACTTCAGGCTAAGCAAGACTTTACATAGAAGTGCTTGAATGTCTGTTCAAGATTGGTCTTTGCCTTTTAATAAAGGTTAAGGCTGGAAATGCTTTGACCGCTGTGGTAGAGAGAGCTGAGTGCTTGGTTAGACTCCCAATTAATCTTGCCTGAGCGCTGGCCATTGGCTGTAATAATATAGAAGGTCCCAATTAAGTTGTACACCATTGTCTGTCAACGTTTTTGAGACGGCTCCAATTTACATCATGACGCTAATGAAGATGTTTCATGTGTGAATCTAATGGATTGCTGAGACTGTCAGTTACAAAACAGTCCATTATGAAGTGAGCTTATTAAATGAGTCATCAAAGTCTTGTGAAAAACTAAAAAGATCAGTGCAAATAAATGAATGCCCTTAAAACAGACATAAATTCAGTCTGGCTGATCTAAATGAGCACCAGAAGGTTGATAAAGCTTTTTAGGTTTTCTAAAGGTTTTATAGGGTCAGGATTCATCCTTTTGCAAATTTCAAATGTTTAATATCACATTCAGAGCATAAATATCTAGCAGAGGCAAAATCTCTGAAATTGTGAATTATTATATGTATTCTAAGTTTCAGTTTCCATTTCGCGAGACTCCATTTATGCTCCCCTAGTTTGGACTTTCAGGGCCATGGACAGCACCACAGTATACTGTATGCATATGGTCATCATGGGATTTTACATGGCTGAAGAAACATCAAGGGATGGTCAGAGGTAGTTACTCTCTCCTAAGACTGCTCAGTTGGGTGAAATAGAAATTGCCTGGTGCACTCATCCTTCTCTCTTTCAATCCTCCACAGAAAATAAAAATTACAAAAATGCTCCTTGCACTTCACGGCTGCACCAGACCACTTGAATGTCAGACCTGGTAATCTGAAAGTGCAAAGATTTTAAAATTGACATATAATTGTGTTTTCAATTACATAAAGGGTGGACACAGGTATCCCTTTTTAATGCAAAACAATCATTTACAGCAAGTATTTAATAAATATAAGTTATTTTGAAAGGAAGAAATGTGCTTTTGAGTAATAACACTGCAAAAATGAAACACTTTCTTATCACTAAATGTTATTTCTCATGCTGTGACACATAAGCGTTGTTGTGTAGCATTGGAAAATAAATTGAAAACGCCTTTAAATTGGACTTTTAGGAGTGAGTGGTACAGGGGAGTGACTTCGTCATGTCAGATTTATGTCATTTTGCTTACAGCCTTTTGATCCAATTTTTGACCAATCTGTTACCCAGAACAAAGCCTGCTGTGGAGCAGGTGAAGCTGTGTAGCACCACAAAAAAGCCTTATTGAGACTAAACTCAAACATGCCAAAGTAGTGACTTAAATCAGCTTTGTGAGAAAGGTCTTTGTTGTGGCAAATTTACTTGAATGGCATTTTAATAATGGCTGTTTTTTACTCATAACTGACCTAATGCTGGGTTGTTTTAACCCAACTGTTGGGTTATTGTAATCCATGGTTGCATAACAACATAATTGGATAATTTCTAACCCAGTATGTCTTCTGTCCAATATTTACCTATTATGAGTCAAAATAACCCAGCCGTTTTTTAGTGTACAATTCTTGGTACACACTAGATTTTGCCTCTATAAACTCCTAATTTACAGCTTATTAATACTTAGTAACGCAGTGGTTATGACGTATAAGTATATGAGTTAGGATTGAAGGATTAAGAATATGGTCATGCAATGTTTATTGCACTCAAAAAATGGTTTGGTAAATTTTTACCCAGCGCTGTGTTCTATCCAATATTTACCCAGCATGGGTTAAAAATAACCCAGCAATTTTTTGTTTCATCAGTCAAAACATCTTTATTTACATAAAACTACTGACGTCTTCCTTGTGTGCATTCTTATTTTTGGACTGTCTCTGTGCGAGGGCACCCTTAGGCTTCCTGTATGAATGAAACAGACTGAGTGTGAATGACAGTGGCTCGTCCTGTCATGTCTAGAATATAATTGGATTAATTATTACTCTATAGAAATTAGAAGTAAACGTATCAAAATCAATCAATTTTTCTCCAAATATGCACGCCTCTGAACTAAAAGCCCTAAGGGATGTTGTTTTGTGAAGTGCTTTCATGACAGCCATGCACGACTTTTTCACAATGGGGTCATATTTTATTTTGTATCTATGGACACCGATTTTCATTTTCATAACTCTTGACACACATTAAGACATCACAGTTACTATAAGATTTTCTAAATAACAAAGATTGAAAACAAAAGCTTGAGTCTTAGGGGGTGTGCACACCAAAGCATTTAAACATGACTGAAAATGCCAGGCGGACGTCGTCTGTAGGCGCTTGCCAGCTTTTTTCAGCTGAGCACTTTGGTTACGATGATACTTCTGCTTTGTTTATCTGTGTCGTTGAACGATGCGCTGGTTGGATGTTGTGATATTTGTCCAACCCCTCCTCCACTGTGATTGGACGACCGAGTAAGAGGTGACATTGACGAGCTGAGCTTTTCACCCAAAGTTGAATATTTATCATCTCTCAGTGCTGAACGCGGACAAAACCTGCCAGCTGTTGGTGTTTTTGAAAAGTGTCACGCTTCCATTGGAAACAAAATGTATAAAATATATGCTGTCCGGCAGCGTAAATGCTTTGGTGTGCACGCTATCTTAGAGCTTTCTAATGTTTGTTGTGGTAAGTACACTATTTTACATTAAATAAGTAAGAGGATACATAAGAGGTTTTAATATCTGCTTTATAAGTGCTAATAAACAGCAAATATCCCAGTTATATGCAAGCTAATAGGAAACTTGTTAAAAGTGAGAATAGGTCCCCATATTAAAGTGTTATACAATTCTGTTTCATGTCACCCTCCTACAGAATCTTGTGGGGCGTGGCCAGTTCAAATCTCAGCTTATTAATTTAAATAGAGCCAATTCAGAATTTTGCCCAACCCGGTTACATTCTGTTAAATAAAAGAAAAAACACATTTAACTTCAAATGTTACTGTTGAACGTGCAAAAAGTATTTTTGTAAGGTGAGTCATTTTGTAAGATTGAATGTAGTAGAAAAGCATTATTTTAAACACACAGACATTATAAAACAATAACTTGTGTGTTGTTCTTGTAAAGTAGAAACTTTAAAGCAATGACCACAGGCTACTCGATCATTCCTCAATAAACTGTTATTTATGCCACTCAGTTTCCCCAAAGCAGAAATGTCACAGGACGTTTTCTGTGTGAATAATTCCTGACCTTTTGCCTCCCGTACTTAATCATGGTGTGCGTAGGCTACTGTCCACGGAACTCATAAACATCCCTGGCAATTACAAGAGGCTTAACATTTGAATATGATAAACATTACCTATCGCAAACTGATTGACAGACAAACATTCATAATTACACATTATACATTTCAGAGCATCTCAAATCTGTTGCGCGGCGCTGGGATAGACAAAGATCAGACGTACTGTTCATCCACAGGAGTGCAGAGTGGATGTCTTTGAGAGCTTAAATAATTCAGGTCTCGAAATTAGATTTTCCTGACATTAATGAATGTATTAATGAGGCCCATTGACACACTACCTTATGCAAATAAGCCTGGATGCAAGGACAGGGAACAAAAGTTAAATAGGTCACTGTGAACTTGGAGAAGAGTAGGGGATAAGAGAAACTCGACCAAACTCATTACTTAATTACCATCATTGGCCACCACAGAGTGTCGCAGCAGGGGTTCTGCCTATTTTCATTGTGATTATAATTATACATGTTACAGTTGAAAATGGGGCGCTCATGAAAGTCTACAGCAAGCAATTGTCTGATCAATCAAATGTGACACATTCGACCTTCCATCATCCAAAGATGGATGATATAACATCACCTTATATTACTGTCCTCCTTACTGAAGACAAAATCTTATTCTTTCCACTTTGCTTTCAGTCTGTACGTTGTTAGAAAAGACTGGTCCCAAGATGTCACTAGCTGGGAAGTAACTTTTAAAACCTTTGAGATACTAATATGTTCTTTGGTACCAGGTGTAGAAGTGTACTTTTTGAAAGGGTACCACCCCAGTGACAGCATAGGGACCATTTTGATCTTAGTGTTCTTCTCAAATAGGTCGGTAACTTTCATTTACTTGATCCAAATACCAGCAAATTAGTTGCCATGGCGACTGACCAATCATGAGAGATACTACACATACTATATTAGCTAACCAACCAATAAATCTGGACCGACATGATTTGTTATCGTATCATGCTGTACCATTAGGTCCAACAATGAAAAAAAAACGTGACACTAATCTCTAATACTGTGAGCACCCTCAACACGTGCACGTTTAATCCATTAGGGTTCAGTGTTAGAAAAACGGGACGTTTCCACTTAATTAGAAAATAATGACTTGTAAGTCTATCACATTTAAAGTGTTTCGTTAGGTGATAAGTAAATGAGATTCAATTGAATGAGTAATTATTGAACTACAGTCATTATTAAGTGCAATTTTTCAACTTGATGGCTGCTTACCCTTGTAATGCTGTGCAAGTGCATTTTATTTCGTATATTGAGATTAATAGCACTGAAATGAATATCGGTCGGCATTACATAGCTCTACTTCCTGACGTACTCAATAGTTGTGAATGTGAGAGATGTCTTTGTAAAACCAGGAGGATTTAAATCAAACTATGACTGAGTTAGTTATGGCTTTTAGATGGAGCTCCAAAAAGTTGCTTATACTGTGGATAGAAATCAATGCTCAAGAAGGCATTATAAGAATGATTATTAAGATACACAACTTTTACAGTTCTGAAGAAAATAAATAAGATAACAGGGTAAACATTTACTTGAAGGGGTGTTCATGAAACTGACATGACAAATTCATAATAATGACATGACACGTAACATAGCAGAATAATTATCAAACTTAAGAAACGACCTAGCTTTATGGGTTAACATTACATTAAACTGTCAATTAAATGTCATTAAGTGTTAATACTATGTCAAATAATTTCACGTCAAAAGATTATATTTAACTTTATGTTTGTGCACAATACATAAAAAATGACAACTAACAGAACTTGTTCTTCCTCACACAGTGGGTTCTGACATTTTCTGACATAGAAGAAAAAACTAACAAAACAATTAATTTAATTTATTGTAATTAAATTTGCAGCAACATGGACTCAATGCTGCAAGGCTTAACACATTATTGTACTGTTTTCATTTAATTTTAAGTGAATGGGTCTCTGAATGCAATAAAGTGTAATTGTATCCATATTATTATTAATGATTGATTGATTTTGTTTGTTAAACACACGAAGGAAGCGTAAAAAAAAATTATGAACTGAAGAATATTCATGATGTTGTTATAAAACTATTTGACAGAGTATTAACACTTAATGACATTGTAATGACAAATTATATTTGTACTACTGTAGTTAAGGTCAAGAAAAATATTAAGGATCTGTTACAAAACTATATGACAAAGTATTAACACTAAATGACATTTAATGACAAATTCAATTTGTATCACTTTGTGGTCAGTTATGTTGTCTTGGTAATGGCAAGTTGTCATGGCAAGTTATGATGTATTGGTTATGTCAAGTTGTCATAACAAAGACATCTCAAACAATTTCATATTTGCATTAAAAATTACATAACTGAACAAACTACCCAGTCTCACAAAGTTTCGTGATATAGTCACGTATTTTTTTGATTCTTTTTTCGTGCTATTATCACGAAATTTCGTGTTTTTTCGTGATCGTATAACGAATTCCTGTTTTCGTGTGATTATCACGTATTGGTTACTCAACTGCTTTTTCCTATTTTTAAACCATTGTCGCTTCGGTTTAGGGTTAGATTTGGTGCTTGCATTAGAATGTCACTTTATATATTGGTTTATACTATTTTTTCTGATTTATTTTTTTACAGTATATGTCGCCTGGCGTTAGGATTAGAGTTGGGTTTGGTTAGGGATGTCATTTTATGTAAATCTAACCCTAAACCGAAGCGACAATGGTAAGAAAATAGGACAAAACCTCCCAACCTCCAAATTTTGTGAGACTGGGCTGGAACAAATGACACTTAATGACATTTGTCATAAACGTGCATAAAATCTCCTTTATGTTCATAGCACGTGTCATATGATTATAAAGGTGTCATGTCAATCTTATGAACACCCATTCAAGCTAAGCTTTACCGATAACATTAATAGTGTGGACTTTAAATATACATTTGTGCTTTTATTGACTTAAAACGACTTAAGTGTATTACAAGTAGGGATGTATATCAGACCCTCGATATGATACAATATTGATTCCCTCGAAAAATGTTTTCTGCATCTGTCTTTTTGGTGCTACCACCCCTTTATTGTTGCATCGCAAGCTGACGCACATTCAGATAGTATTTTCAGTAAATGAAAAGTGCACGTAAATGTGAAGACAGATATTATGTGAACATGTGGAGAGTATAAAATTAAAAGTATCTCGAATATCAGTATTTTATGTGTGTGGCATTGATACATCGCAATACATTTGACTGATACATTTTTATCAGTATGTGTGTTCCTGGGTCGAACCCATAACCTTTACACTACTAACTACCATTGAGCTATAGACGGTATCAGCTGTGACAACATAAACAAACGGCTGTCGTGGAACACACCTAACGCCAAGAATCAATAACAACAAAGTCCTTTTAGAGTACGTTATGTCTGATAACAAGCAAAATAAACAAAAGGTAGATTATCTTAGGTCAAATCATAGCTATAGCGTATCAAAAACTAAACTGAGCTACCGTTAGTGTGTATAATGTGTACTATTGTATATAATGTATACATGGGCGTCGGAACCATTATACGTGGGTGGGACAGGACCCACCCACTTTTTAAGACCAATGACAATGGACCCACCCACTTTTTCTCTAATTTGGCGCATTTGTCTGTTCACTTATCAAAGCGCTGTTAGTCCAAATCCATTCCACTAAAGCAGGGATCCCTAACCTTTGCTTTTTTACACCGCGGACCCGTTTCAGCTTTTAAACATAATTCGCGGGGGTGAGTGGACGCTTGCTGTTCAAACATAGTGCTGAAACACCTTATTTGCCAAATGAATAACGTTTTAAACAGAAGTAAATGTCAAACAACCATGCATTAGGGAAATTAATAACTGCTTTATTTATAGTATATTTTCTATAGACGTGTAAAACCATATTATAGCGGATTATTTTATTTTCATTGTTTCACGAGTTTGCCTGCCCATTTAGTCTTAATAATTAACAGTAAACGAACTTAGCTTGGTGTTCTTAAAGGCAGCTCGAACCTACGGACTCGAGCCCCAAGTTCAAGACACAGAAGAAAAAAAGAGGAGATGATGAGGAGAGATGCCAGAAGAATTGCGTCTGTCGCGGAGGCACAGAGACTCCCGTTTTGCTTTTTATGATAATTAACACAGCACTAAATGTGGTTCCTTTCAAACGTGAAAAGTGTAGGCTACTCGTTAAAACATTATTACTGCTGTAAAATAGATTATTTTGATTATGGCACGATCGCTGGATAATTTTCAAGTTTTTTTACAGAAGCCAATTACTTTTCATTTGCGATATGAACGTCTTCACGTGTTGTTATTATTTGCGAGGTACATTTGCAAATAATTCATAAAGTCATACCTCTGTTTAATCGATTGTGTTTTAGAAGTACACATGCTCAAACTCTTATGACAGCATTGTTTCCCGACGGATACCATAAAATAAAGTGATCTCATTTCCAGAATCTCATATTTATATGAGATTGGGTATAACAAATAAAAAAGGTATACAAAAGTTGTATCAGTTTACCTTCATTCGTTTTTCTTACCTTTTATTTCCTCAAAATAAAAAATAAACATTGTAGCCTACTGTCAGCAGAGTAGAGAAAAAAAATGACACAGAGAAAGATAAATGAAACATGACATCTGTCATTATTTGCAAAATATTTAAAGGGCTATTACCAGAATTTCGACCGCAATAGGCTACTGTCTTTAATTTAATAATCGCAAATGTTCAGGCTAATTAAAAGGCAACATGAAAATGTCATCTATTGCAGTAAATGTATTTTTCGGGGGGGGGGGGGGTATGTGGGGACCCACCCACTTTTCATTTGCTTCCGACGCCCATGAATGTATACAATCTTAACTATAGATCAGATGCCAAACCTCCAACGCTATCTCACGAGAATCGTACATATTTTACGAATTGGCTACTTTGTTTGAATTCAATCGCTGTGACATTGGGGTTGCATGATTAACTTCGTATGAATTCATACAAATTAGCCAATTCGTAAAATATGAACGAATTCTCATAAGATCAGGCTAAAACCTCCCATTAAATAGCGGTAAAACCTCCCATTAAATAGCGGTAATCTATGATCGCCGTCTTCCCTTGTCTTTAGGAAACCAAAACGTCTCGGTTACGTATGTAACCCTCGTTCCCTGAAGGAAGGGAACGGAGACGTCACGTCGTGACCGACGAATTGGGAACCGCTCCGCGGGTGACCTATCTACTTCGAGAAACTATAAAAACGCCAATGAACTTGGCATGCAGGTATTTGCATAATGCCGGCGCCGCCCCGCCAGGTGCGTATATAAGCCGCAGGTGCACAATACCAAATTAGCTATATTATTGCTGAGAAGCCGAGCAGCAGTGCCCGGCCTGAAAACAGCAATGGAACAGCAAACTGTGGGGACGGTACGTGACGTCTCCGTTCCCTTCCTTCAGGGAACGAGGGTTACATACGTAACCGAGACGTTCCCTTTCAGTCGGTCACTACGACGTCACGTCGTGACCGACGAATTGGGAATCCCTACCAAAACGCCACTGCAGCTGAACCCTTCCAGTGTCTGTAAAAGCCCTCCGCCCTCCACGTAAGGGGCGGAACCTAAGGCGAAATGCAGAAGGCCGGTCACTACCTGTTCCTCAACCCACGATAGTGAAGCAGCGAACTGGGGAAGCGTCTAAACTGAGCGGAGCTAGAACACTGCGGAAGCCATCCCCTAAGAAGGTTGAATGGATGACATAAAAATATGAAACAACCGAAGGTTGCTCATAAAAGTCTCTGAACAAAACATAGTATGCAGAGAGATGCAGAGCAGGCTCTGCTAAGGAAAACGTGGAGGATTAGTACCCCACGGAGTATACACACAAATGAACCCCACGTAGGGGACAAATGTGGACGCCTAGCCTACACAGGTTTACAGAGAATACATCAGTGATAGGTTGACAGCGGATGCTCCGCATTACCAGCTATCAGGGCGGTGGAGGAGAGGCAAAAACAGTTTTTTAGACGTTTTTGCCCCGATGGCCTTCCATATTGGTGCAGATGTGCAGCACCAAAATAGAGGCTCCAAGCCGGCACACGAGCCGACCCTCGGCATTCTTAACTAGTTAGTAGAAAGAACCCGAGTGGAAACCGGTTCGACACGAACACTATAGAATCTTGTGAACGTATTAGGTGTCGCCCAGCCTGCAGCTCTACAAATATCTGTTAGCGAGGAACCGCGAGCCAGTGCCCAAGATGATGCCACACTGCGTGTAGAGTGGGCACGTAAATTAAACGGACAAGGCACATTCTGCTTTTGATATGCAAGGGCTATAGTATCCACAATCCAATGGGACATCCTCTGCTTGGTGACAGCTTTTCCTTTCTGCTGACCACCGTAACAAACAAAGAGCTGATCTGAGGTCCTAAAGCTTTGCGTCCTGTCTATATACACACGTAGTGCACGAACAGGGCATAACAAAGCCGTGGCTGGGTCTGCCTCCTCCAAAGGCAGCGCTTGGAGGTTCACCACTTGATCTCTGAAAGGAGTGGTGGGAACTTTGGGCACAAAGCCGGGCCGGGGTCTCAGTGTTATGCTGGATGCAGCCGGCCCGAACTGAAGGCACGATTCGTCGACCGAAAATGCATGAATATCCCCTATCCTCTTAACAGAAGCCAAAGCAAGGAGAGTTAATGTTTTCATAGTAAGAAATTTAACACTCACACTATGCAGAGGCTCAAATGGGGCTTCCTGGAGTGATTTCAGCACCAAGGACAGGTCCCAAGGAGGAATAGAGGGAGGACGCGAAGGATTCAGTCTTCGAGCGCCTCTGAGAAATCTAATGACCAGGTCGTGCTGACCCACTGTTCTACCGTTTACGGGTGAATGGTGAGCTGATATCGCAGCGATATCGACTTTAATAGTGGATGGTGACAGCCTATTCTCCAAACGGCGCTGGAGATATAAAAGCACAACACTAATCGGGCATTCTCGGGGGTTTTCACTTTGGGAAGAACACCAGTCGACAAACAGGTTCCATTTAAGCGCGTAAGCCTGTCTCGTAGACGGCTCTCGCGCTGCAGCAATAGTGTTAGATACCTCTTGCGGTAAATCACTCAAATCCTCCGTGCCCCGTCCAGAGACCACACATGGAGGTTCCACAGGTCGGGAAGCGGGTGCCATAATGTGCCCTCTTGTTGAGAAAGAAGGTCCTTCCTCAGGGGAATCTTCCAAGGAGGGGCTGTCGCGAGGAGAGAGAGTTCTGGAAACCAACTCCTGGTTGTCCAATACGGTGCCACCAACAGCACGCTCTCCTCGTCCTCCCGGATTTTGCATAGGGTTTGCGCAATGAGGCTCACCGGAGGGAACGCGTATTTGCGCATGTTTCGCGGCCAGCTGTGTGCCAATGCATCCACGCCGAGCGAGTCGTCGGCTAGTGAATAGAACAGGCGACAATGGGTCGTCTCTGGGGAAGCAAACAGATCTATCTGCGCTTTGCCGAAACGTCTCCAAATCTGCTGAACCGCAATGGGGTGGAGTCGCCATTCGCCGGGATGCGCAGCCCGAGAGAGCGCATCCGCCTCTACATTGAGCGTGCCCGGGATGTAAATGGCACGAAGAGACCTCAAATTCTTCTGACTCCAAGTGAGGAGATGACGGGCGAGATGCGACAGGTGACGCGAGCGTAAACCGCCTTGACGATTGATGTACCCCACGGTCGCAGTGTTGTCTGTGCGAACTAATACATCTTTGCCCTGTAACTCGTTGCTGAAACGGACGAGCGCAAGATATACAGCCCACATTTCTCGGCAATTTATGTGCCAATGCAGCTGGGGTGCCGTCCAGACCCCCGAAGCCGCAAGCCCATCGTACGTGGCCCCCCACCCTGTGTCCGAAGCATCTGTGCATACTATTGCATGCCTGGAGACCTGTCTCAGAGGCACACCGGCTCGGAGAAACGCACGGTCTGACCACGGAGTGAAAGTGCGACGACACGCAGGTGTAATGATAACACGGTGAATGCCGGGCAGCCACGCTCTCCTCGGGACTCGATCGTGAAGCCAATGCTGAAGCGGTCGCATATGAAGCAGTCCGAGCGGAGTTACAGCTGCGGCTGCTGCCATATGCCCCAGGAGCTTCTGAAATTGTTTCAGCGGGACCGCGCTCTTGCTCTTGAATGTATTCAGGCAAGTCAGAATCGACTGTACACGCGCTTCTGTTAGACGAGCTGTCAAATCGATCGAGTCCAGTTCCATCCCGAGAAAAGAGATTCTCTGCACGGGGCTAAGCTTGCTCTTTTCCCAGTTGACCCGAAGACCCAAACGAGCGAGGTGTTTTAGAGTTAAATCTCTGTGATCGCACAGCGTCTGACGTGTTTGAGCTATTATGAGCCAATCGTCTAAATACGCGAGAATGCGCACACCTTTCTCTCTCAGGGGTTTTAAAGCCCCCTCCACTACTTTGGTGAAAACACGGGGAGACAGAGAGAGCCCGAATGGGAGGACTTTGTACTGGTATGCTCGCCCCTCGAACGCAAAGCGGAGAAACGGCCTGTGCCGGGGGAGAATCGATACGTGGAAGTACGCGTCCTTCAGGTCGATGGATGCGAACCAATCGTTTGGACGAATGCATGGAAATATGCGCTTGGGCGTCAGCATCTTGAACGGCATTCTGTGAAGTGCACGGTTCAGCGAACGCAGGTCCAGGATCGGTCGCAAGCCGCCGCTTTTCTTGGGTACAATAAAGTAAGGGCTGTAAAACCCCGACCTCATCTCGGCTGGAGGGACCGGCTCGATCGCGTCCTTCGCCAGTAGGACAGCGATCTCCGCACGGAGGACGTGCGCATCGGCAGCTCTCACCGCAGTGTAACGAACGCCGGAGAATTTGGGGGGACGCCGGGCAAATTGGATCGCGTAGCCGAGACGAATCGTGCGTAAAAGCCAACGCGACGGGCTGGGAAGCTGTTCCCACGCCCCCAGACACGGTGCGAGAGGGACTAAAGGCACGATCGGTGTACCCGCGGCGGGCGCAACAGAGGTGATCGCCGGTGTGTGCGTATTGGCCGCACCGACAGCAGTGTTGTGCATGATAACACTCACCTGAGTCCGCTGCTGGGTGGGTGAGTAAGGGAGGCTCTGCTGAAGACACCTCACGCCACTCGATGCACCCTCTGGCGAAGGGGGAGGAAGACGATGGGTTATGAGCCCGTGATTGTCTTCTTTCCCCTGAGAAGTCAGAGAGCGCGATGGGGTTATGAGCCCGTGCGTTGCTCTCGTACTCCTCTGATGAGTCGGAGAACGAGGGGGGGTTATGAGCCCGCTCGTGTCTCCGGCGCTCATCTGAAGACCTAGAGATGGAAGTGGAATTCGCTCTTTTTGTGGAATTGTGGGTGCCGACTGAAAAGTCGGCGGAACAGAAAATTGAAACAAAGGATTCCCCAACCGGCCCTCCTCCGGTGGGGGGAGTGGTGCTTTCACCATCTCCAGAAGAGCGATCCCCTCCATCTCTAGGTCGCCCGTCTCAGGGCCGCTTCGATTTTCTTTTTCCACCCTTTGAAGCGGGCTGAGCGGGCGGGGCGGGCTGCTGACGACCGGTTCCTCGCTTCTTAGAAGAGCCCCGGGGAGGAACGGAGGCGGCCGCCGCAGGACGCCCTCGGCGAGGAGCAGGCTGAGGTGCCGACGTGGACGGGGCAGGCGCAGGACGCTTCCGACGTGGCATGATCTGAGGGATGGCCTCAGTCTGCTTCTTGGCCGCGGAGAATTGCTGGGCAAACTCCTCGACCGTCTCGCCGAACAGGCCGGTCTGGGAAACCGGAGCATTCAGGAGCCGGGTCTTATCAGCATCCTTCATGTCCGCCAGACACAGCCAGAGATGGCGTTCCTGGACTACCAGGGTAGACATCGCACGCCCGACGGCGCGTGCGGTGACCTTGGTCGCACGGAGCGCCAGATCCGTAGCCGCACGCAGTTCAGAGAACTCCGCCGAGTCGTGACCTCCCGCGTGCAGGTCCCTCAGAGCCTTAGCCTGGTGGACCTGCAGCAATGCCATGGCATGCAGGGCAGAGGCTGCCTCCCCACAAGCCTTGTAAGCAGCACCGGACAGCGCCGAAGACTGCTTACAGGCCCGTGAGGGGAGAGTAGGCTGGTCCCGCCAGGAGGAAGCGACACCGGCCGGACACAACTGCATCGCGACCGGCCCCTCCACTGACGGGATACCAGTGTACCCCTTGGCATCTCCACCCTCGAGAGAGGTGAGGGGTGAAGGCTGAAACGGTCGGTTCCGGGCGGAAAACGGGGTTTTCCACGACCGCGTCAGCTCTTCATGCACCTCGGGGAAGAAAGGCACCGGGGGCGAGGACTGAGAAGCCCTGGCACCCCCGAAGAACCAATCATCGAGGCGGGACGGTTCAGGTGGGGGAGGTTTAGTCCACTCCAAGCCGACCGCCTCCGCCGCCCGAGCGAGCATGGCTGCCATCTCGGGGTCGAACACAGAAGCCGCAACCTGGCCCGAAGGCGGGAGCGGATCCGGATCGACGTCCGAGGCTGACAACCCCCCTTCCGATGTTACGGTGGACATCGCGTCAGGTGGAGGCTCGACAGAGCGCGAGGACACCGTAGAACACGGGCCGCTCGTCTCCATCGGGACCTCCGCTGGCAACGGATCAGGGCGCTGGGAGCTGCTGGACGAACCAGCAGACCGACCCAGCACCGTTATACGGAGATCATCCTTCGCAAGTCTGGTAGCTGCGCTCTTAGCAGCACCAGACTTGGAAGGCGGGCGCCGTTCCCGGAGAAACGACACCCGTCTCCGCAAATCCGCCATAGTCATGCCCTCACAGATGGAGCATGAACTATCACGCAACGCTGCCTCTGCGTGCTGGAGCCCCAGACACGAAAGACAACGCTGGTGGCCATCCCGGGGGGCGATGAACACACCGCATCCAGAAACCGAACACGGACGGAAATCCATCTTTAAAAAGACGACCCCGACCGTGACACGAATGAGTGGCTGTCTTTAAAAAGACACAAAGCTCAAACGTGCTGCTCTTTTAGGGGAAATCACTCTTTTGTGCGAGCTGGTGAAACACACAGGGAGAGGCAACGCACTCACTCAAACTCAAGTCCTAAATTAAAGAGACAGAGAGAGAGAGAGAAAGGGTGGAGAAAAAACACTGCGAGCCTCCGCTGAGGTGTCTTAGCCCAACCAACTTCAGCAAGCTGAGATCTTATTTTCTTCCCTTCCAGAACAGGATCTACGAAGATCAGATAGAAAGCTTCTCGAGAGCAGATGTCTGCCGGCTTCGAAGCAATAAAAGCTAATTTGGTATTGTGCACCTGCGGCTTATATACGCACCTGGCGGGGCGGCGCCGGCATTATGCAAATACCTGCATGCCAAGTTCATTGGCGTTTTTATAGTTTCTCGAAGTAGATAGGTCACCCGCGGAGCGGTTCCCAATTCGTCGGTCACGACGTGACGTCGTAGTGACCGACTGAAAGGGAACATTTATTATTTTTGATGAGGTATTTGTTCAAGAGTTCAGTTTAGCAACTAGTCAGACCATTAAACAAACAGAGACCGGAAGATAAGTTACGCTCAGACGCGTAATTGCGTCACCGCACGTGCGCCCGAAGAAACAGTCTATAGACGTTTTCACTAGTAACAACATAAACAAGCGGCTGTCGTGGTCCGCACGTAACTTCCGGTAAACGCCGCTAAGAATAAATAAGAACAAAGTTCTTTAAACGTAGTTTATTTATATAACAAGCAAAAAACAACAACACATAGATTACCTAGGAAACCAAAACATTTGTTATTTTCGACGAGTCATTTGTTCAAGAGATCAGTTTAGCAACTAGTCAGACTATTAAAAAAACGAAACTGGAAGTTAAGTTCGGATCCAGACGTGCGTGGGCATGTGCGTCCAATGAAACCGTCTATACAGGAGAAATTATTTTCAACAAAACAATGCTGAATAGAAATGAGCTTCTTTTCATTCTAAATAACAACTTTAAAATTCCCATAAATCTCTAGTGATCAAACATTCAGATTTAAAGCGCATTTAATTTTTTTATTTACTTTTGTTGTAATGTGTGGAGTTCTGCACTGCTTATAAATAATATATATAAATGCCAGAGTTTTTCTTATAATGCAACAGTCAAAATATATCACACTTGTTTAATTGGTCATATTTCCATCAGAAATGTCACCAATTAAACCTGCAAATAAATGATTTACATGAATTACACATCACATTTCTGTGATATATATTGTTGTCTTAAATTCAGATATTACAAATTAGAAGACCACAAATAAAAATATTATGAATTTATTCTGAAAATCATGTTTTGATTGTTATGCCTTTAGACCACTTCCTGAAAATTTCTCATTCCTCCGAAAAGGTGTTCGGAGAAAAAATTAATTTTACGATTACATGGAAGGTGCAGCATGAGCTCTAAGCGCATTACCTTTTCGGCTTGGCTGCATTGCCTGGAGAGCTGCCAAATATGGACTGAAAGACCTAGAGCACCATATCCCCCCTCACCAGCGCCTACTGCATGTGTCACACTCGATTTCAGCATGAATTGACATCTTCCATTACTCTTAGGACGATTTGCAAATTTTCAGTTCCATTGAATCCAGCGTTCTCCAGCTCGTCGGCAATCGCTTGGTTTAGCAATTTCCAGCAATGCCTGGATGTTTGCCCCCCAATTTATTACTCTCGATGTTGGGTTTAAGAAAGAAGAGACAAGTGAAATCTGTATCTGTTTGATGTCTTAAGGTTTCACGATTACAGCCTGGATTATGTAAAGCTTTAAATGTTTAAGAGTTATATAGCGAATAAGAAGTTTGTGACGGTAATCACTCCTATGAATTCTTTTCTCTATCCTTCAGCAGGATATTTAAAGAATCCACTGCCAGGGATCAAATCATTAGTATGATTATGAGGTCGGGTATTATGCGTCTTTTAGATGTTTTGTGGCATAAACGTTCAGCTAAGTCAAATCTGTTTCCTTTGGGTCAGAACTTTCTTTAGAAGATATTTTTTTCATGGGCTTTGAAAAGTTATTTGTGGCACAAAGCCTTAAACGAGAAAATGCTTAGTGTCACAGTTTTAAGATATATGAATGCATATTTCTAAAAATCTACGAAACCTACTTTCATTTACTAAAACCCATCATAATGAAGCACTGCCAACTTATGCACTTAAAAGAAATATAAAACAGTAGGCTGTATGATCTGTTTTAAAGCTGTCTTTTCTTCTAGTCACTCAGTTCTGTATACATGACAACATCGAATGGCTGACGGCATCATAAGAACAAACTAGCCATCAGTGACTGTGACGTCAAAGACTGAAAAGGCCATTTCACGCTTTAATGCACTCTTCTAAAATAAGCAACTAGCTAAACAACTACTGTAACATAATGACATATTTATGTATTGCAAGTTTAGTAATTTTCAGAATAAACAACTATTGTCCATGGCCACTGATAGATAAATAAGCTTGTTAACGGCAGAATGACACCTGCCAACGGGAGCTAACTGGACCGTGCTAACCAGTCAAACCATAACCCTTTAGAAAGAAAACAAATCAATGTCAGCTCTCCATCGGTCTTTGATTTCTCTCTGGTGCCTAACCCAGCACCTCCCATGGGAACCGAAAGAACCTTCTGAGGTGCCAGCTCATCCGTATTCCGCATTGATCACCACGCAAAAAACGACCGCTCGGCCGTCTGTCATTTAAGGCTGGAACAAAAAGTCCTTAAGGTCATCTCTGGCTTTCTGACGTCACTGAGAACAGCCTGAAGGAATATGATTTAATTAGGCTGATTATTTTAAACTTGGAACGCTTCTTCATATAGATAGGCCATTAAGTGTACTGTGTGCTCTACATACACATGTTATAGAGGTTAGTTGTTCACGTTACTGTATGAACACAGTTGGGAGTTATGCAACTTACGTTTAATTTCCAGCATGTAGGGCTTTTTGAGTCATAGCAGGGGTGAAGATTCAGATAGGGAGGCTTAGTGAACTATATTGTACCTTCACATGGGCCAATGTGTCTTGAAGGAATAGTTTACACAAAAAAAGGAAAATTTTGTAATCGTTGCTTCTTTATTTTGTTAAGCACAAAAGGATATATATTTTTAAAAAATCAAACACTATGGAGGTCAATGTATAATCCAACTGTGCTTATTGCTAAAAAAACAATAAGTTAGCCTGTTTGTTGGTCCGTTGGGACGGATTGCTTTCACACTTATGCCAAACCACTCCAGAGTTTGTTTGCAATTGCGCCAAGACCACCCCATTCATGCGGTCTCAGAGCGGTTATTTTGGTGTGGATCTGAGTGCAATTGCCATCTTCACATATGCCTAAACGAATGAACCAAGGGAGAAACACACCAGGTCCGAAACACCCAACGTCTGAAAACACCCTTATTTTGCTAATGATCAAAATGGACATCGTTCAGATAGGTGTGTTTGTTAGAGATGTGTTCAAGGAAACACTTGATGCACAAAACAGTAGCACATTTATACACATAAAAAGGCATAAAACACAGATGTGAAATTGAGTTTAACAAGCTACAAGAAAAAAATCTGCAGCAATGGATATTTATTAACTTGGCCCTCTCTCATTGATAGTGTGGAGTAGCTAAAGGTAAACATTTACTTGGTTGACTAAAGCAAAAGTCATTAGGACTGATTCACAAGGTTTGTTTGACGAAGCTTTGTTTGTCTCACACAATGAACTATTTCAAACATGCGTGTTGTGAGGTTATGTATGGCAATTAGAGACCAGTCATTGTTAGGTAGTTAAACAAAGGAGAGTATCAAAAGCTATAGTTTAAAGAGCTTTATAAATTAAGAGTTCAAATGCAAAACCCTCCAAGGGTCAGATCAAACAGAACGCGTTTATGGCAGTGCCAGGTGGCTTTTTTAAAATTATTTTCTATTGGCAATGAGCATTTTGTGTGCTGTTTATCCACGCCGAATGGCTTACGTACCTTGCCTATCTGAAGCAGTGCCCTGACCAGAAAAGCATCAGAAGTCGTTTGTTTTTTCCATTGTGAGGGGAGAGGCAGGCTTTCCATTGTGGTAACAGAAGTTTACAGTTGCTTGGAACAACCGGAGATTGCATTCGCTCACTCCTGCATGTTTCACCTCACCCTCGATCAAGGTCATAGAAAGTGCCCTCTTTTTAAAGTTTTTGCTAATATTTAACAGCAAAAGAGTGCTCACAATTCAATGTTTGATTGACAGGACAAATATTGTCCTGCCTTGGTGGTTGCTGCAATGTAAAAAACATTCTTTTCTAAAGTCAAATAAATAAAGGCAGTGCTTTTTAACCGTTAAAAACATGTTCTAAGTGCATCTGACATGTTTTCTTGTAAATAAGCAGTTTTCATCAGTGTCCGGTTGCATAAAGCTCCTTAAGTGTAATTTTTCCTTAAGTTCGCCCTTGTGTTTTCCTTAAACTTATGGGTGTTGCACAAAAAGCTGTTTTTCACTTAAGTAATCCCTTAAATGGCGTTAATTCTTAAACCCCTTAACGGTTATTTCCCCAAGTTTAACTTAAGATTTGGAAAACGTAACCTAAGTGTAACATGGACAAAAATCAGACGAGATGGCCGAGTTTATAGAACCAGCGGAAGATCATTTTGTACCAAGGCAAATTATAAGGGATAGGAGGACCATATTGGCGATACAAAAATTGTTATCAGAATACAGATTTGATCGATGTGCCATATTTTACATCGCTTACAAACTTGAGGACTTTTTAACCATGTTATGCAGTGCAATCAATTACCTATAGTGTTACAATTATTATTTCATTGTTAATGTATAAATCGTACATCAGGAGAGTGATTAATAACTCAGCCGGCGGTGGTCCTTCACCTGTTCATCAGTTTTGTTATTGTTAGCGCTTTGTGACTTTATTAAGACTCCATCTTAAAAACAAGTCATTTTTGCCACAACAGAGATGTTTTCATATTTTTTAAAACTTCTATGACCGTCGTCTTTACACCGATATTCCGCGCACTGATTTTTTTCCATTATTTCCTTCCATTGTTCCTGTTTTCTTGCCGAAGTTACATTTGGATTTTGTTCGCTTTTTAAAATTGCTTTTCTTTTCCCATTTTCTTCTAGAAGTATACATTTCTCATCCTCCGTCCAGTTTGACTTTCTCTTTTCCTTATCCGTTTTGCCTCTGTTGTGTGACTGGGTTAAGTAGTTTTTCAATGGAAACAGTAAACGTTTATAACTTGAAACCATGATCGCTGCTGTGAAACACTTAACAGTTTCCCTTACCTAATAGAACCTTTTAAGGGATTTTATGCAACACCTTTAAGTTAAGGGGAAATCGCCCCTTAAGGATCATACGGTGCTTAAGGTGCTTTACGCAACTGGGCACTGGCTCTTACACTCTAAAAAACGTTGGGTTGTTTTTTCAACCCAACTGCTGGGTTGAGCCAGTTGGGTTATTTTGTTGGGTTGTTTTATCAGTGTTGGGTAGTTTTTGTGTAACCCAACTTGTTGGGTTATATGTTGGGTAATTTTGAAGCAGAGCCAACTTAATAGATAGCTGTTTCTCAATATTACTTTCTCTAGTCCACAAAATGTATTTTAAACATAAGTTCAGGCGAGAATATATATGTATAATGTTCAAATTTGCAGTCGGTTTGTAAAGTGAACGCCAATTTTAAAGTTTAATTTCAAAAAGTCGGAATGTTACCGGCGCGACCACCGGGTGTCAGTGTTGTTCTTCCCCAGAGAGAACTTCTCCCTTCCCCCACACAGACACGTCAGACTCCTCCTGCCACAGCACGCTACCTGACGCGGGAATTTAACATCACCTCAGGAATCATACACGGTTTTTCATCGACTTATCTTTGATTTATTTGAAGGAAAAGGTTTGTGTCATTGTTTTTAATCATTTAAACTATTTCTGAATGCAAAAGTATGCAAAATGATGGTTTACAAGACATAACTCTTATTGAAAGTTTTATTAGCGTCCGTTGGCTAGTCTGTAATGCTCAGTAAATCTATATGCTTGCTTTTAAATGATTTAAATATTTCGTTTGATCAAACGTTTTATGAAATATGTCTAAAATGGCTTGTTTTAATAATTTTAGAAACGTTAGAATGTAGCTAACGTATTCTAATGGTTTAGAAATTCAGTTTAAAACAGATAACGTTAATATGAGGAAGAAACGTGTACGTTTTAAATAAATAATCGTTTGTTGTAAAAGTTGAAATCAAACTGATGCTTTTAATATCATGTTTAGATCATGAAACTTTAGCCTTGAGTTCACAGACAGGGTGTGAACTCTCATTTGCTCTGTAAGTTACAGACATTTTTATCTTTTTCAAATGTTTTTGATGATGCCCACTTAAATCACAGTTTTGGCTCTTTTCCTCAGACCCTGATGGATAAAAGATGGATATTTTTTTCCTGGAGAAGCTAAAACAATGTCACTTTGAGGTTCTGAAACCAGCTTTTACAAAGTTATTTACAGGTAACATGAAAATGCACTTGTTTTTTATTATTTAAAGTGATATGTTTATAATACAATGAGACATATCAAAGCATTTCTTTATTAAGAATCCCTGCTTATTTTGCTGTGAGTATGTCATTTTCAAAAGTGGTATGTAAGGCTGCACGATTAAAGGAATAGTTCACCCAAAAGTTATATTAAACTCATGATTTACTCACCCCCAAGCCATTCGAGATGCATATGTCCATAATTTTTTAGACAAACACATTTTGAGATATTTTAGAAAATGTCTTAGATCTTTCAGTTAATCAAATGTAATGTTACAGGGTCCACTCCTTCACGTCCAAAAAATGTGCATCCATCCTTCACAAAAGAAATCCAAATGGCTCCACGATGATAAACAAAGGTCTTCTGAGGGTAATCCGTGCCGTTTTTTTGTAGAAATATCTATATTTAAACTTTATAAACAAAAATAACTAGCTTCCAGTAATACCGCCATCTTAGACTCCTCTGTATTCAAGACAGCTCTCATCTTAAATGCGGACACGACCAAGATGGCGCCATTAGCAGAAGCTAGTTATTTTTGTTATAATTCTACAACAACACTGCACGGATTACCCTCAGAAGACCTTTGTTTATTATCGTGGAGCCATATGGATTTATTTTGTGAAGGATGGATGCAAATATTTTTGGACTTGAAGGAGTGGATCCCATAACTTTACATTTGATTAACTGAAAGATCTAAAACATTTTCTAAAATAACTGAAAATGTGTTAGTCTGGAAAATGATGGACGTATGCATCTTGGATGGCTTGGAGGTGAGTAATCATGGGTTTAATATAATTTTTGTCCCAACTATCTCTTTAATTGTATACAATTGTCAAGCCCATCTCATCGGTATCTGTGTTATTCCCTGACCATGCCGAAAAGCTATTTGAAACTTGGGCACTGCATTTTACAGACAGAATCCTGCAACTTCCCAGCCAAGACCCAGGAGCATCAACAAATCACCTACAGGTACACTTGGGAATACAATTGTTGTTTGCTGAGTATTATGACAGTAAAGTTACTAATTTAACCTAAACATTTTTCTCTACAGAACCCCATGATGATATTCCAACTCCTGTCTACAAAAGTGGGAAGAAAATCTTAAGTTTATGTAAGTAATGGAAGTATTGCACACTGCTTTGCAAGCAACCTAAAACATTTAATATTTTGTTTGTGAACTAGCAAGAAGACATGTTTACAAGTAGGAATAGAGTCAAAACTCGGCCAAGAAAAATTTTCTTTTACTCGCAACTCTAAAACATTAACTTTAGGGACAAACGTTAAAGGAATAGTCTACTCATTTTCAATATTAAAATATGTTATTACCTTAACTAAGAATTGTTGATACATCCCTCTATCATCTGTGTGCGTGCACGTAAGCGCTGGAGCGCGCTGCAGCGCTTCGATAGCATTTAGCTTAGCCCCATTCATTTAATGGTACCACTCAGAGATAAAGTTAGAAGTGACCAAACACATCAACGTTTTTCCTATTTAAGATGAGTAGTTATACGAGCAAGTTTGGTGGTACAAAATAAAACGTAGCGCTTTTCTAAGCGGATTTAATAGAGGAACTATATTGTATGGCGGAACAGCACTTTTGGGAGTACTTCGACTCGGCGCAGTAACACCCTCCCTCTCCCATTATGAGAGGGAGAAGGGGAGCGGACTTTTCAGGCGAGTCGAAGTACTCCCAAAAGTGCTATTACGCCATAAAATATAGTTCCTCTTTTAAATCCGCTTAGATTTATTTTGTACCACCAAACTTGCTCGTATAGCTACTCATCTTAAAAAGGAAAAACGTTGATGTGTTTGGTCACTTCTAACTTTATCTCTGAGTGGTACCATTGAATGAATGGGGCTAAGCTAAATGCCATCGAAGTGTCGCAGCGCGCTCCAGCGCTTATGTGCATGCACACAGATGATAGAGGGATGTATCAACTTTTCTTAGTTAAGGTAATAACATAGTTTCATATTGAAAATGAGTAGACTATTCCTTTAATGTCCAGCCCTGTATTCATTACATAATATATGCTAATAAAGTGTTGGCTATATTAAGTAATAAGGGCAAGTATGCAGGTTGTTGCAAAATCTAAAAAATCGGGCTTACTGCCAGGTAAAGTGACGTGGCAGAATCTGAAATTACTGTGAATCTGAGTTATTGTCATGAACAAAGAGTATATTGTAAGGTTATTGAAATAAAAAAGAAATTTATACATTTCATTACAATTAAACTAGACACTACATTTGTGTTTATGAAATATGAATTGTTTGGTTTTGTATAATAATGCTGCATCATGCATTTAGAGTCTTTGCCTGCATTCTAACAAGTGTTTGTCTGTTTTCAACAGGAATTGGGACCAACATGGTTGCATTCTTCTGAGAGGCTGAGGTGACAAAACCATTCCCATTTGTCCTTGGATTGGAAGATGACGATCTCTGCCATCAAGCCTTCGTTGTTTTTGACAGACAGTCACTCCAGCAATACACCCTCCTTGGTGATGTTGACATGTTTTAAACTTTTTTTAATCTTTTGGACATTAATTTTACCAAGCAGTGCACATCAGTGTGGGTGTTTTTGAAGACTGTTGTTTACAAACTCCCAAGAACGGAATCCCTTTCTATAAGAAGTCTGTGTAGTTATTTGTCATGCTAAGGTGATTTTTCATGTTGATCATATATTGACTATTTGTGCAACTTAGTGTTGATCTTATGTGTTACATTAACCATTTCTTATTACACGGTTCTCTAAAATGCTAGTTTCTGATTGGCCAGTCGTGACATTCTACTACTGCTCAAAACTAAAAACTCCAATGCTGCAAATCATTTTGACAGGTACAGTTTTATATTACACAAAAATTAAATATCAATTTCTATTAATAACATATCCGACATTACATTTACATTTACAAATGATTAAACCAATGTGTTTGTGACATTTGTCCTGAAGAAACTGTTGGGGCTTTTTTCTGTGATGACATGCTGCCAATACATTATCCCTTACTTGTACAACTTTTTACTTGATCTAATTGTAATGTTAACCGGGTATCTGTCATTTTAGATTGTGAGATATAATACTAATATTTTTTTTTTATTAGAAAGTTGATTGTTTGTGTAGGGCTATGTACTCTTTTATTGTTCATGTGCAATAAATATGCTTTTTCAATTAAATCTATGCTTTGTTATTTATAGACACCACAATGAAAGGTATGAAAGCAATTTAAACCACAAAATTTCAGCTTTAAACACATTAACCAAACGTTGGGTTGTTTCAACCCAACAAAAAGTTATTTCTACCCAACAGATGGGTTAAAAAATCAACCCAATTGGTTGGGTTGATTGTACAACCCAACTTGTTGGGTTAAAATAACCCAGTGTTGGGTTGGTCCATATTTAACCCAATGTTGGGTTGCAAAACAACCCAAGTTGGGTTAATTTTAACCCAACGTTTTTTAGAGTGTATGTTTAGGTTCAGTGATTTCACTTTAACTCTTTCACCGCTAGCGTTTTTTTTAAAAGTTGCCAGACAGTTTTCATGATTTTCACCAAAGTTTAATGCCTTTCAGAAAATGTTCTTCTTTAAATAAACATACAATATACCAAATAAAAAAAGAACAGACCCTCTGTTTTCTCTTAATTGACGAGATATCTCGTCAATGGCCGGGAAAGAGTTAATGGCAATGAAAAGGTAATTAGTCAGTGAAGTAAATGCCTTATTTTTGCAAGTGTCACTTTAGTTATTTCATTGATATTAAAAAAAACTAAATGACTGTCTTTCTCTGCAAAACCCTCTAAGTGCATGCAAGCTTTTTTTGGCAAAAACCTTCACTTCTAAAAAAAACAGTAAACCACACATTAGGGGGCGCTGTGATCCATGTCACTACCACATTGTGCTTTTTATTCAGGTCCAGTCAAAGCACTCACAAGGTTACATTTGAATGTGATCCATGGTTGTTTCGCGTGCCAGCATTCATTCAATTATTTTTTTCAGTGCACTAGATAAGGACTTTGGTGAAAAATCAATGTAGCATTTAACGGATTCTGTCAACATGCTGGTATTTCTGAATGGCTTGAGGTAGGGATTAAGCGGATTTGAAGCAAAGGTATTTGATGAACATATAACATTTTTTGGCGGAGGTGGCATTTGCATGACCTCCTCAAATTCTAGCTAGCCCATTGTATTTTACTTAATGCTACTAGAAAACTGTATTGTTTTGATTACTCAACAAGGGTCTAATTGTTTGTTTTTTGTTTGATCTGTTTTGTTTGCATCTACAGAGGTGTTTATTGAATCTGAATTGGTTTGCAGACCATGTTGGCCATTATTTTTTTCCATCAAAAGCAGAAAAGGAGGCTAAACCTCTGAGGAAAGAAGGTCTCTGTGTTCCTGGAGATGAAATTGAACATAAGTCTTCAGGGACCGCTTAAAAGTCTCTCTCTTCACTGTTTGTGAAGTTGACATTACTCAAAAAGCTAACTTGAGCTGGCGTTTACTTTTCATTGTTTGTTTTCCTAGCCCTCATACATAAAACATACGATTTGAAGTTGTCACAACGGGAGACCACAGCATCAAATTCCCTTCATATAACTTATATTTATTGACAGACAAAATCGTTCTTGACTTTGAGTCTTCAATGATCAGGGGAATTAAATTCAAGTTTAAAAGCACCTCTTGTGTTTTTATCAGTCCAACCTTTCATGTTTTGACATGACTTATCTTCGCAGACTTCATAAGCAGCATAAAGTCCAATATTTTTGAGTGGTCCAGGAAGTTATCAGATACTTTTTTCATTTTAAAGTGACAGTAAATACGGGGGAAATTTGAGTCTCGGCAAGTGAGCGTACGACATCACACAGCTCACCGGACGCAAACGATTTCTGTCAACACAATTCAAACCAGACAGTTCCAGTCACTGAATTGTCAAATGAGAAATGCATATGTTATTTCCATGTTAACTTCAAACTTATCGAGGTAAAACCAATAAATAAATACTGTATGATTAAAGTGTGTGGCCCATAAGCTCAATGCAGGGAAGTGAGTGTATGTGTGTGTGTGATTCTGGTGAGGCTCTGTGAAGTGACTGTTTAATTAGGCTGGCTAATGGGCTGAATAATTATGTTACTTTTTTTGCCATCTGGACCAGGAGCTCCCAGAAACCCTCACTCTCGTAGTGCTGAACTAAGCAGTCAGGTGAGGGAATAACAAACCTTTGCTAGATTCCCCTATGGACACTTTGGGATTAGAACAATCACATCATCTTTTCCTTCTTGGGGTTCTCAAATCAACAGTTTTTTAACAGTTTTAACATCTGTGAAATGCACAAACTTTGCAACTTTCACTATAAGTAAGAGGCCATTTAGCAGATGCTTTCATCCAGAGTTACTTACATTATTGTGGAGATGGTCCAGGAGAAACCTGGGGTTAATTGTTTTGCTGAAGGGCAGGATGGTGACAGTTCATAGGTCAGCTTTCATGGGAGTGAACATGTAATATTTTGGTCACCAGTCTGGATCTTTAACCACTTCAGTGCCATGGATTCTTTGTGAATGAGACATGCATGCATACGGAATAAGTTTTTTTTTTACACCTTGTCCATGTGTTTTCTATAATCGGATAGCTATCTGATTATAATGGATAAAGTTTCAATCAAACCACTGGTCAAACCACTTCAGGAGGAAGTATGGGACGCATTTCAGACAAAACTAGACAAGTGTAAATAAATCTGTTTGAGCCACAACAGCGTCTTTTCCTTCTTGAGGTTCTCAAAATAACTCAGAAATAATTTTAATAGGTTTTTACCAGTTTTAACATCTGTGAAATGCACAAACTCGCAACGTTCACTATAAGTAAGAGGATATTTAGTCTTACTCCTCCCAGCACGTCACTCACAAGTTAGCCGGAAGAAGGCATGCTTATGGTTTTATGGAGCAACAACAGTGGGTAAAAAAGCTTTCTAGAACCAATCAAATAGTCCAATGTCAAATTTGATTATATTAAACAAAGAAATAAAACTTTGAGAAAGCGTTTTGTGAAGCGCTGTAAATCTGTCTCAATCCCCTGCTGCTCTGTTCTGCGTGCTCCAGCTCGTGCCGAGTATGGAGACGGCGTCCCCTGCCCAACATACAGCACAATATACAGTCCTGTATGCATTTCGCTCAGTGAGACTTATCTCACAGACACTGTGCAAAGTCAGGGAGGACAAGGAGCAGGTCCTGCTAGTAGGAACCTACTAGCCCAACCAGAACTGGTTCATAGAACTTGTACTACTCGCGAAGGACCTCCTCTCTCAGAGGAAGACGTGGCTTCTGCCTGAACGGGTATGCTTCCCAGTGTTATCTAAGTGTCACTGATTGGGTTATGCAGGAATTGCAGTGACTGGCCGTCTCTGCATAAGGCCCTGTCCCGGCTACTCTAATAGCTTATGCAGAGCACTGGATGGGGCAGCATCCGTGGCACATTGGTAGGGATGCCCAAGTCATCAGTTATCGACGTTACATTGAAGTAATTGACTTAAATGAAACATTTCAGTTACATCCCCTGACCACAGCTACTGTACTACTGCTGAGCTTCCAGTCCTCTCTGGCTCGGCCCCTTATGCCGAGTTCAGACTGCACGATTTTAGCCCTGATTTTGACTCGCCGACAGGTTTTGAGAAATCGCCGACAAATGGCCGAAATCACAGGCAAATTGATGCTTGTGCACGCGAGTGACAATCACACAGTGTGAATTATAAAAGACGCGTTCTGAGAGGATCGCCGATGAGTCGCCGACACCCGTGAGATATTTGGTATGCTAAATATCTGGACCGGTCGGCGATTCAAAATCATTCCGTGTGAAATGTGTTTTGACTGACAATAACATCCGCGATGGACTACAGTACAGCCAATGAGAGAGCAGATACAGGACAGCTGGAGGAGTCTCTCCAAACATCTCCTCCTTCACAATTTTTATTTCTTCTTCTTTCAACTGCAAATGAGCGCAGATGCAATTTGTATGGTAAACTTCTTGCGGTTGACCATTTTTAATAATAATCCCAGTCTCACATGAGAACTCCGGTCTTGCACGCGTGACCTCGCGTTGTTTCCTTCGCGTCTCTTCTCGCGTGCGTTTGGTTGTGAGACGTAGTTTGCGGACCGGGAAAAAGTTATCGCCGATTCTTCTTACGGTAAAGTCATGCAGTATGAAAACCCCTGTCGCCAATCCATCATGCAGTCTGAAACAGCAGCGACTGAACGCTTCCCCAGATAATCACGCAGTGTGAAACCACAGGTGACCCGACTAGTTTGAAAATCATAGACTCTGAACTCGGCATTAGCAAAAACCTGAATTTGCAGTGCACCTACCGTCGTCTTATACTCCATGCCAATATTCATGGCTCTTTGTAGGTACACTCAAAGTGGATTGGTCTCTCTAGCAAGTTCCCAATTCGTCGGTCATCAATGTGACGTCTCCATTCCCTACCTTCAGGGAAACAAGGGTTACATCCATTACCAAGGCATTCAGTTGTCATTGTAATGATTTTTTTGTAGGGTTTTTTTGACAATTACAGGCCAAAATATCGGCACATCCCTAATAAAAGTAATATTTGAGAAATATTGAAAGGCTTGAACAAGCATTATGCTACCAAAAAAGTGGCTTGTCACTATTATAGCTTTACTCTTTAAAGGGTTAAAATATAATAAAATTAGTGTCACATTCCCAATCCTGCTACAAAAATCCATTTTAATCAGTCCATGAAAATGACAATTGTAAAGCAAATGTTAATTAGGGCCTTTTAACACCTGGTCACTTCATGTGTTTTCTATGATTGGATAGCTAAACGATATGTTAAAACTGTTCCATATACAGTACATTCGGCCACATACAAGCATCCTTACAAATCAGATATCAATCTGATCTCCTACTCCCGTACAAATTGCAAATGCACTATTCATAACTCTGCCTTAAAAAAAAAACTTAAGATGACGTGTTTGCAACAAAAGGCAGCACTTACTGTATTTGTGTAGGTCCTGCTGCCAGCTGTGTGCCAGTGCGTCCATGCCAAGTGTTCCCTCGGTCAGGGAGTAAAACAGCTGGCAGTGAGAGGTTTCTGGAGACACAAACAGGTCTACCTGTGTGGCTCCGAACTGTCTCCATATCAGCTGTTTTAAAAACACAACTGTGATTGTGTCTAATTTTAACAATAAAATGATTTTTAGGACTGTAAACTTCACAATCAAAGCATGTGTCATGTTATATGATTAATTTACATTCAGTTAAGCAGGATTAAAATACACAGATCATACCCTATATAAATTGGCAGGCAGATTAAGTTAACATGAGTTTTTTTAACTCTTGGCATTGCAAGCATTAGCAATTATTACAAGAGTTCTCTAGAATAGAATCTAGAATCCTTAGCATACACATGTGGTGTGTCACAACCAAAAACCTGCATAAGTGAAACTTAGATTGACCTAAAGTTCTCTCGGCCTTAGCTTTAAACTGTACATTATGTGTATTGTCAAGAGGACATATCGTTAAAGCAGGAAGACCAAAGACCATGTCAGCACATAATCTCTCAAGTTATTAATGCTTAAAATTGCACAGGAGGGTATTAGCATGCAAAATATCGTAATCTCCAGAGCACAGCAGGATTATATATTTGAGTTGAATGAATGCCTTTTAAACACGTCAGGGGAAATAGAACATACGTTTTATTTCTGCTCTAGTGATTAATATATTCAGGCTTTCAACAAACATTGTTTTCTCTGAAATCGCACAAACCTTCAAATTACAGAGGGAGTTACATAAATTCCAAGTGATTATCATAACCCATCAAGAGAAATAAAAATACAGACCGATTTCCCAAAAGTATGGATTTTGTATTCTTTATCTAAAAGGTCAAATATTATATTAGTGTAGAGCAGTGGTCTCCATCATAAATCTGTAAGTTGCCCACCAAAGCACAGTCTGTTAATAGCCTCAATTTTATTATTGATTTATTACATATTTTTATATTAGCTTGGCTTCCTTTATGTATGTTAACATTTTTAACATTAATAAAAGAAAAATGATAAAATAAAAAAGTAGAAGAAAAAAGTTTTGAGTAGACTATCAAAAAAAGTATCCCTCCAGAATGTTTTATCCATTGTGGTAGCTCTTGCTCACAAAAAGTTGGAGACCCCTGGTGTAGTGGTTGCTTTAAAAAAAAAAGTTAGGTAGCCATAAAATCTCTTTCGTGTCGTAGCATCTGAATAACTTGTTTAAAGAAAAACAACGGGAAAAAATTCACTTCAATTCAGATTTTTAAAGACACCATAAAATCTAAACTAGTTTGGGTTACTTACATTTTGCAGACTACATCGTATAGATCACACTGCACTTTAAGTCAGTTTATATTGTTTGTGGTAGCTTAACAGGATTTGGACAAAATAAAGTGCCTCTTTTCTCACAATAATTTTTCAAAGTCTTTTATAGCCTCCGGACTACTATCAAAATGAATTGAAAACCTGTCAGTCTCATAACAGGTCTGTTATATAAAATATAGTTACAATAAATACATAAATAAATAAATAAATAAATATATATATATATATATATATATATATATATATATATATTCACAGTAGCCTGTATTAGAAAGGTGCAAAGCTTGAATGGCTGTAAATGGGTCTTATGCTGCAGTAAGGCTGCATAAATTGAGTACAGAATCGTTTAAACCCAGTGTGATCTTTGAATCATGTCTGACCTTTCTAAAGACCCCCATTGGCTCATTGACATCAGTGCAGATTTAGACCTAGGATTTAATCTATTCATATGGTCTCATTTTCACCACCTTGCTGATATATAAATGTATGAAAATATTACTGTATGAAAATGGAGAGATACCAGACAATGAACAAGATTAAAAGAAATGTGTCACAATGCTCACAGTGGTGCTTTAAAAGGCACTTGTTTCTTTAAAATATACACCCTAAAAATGCTGGGTTATTTTCAACTGCGGCACGGTAGACACAATTCCGCCTCATTTGAGCTTCTAGTTCGCGCAAATGGAGAGTTTAATAATTTAAACTTTGGCGGGAAAATGCGGCAAAGGAGCTTGCACTAGTAGTGACGTGATTACAGGAAGCCAGCGGAGTCGCAGAAGCCACTCCCATGGCGCGAATTTCCTCGTGAATGTCTCGATGACTAGACTTACACGCGTGAATGAAGCGAGTCAAATTAAAAATGTTCAGGCGAGGACACATCTGATTGCGTCTTTGCACTGACTTTGTATGTAATTTACTCGGGCAAATTATACTTGCGTCTGATGTTAACCCACATTTAGAGTGTATTGAAACAGTATCCTACTCATTTTATTAGTTTTTTAAAACTTACATAACGCACATTGTTTCTACTCATCTCATGTTAATATGGAGTACCTATAGAGTAATATTACATCCTTCATATCTCTGAAGAGTCTTTTAGTTTTATCAGATTTATAAAAGAAAGATCAACTCTAGCGATTGTTTCCGGAAAAGCACGAGATCCCGGAGGCGTCCAGCAAGAAGAGCGAATCATAAGCAAGCAACACACACAAAACATCATCCTTTTATCTCTGGATGACGCATGATTCACTACATGTTCATGTTGTTTTCATTATATGCACTTATGCGCCGGTTGCCAACAAAACACAGACATTTGATGCAGTTTTACTTACCACCTACAACTCATGACCTGGATTGGGACCGCCCCATTTCAACGAAATCCAGCGTTAATCAAACACACACACAAAACAGGCTTACTTGAAAAGCTGAACAAGGCTTTCTTCTCCTTAAATCCAAAACACACTTCTATTGTGCCACTCAGCAAAAAATTGAATTTAATTGAATTAGAAATATCTACAAATTCTGAAATCAAAATGCTTTTTTATGAGCAAAAGGATCCAAGAAAATAAGTCTAGTTTTTGTAAAAAAAAAAAAAAAAATGTAAGTAAATTTGTGCTTAAAACAAGCAAAAAAATCTGCCAATGGGGTAAGAAAAAAATAATTTACATTTATATAACTAAAATTTTATATAATTTTATATAAAATAATAATTTTTCTTAAACACTTAATTCAACTAAAATTCTTGGCAGATTTTTTTCTTTGTTTTAAACACAAATTCACTTAAATTTAATATTTTGTGTCTAAAACCTAGACATATTTTCTTAGGTAATTTTGCTTAACAAGAAAATACATCTTGATTTAAGTATCTTTAAATATTTTTCCAGAAAACAAGACAAAATACTTATTTTTTGCAGTGCATTGTTGATTCTTGATACACTGCAAAAAAAAATTGATTTTCAAGAAAATTTGTCTTGTTTTCAGTAAAAATATCTAACATTTTTTTTTTTAATTAAGATGCTTTATCTTGATGAGCAAAACTTACCAAGAAAATAAGTCTAGTTTTTAGACCAAAAAGATCAAATTTAAGTGATTTTTGTGCATAAAACAAGCAAATACATCTACCAATGGGGTAAGCTAATTTTTCTTGAATTTTTCTTGAATTTAGTGTTTAGGAAAAATGTTCAAGATTTTTTTGCTTACCCCATTGGCAGATTTTTTTTCTTTGTTTTATGCACAAAATCCCTTAAATTTAATCTTTTTGGTCTAAAAACTAGACTTATTTTCTTGGGTCGTTTTGCTCATCAAGAAAATACATCTTGATTTAAGAATTTTTAGATATTTTACTTAAAACAAGACAAAAATACTACGAATTTTTTCTTGAAAATCATTTTTTGAAGTGTATAAAACAAGACTGTCACGTGCAGTGATGCCTGAGAGTTCTACTCTCACTCTGATTGACACGTGTTTTTTCGGTGCCCATAAAATGAATATGGGGTCAATGATATGTAAGTTGCCTATGTTCGAAAAAAAACTTTACGAAACTTGTAGGAGGCATGAGTTTGGCCCAGAAATACTCTGTCACATCCTCAACTGCTTTTCTGACACTTTGCACCTTTATCCAGAATGAAGGGTGAAAATGTTGATCCATTGGAAGCTATCAATCAAATATGTTATATATTTTCACAAATTAGTACCAATGTTTCTCCTTGCTGTTTCAGCTAGTTAATAAACAATCTCAATCCACACACATTTTTGCTTAACACAAGGTAAAGTGAAATCTATAGTGGGGAAAGAAAACGGATAGCGCCGATGCACCGCAGTTACATTTTGCCTAATGATGATGGCAATAGCTAATACACAGGGACGTGCACAGGGGGGTTGCTCAGGTTGCCCGGGCAACTGCCCATATGCCCTTCTCGACTCAAGTTGCCCTTCCGAGGTGGAACATTTTTTTTTTACTTTTACTTCGTTTACACTATGCAGCGTTCCTTCGTTACTGTATTTGAATTAATTACGAAATTTGTATTTTATTTTTAAATTGCTATCTTGTGTTTCTGGCGCATTCGCGAATTAATGACTCGTTTGAGTCGATTCCTTACAAAGTTTTGCAAATAAACGAGTCTTTTGAATCGATTCTTTACAAAGCGAATGGGCCAAACGTTTAAATTGGTTCGCGAATCAGTTTGAATGAATTGTTCAGATCGCTGCAAAAACGGAATCGTCCGAAGCTGTTTTACTCGTAACCTATGTAGAAACACGCAGAATATAACCATTTTTGGGTGACGTGGAAATGAATTTACCAATCTTTTAACTAAAAGCAAAACTTCACACATGTACCCACGCGACCTGTTCGGCGTCAGACACAGTTAAACGCGTGCAACCTCCAGAAGCATTGTAGCACAGATTGAAGAAAATCCATCGATGATTGACATCTGATTCGCTGTATACTGTACTGTATGATGTAAGTGATTCTCACAAAACACACGTGACATGACAACGCAAGAAAACATGAGTTTTGTCTAAAATCATTTTTATGTAAGTGTAAACTGTCAATCTCCTCAGACCATCTTAGGAGATTTCTAACTTTATACATATGCAATACTGTTGTCAGCTTACTTGTCTGATATTTCAGCTATAAGCTACATCATCATTGAGACTAGAGTTAATTTGTTAATTTGAAATGCTTGTCTATTCTGTGTTTGTATTCTTTTTTCTGTACTGTTTGTGTATGTTGCAGTTTTACACATACTGTAGAAGTGCCCTTCATAAGTATTCTTCTGTTTGTTGTGGAGTCAAGAAATGTCTATACTTTTGTCTCATGTCCATCTTTTAATGTTCAGAATCTGTCACATTCTTTTTTTTAATGGTCACTTAGCTGTGTCCTGATTGTTTACACATGAAAAGCATAAAATGTGTAGGATCAGTTTGATTCACTTATGTGCATTTGTGTACAACATACATAAGTCAGCATTTAATGCTGTTGTTCTTTGTTGTTAAAGCATGTATTTGTTGAAACATAAACAAAGGTTAATAAAATGTGACATTCTAAACTTCTGACATACTGATATTTATCTTACCAATTTCTGGTCTCCACAGCAAACAGAAAAATCTTGTCTTTACAGTTCTGATACTTATGGAGGGCACTGTATTGTGTGTGTGTGTGTGTGTGTGTGTGTGTGTGTGTGTGTTTGCGCGTGTATATCTAGATTTATTTTTTCATGAGTAACTAGTAACTCGCTACTTGAGTATTATTTTCATTGCATACTTTTTACTTCTACTTGAGTAATTATTTATTTAGTTACTTGTACTTTTACTTGAGTAAAGTTTTTGGCTACTCCTTCCACCTCTGTTAAAATCTTCATGAATCTAGGCTGAGTTTGCCACGTTTAAGCCTAAATAATCAGACAGATAGCAGCTATCATAGCTTGCAGACAAGCAGCCTAGGCTACAATTTTTTTGGTAGGCATTAGGCAAACATGTTTGCTGATTTTAATAAAGACCCTGTTATTCTCAATCCTTCATATAGGCCGTGTTTAAAAAAATATTTAGGGGGGGGTGCCCTTTATTTAGGTCAGAGCAACTGCCCCTAAAAATTCCTGTGCACGTCCCTGCTAATACACACTGCTGACTGGCCACTAATTGTAATGTTTGGCAATGACTGCAACAAACTATGGATCTTGCCATTCAATCCATTGTCATTTAATTATCACTGTGTTGACTGCACTCGGGAGGATCTGTAACATATTTTGTAAATCCAGTACCAGTAGATCTTAATTGCACAAATCTACTATTGGACATGGAAAATGCATTCAATCTGACCAGAAGCAGAGATAAAACGAATCCCCTCCGGTGATAAAATATTAACGACCAGAGGGGAGGATTTTCAAGTAAATCCCCCCTGTTTCATCCCTCAGGGCAATTCAAACTCTGTCTCAAAAACCAATGCTTTTTTTGCCATTTTTCTATTGACAACATAACAATCCTAATATTGTAAAACTATCCATGCGCCTCTCAAATAGGTTCACTTCAGTTAGGCCACAGTTTAAGATTTTTATGTGTTATAACAAGCAAAAAAGAACAGGTCATGTTGTGTGTCTATCTCACCCAAGACACATTTCAATCAGTGCAGCCCCTGATGTTCTGCCACTAAAAGTGTGACCCTCAGTTAAGGGCCTCGTCACCAGGGACCGACAAGTGAAAAACAGTTCTGTGGGCCGTGACTGGGCTTTTCTCTACCACATTCGGAGCTGTGCACTGAGCCCCCTTAAGACAAGATTATGTCCACAACCTTCAGGGAAAGGCTGGAGGGTGCAACATGTCAGGCACATCTGACCGGAGCCATTTATCTGGAAGGAGTCAGTCACGATGATCCAGCTAAACCTTCATACCGTACAGCCAGCAGCAGCAGCACCTGTTATACATGATTCAGAATTAGAGCAAAGCAACACTTACTATAAGTAATCTGAAACTTTTCCCAAGCATCGATGACCTTGACTGTATGTACAAGTAGATCATAGCTCTAGATTAGTGTCCCTCTGTTAAACACAGCCGTTAAAATGCAATTTTAATGCCAGCTTTCGGCACAGGCAAACGTATGCTGCATTCATCTTTAAACGTAATTTTGCTTCTGCACTAACAGATGTAAAAGTATTGGAGGGATTTCTGGTAGGCGAGGTTTTATTTTAGCATTGCAATTATGAGGCCACACATTAGACCCAACAGTCAATTCTCAGATTGATTGAGATGTGTAGCCATGCCTGAAATAAAATGGGAAAACATCTAAGAGTTATTTAAGACATAATTCTGCTGCGTTGTCTTCCTTGTTTTTCGTTCCTAAGAGGATGACTGCAGAGAAATTTGACTTTATGTCTTTAAAACACTTTTCTTAAAAAAATGTATATTTTATCTTTGGATATACTGCCTAGCTGAGGTCATCTATTGTAAGAAAACGATTTATCTCTTAATGAATAATGAATGATACATAGAATAGACTGCACAGATTGTTTTGTGAATTAGACAATAGTTGTCAAAGTTTCCATTACTCATCATGCCGCACAAATTGAAATTGAAAATTGATAATACGGCCAGTAGAAAGAAGCCAATTCCAAAAGTTTTTATTCTTGCATGAGTTGGTTTTACAGGCAATTCGAAAAAGGATTATATCAGTTTTTCGCATTTACAGGTCACCTGGGGTAGCATAGTGGAAAGGAGGCTGTTCTCTGCAATATTAATAAGTATTGCACAGTATTGAGCATAACAGCGCCAGCCTAAAGGGCCGTTCACATTACAGAGATAATGATTACTATAAAAAAATGTAGTTTTAAAAATCTTTTAAATATTAAAGAGTTTTCACCACAATGGTAACGATAAAATGAACAAAATTCTTGAGATCACTTGCTGAGCGTTTTTTTTTTTCTAACTGATGGACGATTAACCATTGACAGCCAATCAAATCTATTTAACACTCGCATTTGAAATGACAGATGACACTGTCGAAAAGCTCATTGCTGAGGGCTAGTTATAACATAAAATGACCTTAGTTATCCAGCGCTGTTGCAGTTGTGAAATTTACTACGGAATGCTTTATTCTACTACAATGACTACGCCAAAAGGTAAGATATTAGATTACACAAACTACTAGATTCACTGTTTACGCAAGTGATTCTAGTTACGCAGATGCGACGTGTTGAGGACATCTGCTGGTTATACCAGCTGCGTAAATGCAACAAGAACAGCATTCGTTTATACATTTATTGACATGTCAACAATTACAAGCATCTTTATAAAAGGAAATATGCAATATTAGGTAATGCCATTGAAGGGAAATGATTTGCGGGAGCTCTGCACCACACCAAGAATTAGCATAAAGTTATCGTTATCGTTTGGTGGTGTGGACGCTAATATAATTATTGTTATATTAACATTGTAGTTACCGTTATAATTTGAACGACCCTTGAAGGGACATTCCACTTTTTTTGAAAATATGGCAATTTTCCAGCTCCCTAGAGTTGAACATTTGATTCTTACCATTTTGGAATCCATTCAGCTGATCTCCGGGTCTGCCGGTACCACTTTTAGCATAGCTTAGCAGAATCCATTGATTAGACCATAAGCATCGGGCTTAAAAAATGACCAAAGAGTTTCAATATTTTTCCTATTTAAAACTTGACTCTTCTGTAGTTACATCGTGTACTAAGACTGACAGAAAATTAAAAGTTGCGATTTTCTAGGCAGATATGGCTAGGAACTATACTCTCAAACTGGCGTAATAATCAAGGACTTTGCTGAAGTAACATGGCTGCAACAGGCGTAGTAAATAAATATCAAATATCACTACGCCTCCTACGGATTATGCTAAGCTATGCTAAAAGTGCTAGCGCCAGACCCGGAGATCGGCTGAATGGATTCCAAAATGTTAAGAATCAAATGTTTAACTCTAGTGGAGCTGGAAAATGAGCATTATTTCAAAAAAAGTTGAATGTCCCTTTAACAGTCTGAGGCCGGAAGTGGGCGGAGCAAGTGTTACTTCCGTGTTTTGGACTTTCAAAGTTTAAAACCATTTTACTATCAAGCAATTTATTAAAAAGATTTAATTGAAAATATATATTAACGCTATGTGAAATGCAGTTATATTATATATAAATGTGATTTTAGAGAGATTTTTTTAAGTTAAAGATATTGTTTATTATCTATTTGTTTTGTTGTCATTAATGATTAACAATATAAATTCAACACAAAAAATAAAGCTTGAGCATTTGAACATTTAACAGGAAAAGGCATTTTAATACTCAATTTCACAACTAAACAAAGAAAAACTGTTCTTTTTTTCTCAAAGAACAATTCTATAGTGGATTGAAAAAATATCCATTGTAATGAGGTATTTTTTCCTCTTAACTAGCTGTACCTGCCCAAATAAGTACAATTAATTAAAAATGTAACATTCCAACAAAAAAAAAAGAATAATAAATTTAATACAATTTATGCAGGTTCACACTGCCACTCCACCCACTTCCAGTCTCAGACTGTCATGACTTTAAAGTTCTGCGCCCTCTGCAGTTACTCCTATCTTGTTCTATGTGGAGTCTGCATGTGCTCCCTGTGTCAGCAGTTTAATCCGGTTAAAACGGTTTCCTCCCACAGGCCACACACAAGCAGGTTAGGTGAACTGGACAATGTGACGTTTAAATGGGTTATTTTTTTCTCAGTTTTTCATTAATGTGTAAAGTAGCAATTCAATTAACTTCTGAGTGCTTCTTACATTTTTTTTTGTCTCTGTAGTCCATGAGAATATGGCATATTAAAAGGTTTTAATGTATTCTATTAATAAACGTTAATAATTATGATTACAGAATGAAGTGTGTGCATTGTGCTCCTTTAAAAAAAGATGCATGATGCCCCTTGCTTATATTTCTTAAATGTTTGTCTATTATTATCTAATCTTCAGTGTTCACGTCACTGTAACGTGTAGACATCGCTGTTTACTGATTGAAATTCACGGAAATACATGTTAAGCTCTATTTGCACAGGATTAGTATTACCTGGTGACCTTTAGTCATTTGTAATAATTGCGGAGGTTGTCTCTGATCTTAATCCTGTGCGAATCAGCCATGTCTGTAATTTGTAATGTAAAAATTCCCCTGCAAATGACCTGTCATATTTCACCGAACACTAAGGACCTGTGATAATATTAGTCCCTAGCAAATTGGCATCTCTGTAATTTGGCCAGGATTTGGTGGGGTTGTAAATCATTTTTTTTTTTTTTTTAAGGTTTTTGTTACCTATGCACCTTTTTATTTAGTTTTGCTCTGTTTCTGCACCTACAGAGAACACATCCCATGCGGAACAAATGCGGCGGCATCCCAACGTGGCTGATTAAGGACAAAAACTATACATGGTACTGCGTGTATAGGACAAGGTGTTAAGCAAAGCCTCAACATTATATTCGGGAGATAAGTCAGTAAATTTAAGTAAAATCACAGGCTTTCTTATCCCATGCAAACGGGCCACATGAAATGGAGGAGGATAATTTCTAAATCACACGAGGTCCCCATATAATACTACTCCCATGCGAATAATACTTTAGATTTGCAATCACTTGGAATCCACACTTTAAATCATGCAACAAGAAATTGTTTAAAGTGAGAAATTGTTTAAAAAACTCTTTACTTCTTTATACCATTCCAGCATCTATGGCTATATTCATGGCGAGAACTGGTTAATCCATACATGTTTGTTATGTCAATTTCCTATCATTACCAAACACAATAGCAATTTTTTTCCCCTATTTCCATCAATATAAATCATAAAAAGGTTAATTAACAATAACTCAAGAACTTTAAATATGTGTCTATTCAAAAATTGCATTCTTCCCACAGAAATATGGCTTTTACACAAAGTTGTTTTTAATTGAAGTTTGAAACCCCATAAAATTGGTGTCAGCAGTTTGTGTTCAAAGAGGATATTGGGGCAACGATTAAAACTACAAACTTTATTACAACAATACAGAAGGATCCATCTATGGAGACCTTTTGCCTCGCTGCTTCATGAGGTAATGACTTTGGTGGCTCTGTAAATCGCATTCGGACAGCCTTCATAGTCAGCATAAATGGAAGTCAGTTTGAAATATAAACAGAGAGCGCCTTTGTGATAACTAATCCGAATGAAAACGGAAATACTAATTTCTGTCTAGAAATGCAATCAAAACATGTAAAAAGTGAAAATATAACTTTATTTATACTAATTTGTGCTCTGGTTGCTTTCTTGACAGTCATTTTATTTTTCGAACTCGACCAAGCTCAACCAATCATATTTCCTTCAAGCACACACATAGGGCCAGCCTATCCAACAGGCAATACAGGCAATTGTCTGGGACCCCACGACAAGACGAGGGCCCTCCATGGATAAAATTATTTTGTTATTGCACAAATCTCATGGATGCAATCAGCAAGCATTACATGCTGCATGCGCAGGAACCTTTTTGATTAAAATAGGGATTTCAAAGACGGCAGATGAAAAAACACAAAGGGATTTAATAACAGGATAAATTCTCCACACAACAATCGGCAGTAAAATGATAATTCATACAAAACATTAGTATAATTAAAGACATAAAACATTACAAAATAAGAATAGAGTGGGCTAATTTGCATAATGTTAATGACGCGATTGCGCTCGCGGAGGTGTCATGAATCATTTTGATAAAAAAAGTAAATGCTATAAAAATAAGAAGCATACAGTTACAAACATCTCTTCATGTACTATTTTGCACATGATTTCAAATGACATCATACAAACCGCAACGTGTCCAATACTGGATTTGGGTTCTTTGAATTGAAAACATTTTTAATAAAAAATCTAAAAAATAAAAAGCTTCATGCTGCATGTTATACTATAAACATTTACAGTAAAGAAATATGTGGTATTTGGTGATCATTGATAAATGTAGAGACAATAATAAGGAATATAAATGTGTCCAAGACCAATTTTCTCATCCTCCGCAACAATTTTTCAATAATTGTTTAAACCCACAAGGAACTAACATTTTCACAAAATAATAATAATAATAATAAAAATTGTTGGAAGGGACATAATTGACTGTGACACTCAAGATGGCTACCAGGTAAGCAGTTGTCGTTTTTTCTCTCCAGATAAAAGTTGAAATTTTGTTTGTCATAGTACCTAGACAACTTTTAGTTCTCATTACCAAAACATGAGTTTGCAAATGCATATATTTAATGTAATATCATGTTGCGGTAATGAAAATTTTTGATGAAGATAATCTTAAAAAATGTAATAATTTTATAAGAAATATTTTTAAATCCTTTAAAAAAAGTGGTTATAGTAAGTCCAGACCTTAATCTTATATATGCAAAAGAATAAAAATTAGCTTCAAGGGCTTTTTAAAAGTTTTGATGCTGGAGACCTTCTAAATCTGGATTTCGTGAGAATCACCCAGTAATGTGTAACAATGTAATGTTTAGTTACATATTTCAATAAAGATAAAAACAAGATTGTTTTAGTGAGGTTGCGGTGGTTGGCTTTGGCAAACTATAGCATTAAAACGATTCCTTTAGGAGCTGAAGAGAACAAGAGAAAAGCAGAGAAAAAAAAAATCACAAAATAAATTTTCTGCTTTACATTGTTTAATGTGTATGCTAATTTAAAAACATAAGTAAAATATCCATCACTAAATTAACCCATATGAAAAAAAGACTAGGCCTATTATACTATGGGGTGGTTTCACGGACAGGGATAAGCTTAAACCAGGACTAGGCCTTAGTTTAATTAGGAAACATTACTGGCGTGGATTTTAATATCACTTGTCAAACTGCAGTGTTATGAACATTTTTATACCAGTGGAGCCCATTTTCATGGTCTCGCCTTGGTCCCCATAACCTGCAAGGGCCGGCCCTGCACACACGCATATAGAATTGTGGGACAAGACGATAAAGGTATGTCAGGAGTCAGGAAGTAAGGCAAACATTGCATTGACTCCGAAGGAAGCATTTTAGAGATTTCGGATGCGGCCATCTTCTAAATGGCAAGGAGATGATGGTAATACATTTTGATAATACTATTCTGCAAAATAATCTAATTTTAGTATAATAATTAGATTTCTGCTCTACTGTAGCTGTTGGCTAAACAAGAGTACACATATAACCACACTAGGAGATTTATTTATACCAAGGTCAACTATATAATAAAGGTTCTTTTAGCCGAAAGGGTGGACTTTTTCTTGGGCAATAACAGTGGCAATGTGCAATAGCAAGAATTTATGCCTAGAAGAAACGAGAAACTGACTTTTAATAATCATATTCTGAGAAATTGTGAGTACTTTAGCCCTGGCTTTCCTTTTCCGCTTAATTAAAAAGCGTAACATCTCGCCGGCCGATCTTCCCAATATATTTCAGGCTCTTTTAAATCAAGCTTAATTGTTGTGTTTTAAAGAATTTTTGTCCAGCACGATTACATGGGTCTGTAATTTCATCTGATGGGAAGGTAATTGCACATGTCTTGTTTATCCTGCATTAATTCATTAAACCGCGGACAGAACATTCTCTATGCCTTAACAGTCTCTTTAGCTTTTGCTATGACTCACGTCTTAGCCAACAGATATGCATCTCATTAAGCTTTCAGTCTGGATGTGCCTTGCCAGAAGCCAATTCATAAGCAGTTGAGTTCATCAGTCTCTCAGAAAGTTAGCTACAGTCGCTGGACGCCCACAGGCCTAATATTGCACACAACTGTGTAAAGCGTTATTGAATTAAATATGTATTAAAATCATTTTTTGCTGCTAATTCTCAAAGGCTGTGCTTTATTAACCTTCCACTGTAGCGTTGTCATGGCTTCTTAATAACGGCAAAGCTGACAGATTCATTATCAGCTGGTTGAACCGCGTCCTGACCGCATGGTGAAATTAAATTTGAGTTTGGCTCTTAGTGACATGCACATACACACCTGATTTGCTTCATGCTGATCTTCCCTGAACTGTTAATAAGTTGTTTTGTGAGATCGCCATTGTGGCTGGGTAAGTGAGCGTAATTGCAGGGACAAGGTTTCTACCGCATGCGTAATTACTATTTCTTAGTACACTGCAATCCCAAGTTGTTAGTTTTGAGTGCCATACTTATATTTAATAGAATTTAAAAAGAAAAAATTTAATAAGCGGTCCGGGGAGATTTTTCTGTCAGCGTGGGTTACATTTAGGCTAACACGATTTATAGCTTTCATAACAAATTCAGTTCTTTTATTCAGATTGCATTAATGCTTTTTTAACTCATTTGTATGGATGATTTTTTTCTTATGTAAAATGATGATCAAAATAATGAACTGCGTAAACAAATTTAGTCCATTGACCATAGGCAACTGAAGCTGATGTGTTCATCATTTTTGCATTTTTCTGTGAAGAAATACATACAAAACTGTACATTGAATTAGCATTGCTGATAAGAAGGTCGTACATGTAGTAAGGCAAATCCTCCCTCCAGTAGTTTAGTTTAGTTTAGTTTTAAAATTTGACAAGACATGACATTGCAGAACAAAACCCTGAAATGTGTCAAACATACACATACTCCAAGAAAAAAAAAGGAAAAAAAATATCTAAAATTGTATATATATATATATATATATATATATATATATATATATATATATATATATATATAAATAACACAAATACACAGATAAGTCATCCATTCAGCAATTTTAGAGCACGAGGAATAAAGGAATCTCCTCACTAAACTTCTTAATATTAATTCAGAATGATAAGTGTGATACTAGATAGGGTAATTGCCAGTGAGATGAAAGGGAAATGTTAACAGATAGCTGTGTTGGGTATTGTACTACAGTACAGTTTATATGACATAGCGTGTTCATCTCATGTTAACGTGCTCTCCTGTCATGTAATATTTGTTGTACTGTCTGTATAATGTATGATATCTCTATGATAGCCTCCAAACTGAAAGCGATGCATGATGGAGTATATCTGCCGTGGGATTGTGCCATGTGATTGGAATTGTCAGAAAAACTGGTCCAAAAATGGCTCCAGGCTGTTACTGGGGCAGTACCCTTTGAAAAGGTACTAATAGGTACCATTTAGATACAGATATGTATACAATTGGTTCCAGTGCCAATATGTAGCTCTGAGGTACTAGTGTGAACTCTTGGTGCAAAAGTGTACTGCCCCAGTGACAGCTAGGAACCATTTATTGAACTTTTTTGTGGGTTTACATTAAAAAGTAATGCCGCGGTCAGGCAAGAGTGTTTGGTCAATTGACTTCAATTCCTATGCATGCAAATGCTGCAGGCTTGAACTCAAGCTTTTGTGAAAAAAAAATTTGCATCCCAAAGTACTCATACCGTATTCATATCGTGAATACAAGTGACTAAGAGATAATCGATAAATCCCAATGTGACCTTTACAGGTGGAGGAAAAATATAACAGTATTGCAAAATCTATTTTTTACAATAATAATAAAAAATATAGCTGCAAGCAGCAATACCGGGGTTGAGCCGAACTAGGAAACAAAAGGAAATAAAGTAGTTTGGGTGAGCAGTTTAAAGAACTTAAGAAAACCTAATTTAAACAGAAGAATACAAAAGTTTTCAGAAAAAAGCTGTTCTTGTTCACTGAAATCCCTCCGTCCCTTCTCGAGGAGCATGGACAACTAGATCCCTGAAGAAAATGTGAGTGGTATTTTCCATGGCAAAACACGGGTTAGAAAATGTTACAATAATGTTAAAGAGCCCACCCCCATGTCTTTACGATGTTCTGATGCAGAGATGTACACTGTTAGATGTCGCTGTAGATTTAGCAGTACATTACTGTAAAAATCCACAGTACTATACTGTATGTATACATTACAGTACAGTACTGCAGTTCATAATGCATTCTGGGTAAATTTGTTTGAGCGGGAAAATTTTACAGTATATTTTGGTCTTGATGTAACCTTGCTGTAGCCATTGCTGTAATGTGCCAGGTGTACTTGCAATAATCAGAGAAAGTGCGCCAACGTCAAATCACACAGAGGGAGAGAGAGCACAACTCTTGGCTGCAGCTGAAGGAGGACGATTGATTTCTGGCAGTTCGGTAAGTTTGAAATATTTCTGTTTCATGAAAACTTAATTTTTAGTTTAAGAATGTTGTCAATAGTTTGTCACAATATTGTTTTAAACGTGCAATGAGAGAGAAAAACGGTCGCCAACAAAGTTTCAATCTCCCTCAGAAAGTAAGCTTACACACAGATGTCTACCGCTGCTTTAACTCGCTTTATACCTTTATTAATGAATATAGGGTTGTTTTAACTAAATTATGAGGGTTTTGGTGAGTTTATATTGTGTTGAAAGTGTGGTGACAATGAAACTATTTTTAACGAAATGGACAAAGACAACCCGCCAGCGCGGTCTTGCGGTCCCAGCATAATGGTCGTTTATCTCGGCGTTTCATCCGTTCAGTTACAGTCAGAGAAAAGTATTAAGTTCGACTGTTTGGCAAGGCTGACTCGTGGTTGTAAACAGTCAGGACTTGTCACACCGTACACAGCATACTGTAGTACTGAACTCCTCCACAGAAGTGAAAACAAGAAACCTCATAACTGGATACATGCATCGAACTCATCGCAGCTTTAACTTCTACCAAATATCATTCAGACCTGGGCTCATCTTAATATCAGATGAACGAAAGGGATTGCCGCGCGTATTGTTGTTGTTATTATATTACGGTATATCATCAAAAGCAGAGAATATCTTCTCTAAAGCGTTTTACACGTCCAGTAAGTTGTCCAATACATTTTTATGGCATATTGTTTCCACCACTTCAGATGCATTACACGCTGTATATAAGTTTCCAAAACACATCAAATCAATGCACGAAAAGAGAATGGGCTCCGCATTTACGTACCTTTGTCTTCTCGTCTCTGTCATCTGATCCTTCATCTCTGGATGTAAAATACGGTAGTCCATTATAACATCGTGTAGGAAACTGGCATCACCAGGATTGCTCAGATTTAGGCGATCATGTTTATCTTTAAAGTGAGCAGCTAGCTACTTGTTAAAAAACTTTGCGTGACATAGTGTTACACCGCAGCCGGTCCGGGTAAAACATTAAAGGGACAGTCTTTTTACCTTATCACTATAAATCGCTATTTTCTGCACTAAACGAGACATTTTCAGAGATTTTCTGTAGACAAGATGTTATAATTAAAAAAAGACTTATTTAGATATTTATATATAATATATAACAACTAATATATATATATATATTTGTTTTACAACTGACTTAACACTTACAGTAATGTTTTATTTGTTAGCATAGCATGATATTAGATTTAAACACTTAATACATTTTTAAATCAATCACTTTGTCTCTGCACAATGAACATTATCAAATATTATTAATGTTGTAAAATATATTGTTCATTGTTAGTTCATATTAGCTAAGGCATTACCAAATGTTAAGGAATAAACTCTTATAGTAAAGTGTTACTAAATTTTCTTTTACCATTTCCTTCACAATGTCTACTTATTTCTATGGCTAACAGATTTTGTAACATTTGTCTTTTTTACAGTCTTACCATTGCTTGTAAGCTGGATTGGGTAAGATGGATCATCTTTAAAGGCACCAGGCAAGTACATGATGTACAGTTACAAGTCATGTATTTTTTCGACTGCAATATTAAATGCTTTCACGTCACATGCAAAATTACACAGGAATGTGGCTGACTTTTTATTTGTAGTTTACATGAGTGTCCTTGCACTTTTATAGGAGTTAAGGCAGATGTGGAGGCACAACGGGTGATACCAGACACACACCAAGCACATTATGTTTGGTAAGTTTGCACTTTACCACTACAGCCACTTTACCACTACAGTTTCTTTAAATACCCATGTATACACTCATTCACTCATTCACACACAACACTGTAACACGACCATACACAACATGTACACAATTGTCTTAGTTTGCCATGTAGAAATATACAAACAGAAATATTCAGACTTTGGTTATAAGAAATTTAATTTAATAATTGTATTTATTTAGCAGAGGTGTCCCTGGACTTTATTGACAAAAGATTTTGTTTTCAGAATAAAAAGTTGTGTCCAAATCAGTAACAATTTTACTTTCTGTTCAGGACATTCAATCATGACACGATCCATGTGGATGCTGTCCATTGAGGAAAGAGTTTGTTCAGCGGTAAGTGAATCTTCTGTATTTTAATGTAATTAGGTGTGGAACAGTAGAATAAGAGCAAAAGGTTTCAGAATAGGAGTAAATTCAAGGCTGAGTTTAATTTTTTAAGAATCTTTTTCTATCTTATATTTGTTGACTTAATGTTTATGATATTTCTAACAGGTTTCTGGATAGAATTAATTCCAAAGATGGGAAAAAGTGCACATCCAGACAAGGAGCAAGCAAAAAGACAAGGAACTTGGTGCAGAGAAAAGCTGTGGCCATTAACCCCCATGTGAACAGCTTCATGCAGTCGCTGATTGAGTTCGAATGGACGACTTCAGTAAAGGCCACTGTGGTCTGTCTGCCACAGTTTAATTTTTAATTTATTTTTAGTGTTCAATGAAATTCAAGTAGAATATTTAAAACTATGGGCCAGTGTTGTTTTTACCACGGTGAAATGTTACCTTTTAGTCGATGATGGACTTTAAACTGAAAACTTCAAACTATGGAACAGTGTTCTATTTGCCAGAGTTAAATATGTTACAGCAGGGGTCTCCAAACTTGTTTATACTTGTTGATTTTATTTTATGTTACTTGATTATATGTTTATTATTGTTTAAAATCTTGTTTTAAATATGTTTGTTTCAATTAAATGTTTTTTTTAATAAAATTTTGATACAAACATTGCTTGGATTGCCTTTTAATTCATTATGTTTTAATTTAGCATTTTTACCATATTAATAACTATAGATTTAAACCTAAATCTCTAGCTATTTTATATAATATTATTGTATTAACTGTAATAAGTAATAAATAGTATTTATGGGTCAATATAGACATTACAGTAAATTACTGTAAAAATAGACTACTGTAATAAAATATTGTAAAATTACAGTACAGTACTGCTTTGTAACTATACAGTACTAGTTTGTGTACTGTAAAATGGTATTACAGTACAGTACTGTAAAACCAAAATACAGTAACTTACTGGCAACCGTGCTGCCAGTACCGTACTGTAAAAATACAGGGAAATCGTTAACAGTGTAGGTCTTGCTAAATGGTTGCCAAGGTACTCTGTTTGGTTGCTAGGAAGTGACATGGCAACCATCAATTAATATACTCTAAGCCACAATTGAAATGAACACACCCAAGTCTCTAAGAAGTTCTGACAAAGAGATATAGGTGTTTGCTGTCAACGTTTTTTTTTTATTCAATTCTAAGGCCAACTGGTGACACAGGCACACCACATTTTTTATGTGGCCTCAGACTCTGCTCATCCATTAGCGTGATGTTGTGGCCCTACTCTCGACAGGTTTTGGGAAAGTTTAATTTATCAATTATTACAGATCATTGAACAAGAAACTGGGGAGGAGTTGAAGTTTTAGAGGGTGTATCTCGGCCTCTTTTATCTGTCAAGTACTAACTGGCACCTTTTTGACAGGTCAGTGTCTCCTTTCTTTTCCAGTCCTTAAATATTGCCATGTCATGGTGTAATCTTGCAATTACGTTGCAGCATTTGCGACAGACTCGAAATGAACAAAGAGCTGTGTTTAACAGAACTAGTGCAGCTTAACCAATAACCAATGTAATTGGCTCACGTTTACACCAATGAATTTTAACTTCAGACAAGCGCCCCCCCCCCACGAGAAAGTAAATGCTTGTCAATTATGCCATGCCAGACTCTGTATACAAAGCAAAGCTAATAAACATATGTCAAAAAAACACAAAAAAAAAACATTTTGTGCAATTTTCTGCCATATCCGATGGGAATTTTGACATTTTGCAAACAGTATATATCCAGAAGTTATATGTATATGGGGAAAAAGTGGTTTCAAGTCAATCGGAAAAACGTTTGCAGAGATATTTGCAATTGGTTTTTAAGAACTATTTTTCAGTGCTGGACTAAGCTTAAGCAAAACCTGACATATTTGTTATCATGGGACTTCAAGGAAACACGTCACATTAAAATATGTTGGCGTAGCCTAACTTGTAGGCATGTAAAATATTTGTCTTACCACTAGGTTACGCTGTGACGAAACAGTTGCATCAATAGGCGTACAGTCTCAAATCTGTTTTTACACACTCTATGTAAAATTAATTGACGCAGTATACGACATGGTGTAAATTCTTTTGATAACTTTTTCCTTGAGTGATGCTACATACCACTTTTTATGGTATTTGGTCACAAGCTCTATGGCGGGTTTGAAAGATTAGATTTTTTGAATAATTTAAAATATTGGGAACATTTTCCAGACCGAAATAACCTCAAAGTCTACAATCAATGCGTCATGAGCCAAGGATTCAGACAAAATTTTTTTTTGCTTCTTTTGGACTGTTGGTGATACTAGCGGGTATGAGTTATGGATAGTCAGTGCCGGTCTTTCCTATACGCAAAGTACGCAATTTGCATAGGGCCCCGCACCACTAGAGGGCCCCCTTGATCTCAGAATTATTTAAAACCATTATATCAAAGAAAAATTATTATTATGTTTAATGAAAACAAGACGCTATAATTTAAATAATTTGCAAACTTCCGAATTTGTGCGGGTTTTTAAAAATACTTAATGATTTCTTAAATCACTGATATGTACTCGGACAACATGCAGGCAGTTTCTCAATCCGAAGGCTGCAGCCTTCAGAGGTCACATTTGTAGGCTGCATATGCGTCATAAAAACGTATTTTAGAATATTAACAATTATATTGTTGACTATTATTCTTAGATAATGGTTAATTGTTATATTATGCTTATGACTTGCAAATGAAATGCTTATTTAACTTAAATAAATCAGGCTTGATGACGTATGCAGCGCGCATATGCGACATGATCCGGAGGTTGCAGCCTTCAAATTTAGAAACGGCCGCGTGCATGACGCAGAAGAGTGATTTGGTAACGATGCGCATATTATATGCCCACCATTGATTTAAAACAAAGACAAAGCTATCCGTCTGGAGCAGAATAAAGGGAAAAAAACGTGAAGCAAGGGAACAAGATAAAGGATTTGCGCGAGCAGATTAAGTCAATGTAAAGACACGCGTCCTAGCATGGGGCGATTCAAATGACGCGAATTGGGTGACGCAATTGCCGCGAAAACACGCGCTTTTTCCTTTGAACTTCAAGAACGCGCTCTCGTGCAGGATAATTTGACGAGAGAGAGAGAGAGAGAGAGAGAGAGAGAGAGAGAGAGAGAGAGAGAGAGAGAGGTAAGAATGGTGCCCACGTCGAGAAAACTTAATAGAAGACTTGAAATTTGTAAAGGATTAAAGTATATGTCACTCGTTTAATTACAGTATGTTAACTGGATAACACTGGATATAACTATTGTATAGTTTAATAAAATAATGTATTTTGATTACACAAATCAAACCTAACTATATGATTGTAGCTGCTGACCAGCATAGGGAATCTCTAAGGCTAATTTCTAAGACATGTTGCTGATACAGTACTGTGTGTTGTACCTTATCTTGTTAATTGAGTCTTTTTGGGCATCTTATGCCTAGAATTATTCAAGGAGATTGATTCTTTTAACTTCCTTTAAAGTTTGATCAGTTGTGCATAATGACATGTGCAACAAATGGATATAGGGTGTCAAACTCATAGATTTGCAATATTTAAAATCAGACACTATTTTTAAAATATTTGGGGTCAACCTCTGTGACAGCTTTAAAGGGACACTTCACCCATTTGCATTAAGCTTTGTATAGTTAGAACTCCAGTCATGTTTTTGAATGGTCATGCATCATTTCCTCAGTTGCCGCTGAGACTGGAGAAATACAGATTTCAGTGTTGCACTTCCTTCTTTCAATGATGTAAAAATCATCATTTTGCATCATTGAAAGAAGGAAGTGCAATGTCTTTGTTGAGGGAATGAGACTACAAACACCCCTTTTCTCTGTAAAATAGGCACCAAATTCTAAATGTATGTTACATTTCGACTACAAATATAACACTTTCAATAAAGATTAATGTTTCTACGGGTGAAATGCTCTTTTAAAGCTGAAACTTATCAAATCCTATCAGAGGTCCAGAATGTCATTGAAACACACCAGTGGCTTTGCTGTCATCAGTATTAAACATGTTACCCCTCGAAGTACCCCTCCCCACAGAGCCCCCCCCCCCCACATAACAAATCCCAATTTAACCCCTGTGTATTAACAGTATGTATTTATATGTAATTTAATTTGATTCATTACATTCATTTAGATCAGGTTAATTTTTTAGTGCTTCTCACAACACATTTTAAATCAAAACAACTTATCAGCAAATACATGTTTCATGTTATAATCAGCAAGTTTATCAGTCAGGGTTTCAAAGTAATGTGCATATGGGAATATTATACAGCTATAAGATAATACACTATGTGGTTAGTTAACAACTAACTAACAGCAACATTGACTGGGTTTTACCCAGATAGCACAGGTACGTCTGTAAGATGTCTGGTAAAGATCTGGAGATCTGGAATACATCTGGTGTGTAAAAACATCTTATAAAGGAAAAGAGCTGCTTTACATACATTCTAAATCAAAAACGTCTTGCAGACATCTTCAATATGTCCATATGACATCTTTTAGGAGACGTCTCACAGACGTATTGCAGATGAGAAAACAATTTAAATAAGACATCTTGCAGATGTAAACGCAGACATCAAATAGACGTCTCCGAGATGTATGTGTGCTATGCTATAAGGGTCTGAATGCACTGACAGAGGGCCCCTCACAAAGCTTTGCTTAGGGCCCCCCAGCATATAGGACCGGCACTGTGGATAGTGCCCTCTATCAGCGTGCCAAAATGTATAACTTTCCTACGTACACTTCTATGGGCTTCTATAGTTTTAAAGAATAAAAATAAAGAAGAAGAAAACTAACAATTACATTAGGGGTCTTCGCCCAATTTGGGGCCATAACACTGCAAGCACATCGGCATATATGATGTGTAAAAACAAAAACAACGTTTAGTGGATTTTATCATTTCTGGTTGCTGCCCATATTCTCAGGGGTCTGTGTAGAAGTTTGGCAAAGGTTGTAACCCTATTCTAAATAAAACATAATAAAATTAGTACAATTTTACTCCTGTCCTATCATTATTGTGTTGTTGAACAATAATTTTAACCCCAAAATGATGCTGAAGAATAATCTGTTTAATACTTTATGTATTTTATAATATTGCACAAAGTAAGAACATAATTATTATGAATTCCTAATATATACCACCACAACTGTATTTGATATGGTTAAATTATTGCATTCGAGGCTGTTCTGTAATGTTTATATATTCACTACAGTACAATAAGTGTTTGCAAAACTCACATGATTTATTGCCTTAAGAAAACATTTGCATGAGATTACATTTTACATTTATGCATTTCGCAAACTCTTTTATTTAAAACGACTTACAGTGCATTTAATCTATACATTTTTTTTTGCAGCACGCATGTTTTCTTGGATTCGACCTATGATTTGAACCTATGACCTTTGCATTTAGAATGTAATGCATTTCCAACTGAGTTAGAGAAACATATTTACATAAACACAACATAACATGGCATTAAGTCTCTTCAATTCTCTAAAATATGTAATTCCTGACCATGAGCGAATTGGCCATCTGGCAATTCTGGCAAATGCCATTTTTTTGTATGTACTCGATCAGATGTTATGCAGCAATATGGCCATCTCTATCTTTATAACTATCACCAGGAGTTTTTCCAATGTGTTGCTGGGTAATGTGGGCCGGTTTGCTGTTATGCACATATTTAGAGTAATAATAACAATAATAAAAATTATAATACAGTGTTTTTTCTTTGGACCGAGTTTTAAAAGAAGGCAGAAGTTTCTGTTCACAGATGCCACCGTGAACGACTCCCAGCCAATCAAATTATAGGACCCAGCAAGAATTTCAACTATTCAGAAGTCTGTATTAAGACAAACATGAATTCCAGCCAATCACATTACAGAGCTGAGCAGAATTGCTCAGGTTTAACCTTGTTTTATGTCATGCTTAGTAAGATGTCATTGGCTGATAGTTCAAATGCATTATTTTATAATAAATTAGATTTTCTTAAAAGTATAAGTAGCATTTATGTTGGGCCAGTGTGCTATGGTGTGATGTGAAAATGGTGTGGTGGGCCGCTTTTGGTGAGATCAGGGCCACTTTTTATTCCCGGTCCACCCATTTTCCTGAAATACAAAGAGAACAGAACATTAGACATAGAGAATAATTAAAATGTATAACTCTTGTCTTTGAATCAAATTGGTCAATACTGGCATGCAGAAACTTTTACAAACTCAGCTGTTACAATATACGAGACATCCTAAATGCTTTGTAATCTACATATTTTAGATGAATTTGTGTTGAATACTTCATTAATATGGCACAGCATCCTTTCATCAGACGGCATGTGTATGAGTTCAAATGAATTGCATTGCAAAGCTTGATTGCCTAATTTGAGACCGTAATAGCCTTGAGATCCCCCTCACCTGATCCTCTACCCGATAATCAGCGCTTCAGCGATAACACTCACGCATACACACACACACACACACACACACACACACGGTCTTCGCTTGAATGGGTGAACACTCTCCATCCCCGCAGGGACAGGTAAATCAACCTCAAAGCCGAGATATGAGACGCCCTGGAAATTTGAACCAGCGTATGTAAATGACAGCTATTTTTAGACTGCCGAGTGCTCACACAGAGTAATTCGAGGTGTGTGTCCGTGTGCGTGTGAAGTCTAAGTCAGTGCTGAGTGCCAGTTTGGCTAAACAGATATCATCGACGTGCAATCCTTTCAAAGCCTACTGAACTAAAACAACTGAGAAATCGCTTGCTATTTACCCCTTCGCTGCACAAGAATGGCAGTTTCTGCCCCCCTATATCTTTTCGTAAAGATGAAGTATCTTTGTAACTGTAGCAGGTAGATTAACACTTAACGCACCTGCAGCGAATAATACATGCTCTTAGTCTCATCTGTGTGTAAAGATAAATAACTATAGCAGGGTTACTCCTCTCTGGTGTTGATGGTGTGTCAGCCTGATATGTATATATATATATATATATATATATATATATATATAGAGAGAGAGATCTGTCAAATGTAAATTTAGAGTATGCAACGCCTTCACAGTCTGATTGAAACTATTTTAAAATATTGTAATCCTTCTATATCCATCCTTCTAGCGACATGTCCCACAGGTTGGAACAAAAATAAATGTAATCTTTTTGAAGAATGTTCTCTTTGGATGTGCAGCTGCACAATGTTGCCCCGGGGAAGATTTAATGCTCCTCAAATGGTTTACATTATTCCAGATTGCAAGATGTCTCTGATTTGGGACCTCATGGGCATCCTGGAACTTCACACATGTCCCTTTTTGGGGATCAGTTGGGACCAGATAGGCCCTGGGGGTCCCCTGTTTATCCAGACTGACCACTGCACTCCAAAAAAAATATATATATATAATAATACAGTAATAATTAAAGGTTGTTTGTTTTGCTTAAGCAGTATATTTTAATGCTTCACATTTGCTTTAGTTTTTGTTCAAACACAATTGCAATGCATAATACTGACACAAATAGGTAACTCCTTGTAATAATATTTTCTTTTTTGAAAATACTCAACACAGTTAAGCTTAACTGGTTGCTGAGTTGGAAGTTTACTTAATCCATTTGTGTTGAGACAACGTCATTCATTTTCATTGAGTAACTGAAACTATGGGTCATCCCAATTCAGGGTCTGGATCCTTTTAAGGACGTGGACTTTGAAGGCAAGGCTCAATATTTGAAGACTGCAGACTCTAAAGGCCACAAAGCGGGGGGAGTTGCGTCACTTGCTGTTCCCGCCCACTACGCTTGTCAGCGGGACATAACAGCGCAGACCTATCAGACTTTTAAAAATAAATTTGGCAGATATTTTTTATTTTATTTTAGAAAATATAACACATTGATGCAGTTTAAACTATCCAACAGTATGTAAAATTCACCAACCTTAGAAATATCCAAAAGTAAACAAACACGCACAATATTGCAGGAATAATATGAATTCACATCACTAAACATCATTTGTAATAGTAAAATAGTCACAAGGACCTTTCATTTGCAAAATATACACTTTAATTTAACTACAGTTCTGAATGTTTATTTCAAAATACCCAGATGTTACAAGCGCCCATTGAATCTTGGGATAGCCAAGGCTGTGAAGGATCAATCTATGGATCCCTGGTTTCAGGGGAAAAAGGCCACATTTGGAGGCTGCATGTTAAGGAGCCTTCGAATTGGGACAGCCTTCGTTGTGGCCCGGGAATGTCATTTGCCTTTAAATACAGCCTTAAGGCCGCAGCTCCTGAATTATGATGCCCCCATGAAGAGGACTGAGTTCCCAGCATGCTTTGTTCTCATGACAAATGAAGACAGTGAATGTTTAAATTAAGTACTAAACTGTGTGTTTCAAGTAAGTTGAAAGTTATGGGGATATGTTATTGTTTGATATTTTGCAATGTTAAAATTCATCGCAATGTTGAAATTCCATTATGTATAAGTTTTATGTATATGTATAAGTTTGATGATTACCATAGTCGTGAAGTGCGTGTGTTTCACAGGACGAGCATGTTCACACCATTTTGGCATGTATGCAGCTTTACTCAGTGAGTAAAATGTGCAAATACTCATCTAGTTCGTCCTTCCTGTCATTACACATGATGCAAAATAAAAATTAATGTTTATTATTTAAAAACAAAAGCAAGTAAAGTTATGCCAAGTTCAGACTGCACGATTTTAGCCCTGATTTTGCCTCGCCGTCAGGTTTTTTACATTTTTTACTTGTATGTGCAATTCCCCCAGCTTATATTTACATAAATCAATTAATTTGTGTGGAAATAATTATATTAAGCTAAACCAACAAGCTATTTTCTTTTTTTCTTCCTTTTTTTAGTGTAAGAAGATCTGTTAAGGATTGCAGAGTCGTAACCCAAACGTCCCATCAGTTCATCAATGTTTAACGGAGACAATGTGCTGTAGTGTGAGATTACACAATAGCTATTTAGGAAAGGATTCATGTAAACCAATGACTGTCAAGAGCTACATCAATACATTGAAACAAATGATCAGATTCCTTCAAGGATGTAATCACGAGCACTGATTTAAAGCTTGTGGGTTAATAATTAATCGTGATTAATAATGATTGATTATTGGTTGTAACATTTACCATTCAAGGTTCATACCTTTCAAACACTGCTGAAATCCACTCAAAGCTCTTTGCTCAGGAGAAAACCCAAGAACCAGAAAATATGCACAAACGTCTACATTTTTTTATGTTGTTATTGTCTTGAGAAGCAATTGGGATTTACAGAAATCTCATTTTTGATTTTCTTTCCAATGGGCAGACAGAATGAGTCAGATTCTTGTTTATTTTATAGCCATGGCATGAGAACACTGATCTTAACATGGGACGTTTCTTTAACCCTGGCACGTACACTTCCCAGCACAGACACAAAAATGTCACAGCCTAGACTTTATGGCCTATCTTTTTTCATAAAGGTGTATATTTTCTTATACATAAGCTTCTTTAGTGCCATATTTTAAGTCTTTATCTTGAAACTGCAGAGTAATGTAGACTAGGCCACATGACATATTTCCCAAGACTCAAATGTGTTTTGAAAACCAAAGACCTCACAGTCTGGCTTTGGCTCTATCCCTTCATTTGTCATATGAAGCTAGTTTTCATTTACTTTGGTCAGCTTTACGGTTTCCACATATCACCTTGTTGTGTAATTTCCCTATACAGAATGCAGAAAGAAGAGGAGATGCTAGCTTAAAAAAAAATCACAAGTCAGAATTAGTTCACGGCAGATTTTTAAGTGGAATAAACAACATTTGTTTTATCTGACTATACACTGTGAGGTGCATGTGCGCCTACCGATCATATTAATTTTGGTAACTTGTCAGTTAGCACTCTTCTTTCTTTTAACATAATTTCCTTTCACTTCTTTCCTTTGTCACATTGACATATGATTAATGCAGCTGGTTCTACTTTGTCAAGCAACTTTTTGTAAAAAACTTGCTGGAATAATGAATCTGTAATTAAGCGATAAAATGACCCTTTGTGAAGCTCCGAGCATCGTGATTACATGTCATGTGAGGTCCATTGTTACCCAGAAAAATTGCAACTTCTGATTAGCACTGTAGTGAACAGTTTCCATTTCTTTCTTTAAATGCTCAAGAGTGAGACAGCATTGTTTGTAAAGCACATAAACACATATTTTTTTTAAAGTAAAGATTCTTAAACTAAGTGTACAATGCAAAGTGAAACATAAATATTAATGAATTATATACAATACAGTGACTGGAGGCGATATTGATACTCCACGTGCTCGTTGTTGCATTACTCTCGGAAATGACAGGGGGGCGACTTAAGTAATGGAGTCCAAAACCAACACAAAGTAGAGGATAAAATAAGTCATTCGCTGGAAGTGGAACAAACCTGGTACTTGTAACATCAGACTTTTACACGAGAACATTATTAAAACAAAAATATTTTAAATATGTCTTTATTAAATGGTACAATTTAATAAATGTTTTTACTAAACAAACAATACAATAATCTTGAGGTTTATATTTTATTTCTCATCCGTTGTTATATTCAATACAACTATAAGCCAATAATTTTGAATCCTATGTAAAAAAAAAAACTAGCAAACTTCCATACTTTAAGAATCTTGTATAAAGAGTCTATGCAGTTTTGCATTGATTGATCAAAGAGAAATTTCACAAGCCAAAGTCTTTGCTTAGGCAAAATCGCCTCAAGGTCGGTCTTTTTACAAAAATGCTTTGCACACTGCCACACAAAATGGGGTCTTGCGCATTCACACATTATTTTCACTGTGCGCACTACCGTGAATTATTATTATTTTTTTTTAACTTTTAATGGCTTCTGCTTGGGGTGGGCGATATACCAGTAGGTATTATAACCCGGTATAAATTTTGTACTATCTTCTCTATTGAGGTTACGTGCCTACATCACATTGCTGTGCGGATGGTCACGAAAAGTTTGTAAACGTATTTAAGCACCCCAGTAAATTGTGTGAAAAATACTGAATTTTTTAAACACGAAATACAAACACATTTTACACACCGTAAACATAATCAAAGCTTCAAAAGCATGGAAAAACGGGACCTATAAAGGGGAAGTTACCTAATTTTGCTCCTGTCTGTCACTTAAATGGTAATTTTGAGAGATTTGAGAGAAAATCTCTCATTGCTCTTGACTAAATCACTTTTCTACCTTTTATATATATATAAAAGGTAGAAAAGTGATTTACAGAAACACATCTTGAGCTTTTTGAGGAGACTGAAGTCATTTCATTAGAAATTAAGATTTAATTTCATTTAGGTGTAAGAGATCCTGCAGCTGCCTGCTATTGCTCAAGTGGAAGGGGAGTTAAATACTTAAATACTTGACACTGCAGCTTATACTTTCATACTGTTTTTAAAAAGGACACTCCACTTTTTTGAAATTATGCTTATTTTCCAGCTCCCCTAGAGGTAAACATTTGATTTTTACCGTTTTGGAATCCATTCAGCTGATCTCCGGGTCTGGCGCTAGCACTTTTATCATAGCTTAGCATAATCCATTGAATCTGATTAGACCATTAGCATCACGCTCAAAAATAAACAAAGATATTTTTCCTATTTAAAACTTTACTCTTCAGTAGTTACATCGGGTACTAAGACCAACGGAAAATTAAAAGTTGTGATTTTCTAGGCTGATATGTCTAGGAACTATACTCTCGTTCTGGTGTAATATTCAAGGACTTTGCTGCCCAAAAATATTCCCCTGCTATTATAAGGGATTACTATTTTTGGCTGCTGTGTAATATCATTGCGCATTAATTACTGACTGTTTCGTTTTTAGTGAGGTTTTTATTTTTTTCAATTTTATGTCTTATTTGTGATGTGTGTATAATATTTTTGTTGGAATTATGAAAATTCTATGGCAATAAATATTTTAATAACATAAAAACCTTATTAAAAGAAACAGACAACTATCATGACACATGCAGTATCGTTATCATGATATAAAATTAACCCTATTGTGTACATAAGATTTTGGTCATACTGTATCCCTAGATTCTGACAACAAACTGGTATTTGTGAATAGCCTAAGGCCAGGATTAATTGAAGCGAAAGTAATTGATGAATGTATAATATGTGCCTAGATCATTTAGTTAATATCATTATCTTTAACAGAGGTGGTGTTTAGTGGGTTTTGCATCTGAGCTCCTTGACTATTCCACTAAATTATTCCTCTTTAAGCCTAACAATAGCTTAGCTCATTTCCCAACAGTCGTTTGTAATCTAATTTGTTAACTAAACCCTTAATCATGGTTTTCCCTCATGAAATAAAAGAAGAACAGATGGATATCTGCTGTAGATTTTCGCAGGGAGCAACTGTTTCCTATCACATTGGTTCTCAAACTGGGGCCAGGGGGCTGAGAGATTGTGCCGGTGGTGGGGGGGTAGTTTTCTGACATTTTATAAAATACAGTACATTAATTTATCATATCAATTCTATGTAATTAAACCTCAGAAAACTTAACGACTACTTACCAACAGCACTACGTTGTATCATTTAATGTTTTGTTTAATTAAAATTATAAAATTTTAGAATGTTTTATGTCATAAATTGAATGCACCGTACACAAGTGGGCCCGCATGCCGAAAAAGTTTCAGAACAACTGTCCTATCGGATTGTAGATCCACATCATTTGATGTTTGAGTAACACTAAATGTGAGACTTATGTCTTTAGTTTTATATGAAAAAAACATCTCTAGAAATTCATGCATATGGGTTAAGCATGACAGAACAAAATACAGAAAAAGTACCCAGTAATAAGAACACAGAGTAATGCATTAGAGATGTCTTTAAATAGTGCTGACCAAACAGGAGCTGACTATTTATTTGGTTGTGCAGTAAAGCAAGATTTAAACATGAGTAATATAAATGTCTTAATTAACTACTGAATGATTTCAGAGCCTGGATAAAATGTGTAGGTAGGCCAATTTCAAAATAAATGACCAGGTTTTCAAGATAAGCAAAAATGATCTCCTGCAAGACAGGAACTATTATGACATCATCATGATGGTTATAGTATAAGAATATATAAAGAGTTTGGTTCCAAAACACAATTAATACATTTAGACTAATTTTAGTAAAAACGTGTTTTCTATACCAAGAAAGTGACAAGAAGAACACCACTATTTTCTTTTACATACTTCCACATAGCATCTTTAGGTTATAAAAACATAAAAAAATCAAATACATAATTAGATTTTTAAAGATCTTTTATTTTAGATCTTTATATCAGATTTTTTTCAGATTTTTTATTCACATAATGCTATAAGTCTATTGAATCAATAAATGTGCATTCATCTTTGCCATGTTATATTCATTTAGGTTGACTAGTGTAATACAATGATAAAAAATAAACATTAATGGCATTAACTCTTTCACCGCCATTGACGAGATATCTCGTCAATTAAGAGAAAACGCTTCCCCGCAATACCGCTATTATCCACGAGGTGGTGCACTTCCGCAACTTATACAACCCGGAAGTAGCGCCTCACGTGAAAGAACTCCGTGTATGTTTTAAAGATCGCTCTGCATCTGATCTCTATCAAAAGTCCTTCGCAGAAATGGAATTATCTCAGCTTTTTGCTCAAAATTGGGTGTTTTCTAAGAAACCTAGCAATGTTTGAGAGGTGATTACAAGAGAACTAATGAAGGTAGGATGAAAGTTTTTTTTTTTTTTTTTTTTTTGAAAGCAGAGGGTCTGTTCTTTCATCTGATATATTGTTTGTTTATATATTTAAAGAAGAACATTTTCTTGAAGGCATTAAACTTTTGTGAAAATCATAAAAAATGCTGGCGCTGGCTGGCAACTTTTTTTGAAAAATGCTGGCGGGGAAAGAGTTAATCAAAACACTTACTTTGTCATATTAAGAACACAGTCATTGCTGCTGTCATCCTTGGGATGTCAATGCTGAACTTTTTTCACAGCGATCAGCTGTAAAATGTTTTGGTCCTGCTCGATTTGTCATTGGCTTCAAGTAAAATAATGTAAAGTTTTTCATAAGATCCCCTGGGGTCAATGTGTTAGCATGACAGAAGCTTGATGCTGTCGTGTCAGAACAAGCAACAGCCAAAATTTTTCCGTCACCCAAGTGCCTCTCACGTAAATTATTCAGTTTTAATTGTTTACATTTCTTCCCCATCACAGAAAACCACCTCAGGTTTATTAATGCCATCAAAGTATTATCTACAAAGTAGATGAGGAAAACTAGGATTCCGTGTGTATTCAACACGCCGCCATTATTGTTTACAATGCGTGGAATGGTGCGTTGTTATCAGTGTTGGGAACGTTACTTTAAAAAAGTAATTAGTTATAGTTACTAATTACTTCTCACAAATAGTAACTGAGTTAGTAACTCCGTTACATTATTATAAAAGTAATTAATTACCAGGAAAAGTAATTACTGCGTTACTTAAAAAAAATAATATTTCAAATAACTTGAATGCCCCATACAAAATTAAATATGTTAAATGACTAAAATGAATACTAAAGAGAAATCACTAATTTTGTGGCAGCATGTGACGATGTGAGATGCTTTATTAGATCAGAATTACTTGCCACAGACGTGGAGAGACTTTTTCTTCATGGGCATAAGTTGCACATTACACAAACATTCCTGCCTTTCACCTCAACAATGTAAAAGTAGTGCTTTATACTTCGTGTTTGCGACCGCTACCTTTAAGCTTGTTGTACTTGCCATCGCCCTGTCGCCGGTGTTTTCGGAGTGATTGATGCGCGATTACCGGGCTGCATGTCTGTGCTTTGAGATGGGGCACAGTCAGCAGCAGCACCGCTGCTCGTTGAGAAGAGAAAACGACGCGTATTTTCATGTCAGTCTACAAAAGTCTCCAACCACGCCAGAAAAGATTGCTAGATTTGTCCTATAAAGTCGCTAAAGTGATAGAAAGTTGCTAAATCTAGCGACAAAGTGACCAAGTTGCTCAGACTTTTTAACACTGCTGCTCGCTCCTCTGACTTGGACTGCGCGTGTGGGCGGGCCTTTTTGTGAACTCTGCCTCTGGTTGGCTACCGATGGAAATTAAGCCAATCATCATTCGTTATGTTTCTCACAACACACACAAGAGAAAAACAGTGTTTGGCTGAGAGAGTGAGCATACGCGGCTGAAAATCACTACAGTAAGATCAATTTTAGTAACGCGCCGCATTTTAATGTCAGTAACGATAACGGCGTTATAACGGGGGAAACAGTAATTTATTTAATTACTCGTTACTGAAAAAAATAAAGCAGTTACTAACGCCAATTACTTATAACGCCGTTATTCCCATCACTGGTTGTGATTGGTTAAGTGGATTTATCGCATTCTGCAGAGAAAGAGAACTGGTGTTTGTCGTGTTTTGGGAAAAAAGGCAGAAAAGGTGAAAGAAAAACATGGCGGATATTGGATTTTGTGTAAAATTAAGAATTTACTTTTTAATACTGACCAGATACAATACTGATTTTGGCGTTTTCTTTTTTTTTTTTTTTTTATTGCGTTTATCGGAACCAAACCCATAGAGATTGCTTCACTCTGATGGCTTAATAGATTTTCCTGTCAAGTTTAAAAATATTTAATAAGTAATTGTTTGACATACCATAAAAGTAACCAATCAACAAGACATTTTGCTAACAATCATTTTACAATGGTTAAAGCAACACTATGTAGTTTCCATGTAAAAATGACTTACAGCTCCCCCATGTGGTTGAAAAGCGCAACAGTGCCTGGTATCAGACACTCTTTTGTGGGCAGGGGGAGGGGCGGGGCTGTGTGCTCTACCCTCCACCGCCACTTTCAGAGTGTGCTTGTAGCAGCTAGGAGGTTGCTCAGGTTGCAGCAACAGTACAATTTGTCCAGTTAAAAGTTGTTCTGTCACTAAAAATAATTTTAGAGACATTATTTAAAGGTAAAAAAACTACATAGTGTTCCTTTAAGTAAATAGGATTTACTGATATGACAGTTGCTTGTTTATAAATTAACATTTTATCTGTATCATTTCGGTTACATTTCATTTTTCATTTCATCAGTATCGGTGTACTTTCCATAATGTTAATGGCAGTGTTTGCCAGGTGTCCTTTGCACATACAGTAATGTATATTCTGACTGCAGTAAATTCAAGACAAGCAGAGCACCTCGGCCTTTAGTGCATAACAGATAGCTGATCCAGAAAAGGTCAATATGTAGCAAGAGGCTAGACATTCACTTTCTAATCGCTGCACAGCAAGGAAATAAAATCAGGACCGGTCGGATGCTTTTAAGCTCTTACTGGTTTTAAATGAAGATTTACTATGCTTAAACACTGCATTATTTCCCAACTAATTAAAAGGCACAGTTTCATTTGTTTATGTACAAATTTGTGTAATTCTGCACCACACATTCATTTTAATAATCAAAATGATGGCTTGAAGTTTAAATCTCATTATTATTTATCTATTTCAATCTTCAAAATGTTAAAGCACTTTTAATTGAATGTTACATTGTAGATTGAAAGGTTGAATGAGTTTATTGCCCAGAGTCTCTTTATTTTCTAACAGTAACAATAACCACACGAAAGTCAGAAAGGATTTTACTCTCTAAATAATAATAATAATAATAATTTAGGGAATCTGTTACAACCACTTTCATACATGTGTGCAAGGTATTTATTTTTTTGAATTTGTTGATTTAATTTTACCTTTAAAGTTGCAGACATTATTTTAATGAGCTGTCCTAACATAATAAATTAGATTAACACAATACTTTAATAAAAAAAACAATACTTAATGTGTCCATGTTTTAATTACATTTAAAATAATGTGCACAAACAAGTTAAAACAACAATTTGAATAAGTATTCAACTTAATTACAGATAGTACATCTAATTTAATATAGTTTGTTGGTTGAACGTAATTTCAAAAGTTGTCTTACAGTATCTTAAAAACTAATGCAAACTGTTGCGCTCATTTTTTTTTTGTTGTTGAGTCTAAACAATATTGTTCACAATCTTTTATCTAGCAAACTTTTCGGTATGTTCTAGCATTTAAAAAAGGAAATAAATAAATTTTACATTCACAAATGAATACGCTGTAAGGTAGATCATGATGTGCATTGTCAATTGATGTTGTTCAGATTCCAATATTAGGAAAATACACAGATGGATCCATCCCTCAATTGGAAAGGCATGCTCTACTGCTTCTCATAGATGAGGTTATTAGGCCTCAGCACATCACACACACACACACACACACGCACGCACGCACACGCACGCATGCTGATAGGGATGAAGCAGTTATTAATAACTGATATGAGCTGAAAGAGGAAGACATGCAATATTATTCCTCACTATAGTACATTCTGATATGTTCAACATGTGGGAATCTCTTATCATACTTGCTGATAAATGATCTCAGAGGATTCTTATTGCTTTGCGGCTGCTCTTTCATAGCTCATGATGCATAGCTGTGTTTCTTCTTAGCATAAACATTGTCTCAGATGTTTCTTTAAAAATTCCTTGAGGAAGATTTTAGAAGGGCAAAATGTTGATGTAAGACTTAAGCTGTAACATCAGTGTGACAATTTGGCCTTGGTTTAATTTGATGGGAAATGTCATGACTCTTAAATGGAGAATTTGATATCTTGGCAAATATTAGCATACATCAGGGGGGCTTTAATGAATTTCAGATATGGGTTTAGTGGAGTCTTTCACTCAGAACAAAAAGCTGACATGTGCAAGGTTTAAAGGGATAGTTCGGCCAAAAATGATATTAAACCCATGATTTACTCACCCCCAAGCTGTCCGAGTTGCATATGTCCATCGTTTTTCAGACAAACACATTTTCGGATATTTTAGAAAATGTTTTAGATCTTTCAGTTGATTAAATGTGAAGTTACGGGGTCCACACCCTTCAAGTCCAAAAAAGTGCGTCCATCCTTCACAAAATAAATCCAAACGGCTCCAGGATGATAAACAAAGGTCTTCTGAGGGTAATCCGCGCAGTGTTGTTGTAGCGCGGTGCTGTTGTAGCGTCCGCATTCAGGATGAGAGCTTACGCAGCCTACGGAGGTTACTCTGCTGCTGCTCTGTGCCCCCGCCCTCCGAATTTGTCATACGTCACTAAGAAAAGTGCGTACACTACGCTAATACTCTCTCCTGAATACAGAGGACTCTAAGATGGCGGCGCTACCGGAAGGTATTTATTTTCGTTAATAAAGTTTTAAATATGGATATTTCTACAACAACACCGAGCGGATTACCCTCAGAAGACCTTTGTTTATCATCCTGGAGCCGTTTGGATTTAATTTGTGAAGGATGGACGCACTTTTTTTGGACTTGAAGGTCGTGGACCTCGTAACTTCACATTTAATCAACTGAAAGATCTAAAACATTTTCTAAAATATCCGAAAATGTGTTTGTCTGAAAAAGGATGGTCATATGCAACTCGGACAGCTTTGGGGTGAGTAAATCATGGGTTTAATATCATTTTTGGCCGAACTATCCCTTTAAGCAAATGTTTTGAGGTCCATTTTATCTCATTGCTGACTTGGAGAAACAACTGAGACATATATATAACTTATTTTCTTATGAAATAAAACACAATATGATTTGGTAGTCGACAGAGGAATCCAGAGTATACGGGATAATGTATCAGCAGCCTAGACAGTATGACAGGGGCTTATTTCATGGTAACAATCGGCTGCCTGTACATTATCCTGCTTATTACACGGCTATTTCCCTCATAAGTAAGGTAGGGAACATTAAATATTGATTTGAAATATTTTGACCCAAAGCTGGTGTATGCACCTGAATGGATCTGTATGTGGTATAACAGTTCTTTATTATCTATAGGCCTACTACAGGGTTCCCACACCTTAGTTAACTCCAAATTCCAGGACCTTTCAAGGACTTTCCAGATCCAATACCCTCAAATTCAAGGACTAAATGTGGGGACACATTTCAAGTGAGAGCAACATTACAGTGTGTTACCTTTTAAGATACATTGTTACAGTTCTCTTTTGAGGGAACTCGTGCTGCGTCACTGCGGTGAAACTTTGGGGACGCCTCCAGGGGTAAGTGCGTCTGAATGTGTAAATCAAACTTAATCAATGGTGAGGCTTAACAACAAAGACATGGTGACGCGAAAAGTCCAAATAGCAAAGCTGTTGAAACAAAAACGAATTATAGATGAACATTGTCTAAACTCTACAAATTCAGACGCGTTCCCCCCAAAGAAGCTATTGATTGGATTTCTACTTTATTGTCCCAAATTGAAGAGGGGGCTAGCAGTAGATCTCCCCTCCTCATCTATAGAAACGTAAACCATCTGTAAACCTGAGATAAAATGATCTAAATGAAAAGGACAAGAAATCAATGGGGCCAAAATTAAGTGGATCAGCTCGGGCAGTATAGGCTCAATTTGGCCAAGCAGCGATATTAACTTGGAAAGCACATTCAAACAATTAAACGGAAGTAAGGTGCTGATTAGAGGTAAAGAATATTGACACAACCACTTCAAAGACCCATCTGTTCAACATCCTCAACTAAGAAAGGCAAGGAGTGTAGCAGGAGGTGGAGGCTACTCTACAGCCCATACTGTCAAATACGTGAGAAGAAACTGGATCTAAGGGTATCCTTTTCT